>NC_064287.1:45963056-46017101 GCF_019186545.1 Solanum stenotomum | reverse complement strand
CATGATTAGATATATTTTTCAAATATAAAAATTGATCCATAAACTTATATTTTTTTAAAAAAAAATAAAAAAATTTACGTCTACCAATTATTTGTTTCATATTTCAAACAAAATTTATAGTTGATAAGTATTATTTTTCTTACTAACCTTTAATCAGATTACTCTCACCAATCAAATTTATTAGTAATATTATTACACATACAAATCTTTTAATCATTGAAATTGAGAAATATAACTTTTACTTTCACCAATCAAATTTATAATTGAATTTTTACGCTTATCAACTTTTAAACCATTTATTTCAAAAAATGGATGTTCAACGGAGATTGCTCGCATTATGTGAAATAATTATTAAGAGTAGTACACTACAAATCATATTAAAGTTTGATAATAAATGTTGTATTTTATTTTTACAATAGGCTTGTGATAGTGTATTATTGTATTGTATTGTTTTTTTTGTGATATAAATTTTTTACTTATCTAGTAAGATGATATAAAAAATTGACAATTTTGATAGTTTTTACAATTTTTTATTTTTTATTTATAAAATATGAAAAAAATATAAAATTAATGCCAAAAATTCGTAAATAAATATAGTAACCTTAAATTCAACAATTTCAACAATTTTTTAAATTTTTTATTTTTTTTCGATAAATTATGTAAATGAGTAATTGATTAATAAAAAAAAAATATGAAAATGACTTTATGCTGAATTTTTAGGTTATATTTTTCATGTTTTTTATTAATCAATTACTCATTTTTGGGATTTATCGAAAAAATAAAAATTTAAAAAAATTGTTGAAATTGTTGAATTTAAGGTTACTATATTTATTTGTGAATTTTTGGCGTTAATTTTCTATATTTTTCCTATTTTTTATTAGTCAATTACTCATTTTCGAGATTTACCAAAAAATATAAAAAATTTTAAAAAATTGTTGAAAATGGGTCAAGTAGTTTATTTAAAAGGGGGGGGGGGGGCGTATATCTAGATCTTTTCGAATAGTTTAGGGGTATATTTGACCCTTTTCCAATGTCACGTGGTAATGTAAAAATGACGTGGCAATTCCATTTGACAATTTATTATTTTTTATTTATAAAATATGAAAAAAAAATATAAAATTAATGCCAAAAATTCGTAAATAAATTTTAAATAATGGAAAATCCTTTTGGCCAGAAAATTTGGCCAGAATGATATTTTATCTATGTTATTTTACTTTTAAAAATATTTTTACCCTTTTAACTTTAATACCTTTTAACTAAAAACATCAGTTTATTTTAAAATAAAAAAGATATTATAGTTTTTTAAAAATTTCTGACCAAATTTTCTGGCAATTTAGCATTACCCTTAAATAATTTACTTATTTTAAACTATGTAAAACGACTTAACAATTCACTTATTTTTATCGAGTCAATTATTGTTGTATTAAAAAAAATTATTGTTGCATTTGTATCTTTCCTGTTCACTTCAAAAATATAGAAAATATGTCAGCATAAGTTGAGATGTAGCACATGGATTATATATTAAATTGGTTGCATTAAGTAAGGACATACCATTAAGCTTCTAAAATAGTATTGCCTTGGGTACTATTTAGGTGTCACCATTTTAGATTTTACGTTCTTAAAGAAATTAAGTAAATTTATTATTGTATTCTAATTTAGTGTTTTTTTTAAAGTCAAGTTTTCAATCAATGAACATGAATTAATTTATTTTGATTAATTAATTTGACCAAGGAACATGAATTAATTACTTAGTTTTTTATATGTTGGTCAAATACATATTTTCAGGGCTAATAACTTTCAAGAGTAAAATAGGAAGAATAGTGTTGTTTATGCATTAATTTTATAAAATAATCACAAAATTAATTTTTAATAAAAACAACACATAAATAAAAGAATGGAGTAATAATTTTACAATTAATTAGCCTCATTCTTTCATAGCTTAAAAATCCTCATTTCATTAAGGGACTGTTTGAAAGGACACTCTGGTAATTGAATTTGGTGTAATTGGGTGTAATTACACTGTCTGTTCTGTTTGATTGGATAGATAATTACTTGGTCAGCAAGTAATTGGTGTAATTGGCAGGGGATAATTACACTCTACAATTCGCAGACAGAGGCTGTGAATTAGTGGTAATTACATGGTGTAATTACCAGCGGACTACTTTTTAATTATTATTTTTTATTTCTATTTTTATTTTTTTGTTTTTATTTTTTTTACTTCTATTATTTTAACTTCTTCTTTTTTATTATTATTCTAAAAGTTTGTTTTTATTTTATATTATTATATTTCATTTTCTTCTTGTTCTCAACCTTACTTTACGTGATTCTATGTAATTTTTCGTATTATCTATTTCTTTATGCCATGCTTATTTTCTCATTGGCGTAATTTTATTAGTATTCTATTTTTTAAATTAAAATAGAATTTATTGTTAAGTAAGGTTATAGACTTACGTTTTCTTTTTTAAAAATAAAAAAATAAAATCACATTTATGTATGTTATGTTGAATTTGCTATGAGAGTATTATGTTAAATTTTTTGTTTTGAATTTATAGCTTATGTTATATTTTCAGTTTCATTTGTTTTAGTAATATTAAATTCACATTGCACATCATTTTTTAATTAGACTTGATAGATTGTCTTTTTGTCAAACATTTAATAATTTATGACATTTTATTTATATATTAGTCTTTTTATCAAACATGCATTTCACGATGTTCGTAGAAACTTCATACTTTTAGTTTTTATGATCAATTCAATTGAAATATATTAATTTAAAAAAATATAAATCAATTATTTTTTCATAATATTAGTTAAAGAATATATGTTTATTAATTAATATATTTTCAAAAATATATATATATCTTAAATATTTAAATTAATGTCATTTATAAAGTTTCTTATTTGTCTAGTATAAATTTTAAATAATTAATTTTTATTTTTAAAATTTAATATAATTTTATGATCGCAATTGTGCATCCAAATTGACCATGTGTAATTACACTGTGGCATCCAAACATGACATATATAATTACAATGTAATTACACTATGACAACCAAACATGTCAATGTAATTACTAGGCTGATAATTACTATCCTAATAATTACTATCCTAGTAATTACACCAATTTCAATTACCAGGTGACTTTTCAAACGGACCCTAAATCTTTGCTCTGCCCCATTCTGTCACTCCTAAATTCGAGAATTAATTTGGAAGCATCAAATTTAAAGCGAGTTAATAGTGGGTTACATGGGGGTTGGTGCTTCTATTGTTTTTTTAAGGAAAAAAATTTTGGCCAGAAAATTTGGTCAATTAAGTATATTTATTTCTTGTGTATTTATTAGGTATATTAATTATATCAAATTGGATCAACGAATATAATTATACAAGTGTATCAACTAATCACTTGTATCAATATAGTATGTTAATGGTGATGAATCCTACTGTACTTTTTCCCCAAATAAATAAGCTCCTAAACTTTAATGGTACTATCCATAAAAATAGAAATTTTAAAGATTTCTAATTATATTTTTTGATCACTTCAAAAGAAAAATAAAGAAATTGCCTATGGGAAAATCGAATTTTATACTGAATCGTAAATTTCAATATAGACCAAACAAATAGAAAGAGGTGAGAGAGAAGGAGAGGGGAGAGAAAGGAAGAGAGGGGTGTGAATAAAGAAAAGACGAGCCTAAATTTGAGAGAGTAGGATATTGTTATAATATTCCTAAGTATATACGTCCTAACTTATCACAAGAAGTTCCATATAAGAGAGATTTTCGGTATATATATATATATAAGCATGTCTTATTAACTAGTGATGAGTTTTAAAAGTTGTGTGGGCTTATGCGGGATGTGCCTTTACAAATAGTATGAATAGGGGTGTTCACGGTTTGGATAAAAACCGATCCAAATAGAAAAACCAAATCAAACCGATAAAATAAAACCGATTTTATTTGGGTTTGGTTTGATTTGGTTTTAGATTTTTGAAAACCGATAGTATTTGGTTTGGTTATGATTTTATTCGAAAAAAATCGAAGAAATAACCGAACAGAACCGAACCGAACCGAACCGAATCGAACCGATGAATTATATACATATATTTTATTAATATACATACTTAATATATTGTTTTTATAAACAATTTTAAAGATCTTATACATATTTTCATTAAAATTTCTTTATAATTTACTTATTGAAAGCAAAAATGCCCAAGATGAAACATTTATCTTATTGATTTCATGTATATGAGTGTCTATGACAATTCTTTGTGGGACTGAAAATGTTATTGTCTCTTCCTTCTAGGCCAATATAGTGAATTTTAAAGCTTTATTGATAGTAAATTTAGTGATAGAAAGTTCAGTAATTTAAGTCATTCTAACTATTTTTCGTTTTGAATGAATTGTTATCACTTTTTTCACATTTTAAATGAATTGTTTCTTTTATTGTTGTGTATGGTTAATAACCGAACCAAACCAAACCGAAATTGATAATCACCAAACCGATAAATGTATATTATATTTGGTTTGGTTTGATTTTGATAATTTTAAAATCGATTAAGTTGGTTTGGTTTTGATTTTGACCAATAACCGATCCAAACCAACCCGTGAACACCCCTAGGTATGAGAGTCACTTTTCTGTCAGCCTTATCGATATGGAGTTCAATTGAGTTTAGACAAATCACGCTTAGCCTTATCGATGTGGAGTTCAATTGAGTTTAGACAAACCTCGCTAAGGTGGATCAAACCTTATGTATATGCCTTTAATTAAGACAAAAAGTCTCACATTGAGAAATGTTAGGTATATAAATAAACAAACCTTACCAACTAGTGACGAGAACGAACAATATCTTTTAATTCTTTTATGACCGTATACTTCATTTACCATAATATTTAGTTAAGATACTTTCGTAAAATATATCAACTTATAAAATGTCTTTGTGTAACTAGTCCCATCAATAAAACATGACAAAATTGAGCTAAAATGGTGTGCTTAAATTAAAATGGTGCATATCCCACCTAGCCCCTCGTATCTTTTACTCTAGGTCATACTAAAGCCAGAGTAGAGAGTGAACTGAAGAGAAGAGGAAAATCAGAGTAGTACTGAAAATGGACACAGAAACACAATTAGTTGAAGAAAATCCAAGAAAAGGTGGTCTTAGGACCATGCCTTTCATCATTGGTAATCTCTTTCTTTTTTTGTTCTTCAAATTGCTTGCATTCATTAGGTACTAATTATTTCATTTTTTTTCTTCTTTTTGCAGTGAATGAATCATTTGAAAGAGTAGCAAGCTATGGTTTACAAGCAAATTTGATAATCTACTTGATGAAATATTATAACATGACTGCTGCTGCTGGTACTAGTATTCTTGGAATATGGACTGCACTCTCAAATGGGTTAGCCATTGTTGGGGCCATTATTTCTGATTCTTACTGTGGTCGCTTTAAGGCTGTTGTTATTGGATCCATTTCCACCCTTATTGTGAGTTGCTAATTGTTCTGGACTCAAATTGCTTCATTCAGTTATTCTAGTTTGTTTGTACACAAAAAAATAGTTTTTTGACTTAATGTTAGAGTGAGATCCATTTCCGTTTGAGAAAATGTCATTAATTGTTAACTGAAATGAGCCAAAATTTTAATGAACGAATGATGAGCCTTTTCTCAAATTTCGATGACATATTGAGCCTTTTCTCTATGTGAAATTAACCGGTGCAAAAAGCATGTTGTTATTGTAAATCTGTGATGACAGGGTAAGCGAATAATCGTTGCACTTACTTAGGTGAAAGAGATGGAATCTGTTTTAGAGTGAGTCATTGTCTTCACTTATTGTGAGTTGTGCCATTTCAACAAGAGGTTTTTCTTTTGACAGGGAATGATTATTCTATGGCTCACAGCAATGATTCCACAACTCAAGTCTTTACCCTGCCCTCATTTCCAACATGTTTGTAATGGAACAACAGCATTCCAGCTTGCTGTTCTATTTTCATCTTTCGGGTTTATGTCTGTTGGAGCTGGTTTTATTAGACCTTGTTCTATAATATTTGGTGTCGATCAATTAGAAAAAAAAGGGAAACCCGAGAACAAGAGGCTTGTTGATAGCTATTTCAACTGGTACTATGCTAGCATAGGGGTTTCAACTATTCTTGCAGTTACCACTGTCGTTTATATCCAAGAGCGTTATGGTTGGAAAGTTGGCCTTGGCATCCCTGTTATCCTCATGTTTTTGTCTGTCTCAATGTTCCTTATTGGTTCTCCTTGGTATATCAAAGTGAAAGCTAAAGAAAGCTTGCTCATAGGGTTGTTTCAAGCAGTTGTAGCAGCTTTTAGGAAAAGAAATACTCGTCTTCCATTGACTGATTGTGATGACTACTATCGTTGGCCACTTGAATCAGAGGTCTTGACGCCATCAAATGACTTCAGGTCAGTGCTTCCATCTTTTCACCAACGGCATTTCCATTGTCAATATTACTCAAATGTCTATATGATATGATATTCATTGGCATAAGATTTTATTGTATGTTATAGGTGCTTAAATAGAGCTTGCATGATTGAAGATCCTGAAAGAGATTTGAATCCTGATGGATCAGCTTCAAATCCATGGAATCTCTCTAGTTTGGAACAAGTTGAATCATTGAAGGCTATTGTTAGAGTACTTCCTATGTGGTCCACTGGTTTTATGATCTATGTGACCATGAATCAATTCTCATTTTCTGTACTTCAAGCAAAGACCATGGATAGACATGTGATCCCTCAATTCGAATTACCAGCAGCATCATTCAGTGTGTTCTTGATTATTGCTTTAACAATCTGGATAACTTTCTATGACCGTGTTTTGGTCCCTTTGCTATCAAAATATACTGGACGGCCAAGAGGGCTAAGTCCTGTTACCCGAATGGGAATTGGCTTATTAGTCTCGTGTATGTCTATGGCATTGTCTGCAATAACAGAAAGCATAAGACAACAAAAGGCAATTGAGGAAGGGCATGAGGACGATCCACATGCTTTAGTGAACATGTCTGCTATGTGGGTCGTGCCACAATATTTACTACTCGGAGTGGCTGAGGCTGCCCATGCAGTTGGACAGATTGAGTTCTTCTACTCTCTATTTCCCAAAAGCATGTCCAGCATCGCGTCAGCTATGTACACTATTGGGACTGCTGTGTCGAGTTTGGTTGGAAGTATTCTGGTGAGTGGCGTGGATTGGCTTACATCAACGGGAGGTAAAACAAGCTGGCTTTCTAGCAACATTAACAAGGGTCACCTGGATTACTATTTCTGGCTACTTGCTTTTTTGAGTTTGCTCAACTTTTTCTATTTTGTGATGGTCTGCCGGTTATATGAAACTGGCAATGATGGTAGCAGTAGGTTATCTCATGTGGCAGAAGATAAAGAATGTGATTATAGACTCTTACATGAATCTTGATGATATGTTGTACTGCAATGTTGAATGATGCAACTACTACTAATTAAGTTAGCCAATAGAGTGTTTTCATATATTTTTGAACTGTGTTGTGACTTTCCTCAGACAAAATTTTGGATACCACATTGTCTTTTGTCAAATGGAGGCTTAAGAAAATGGTATTTGTTGGATTTAAAGCATCTTATTTCTATTTTAAAGTGCATAATTCCTCATGAGAAATGTCAAATGTATTGCTGCATGTTTGTAGCATATGTTGTGCAGCATTTGAGTGTCATTTGATGACATTATATGCCCTATTACTCATACTCATTGTAGTTGAATGTGGTCATTAGTACCTTTTGTAACCTCTTACCTATTATTTCTTTTATTATTCTACCTCGTTATATCTTGTAACTCATGTAACCTATTGACTATTTATTTACCCAATTCACTACCTCACCATCTTCCTATTCATTGCAAGGAAGAATTCCTCGCTTATAAATAGTGTGATCTTACTTTGTATTGGGGATCTGTGAAAGTATGCAAGAAATATGATAAGTGTGGAAAATTTTGTAGTGTGAAGTGAGGTTAGTGTAGTGAAAGAGAGAGTTGAGACAAAAAATATTATTTTAAATCTTTGACTATATTTACTATACAAACGAGAATATTTATATGTTGAAGGAAGATGTTCTTTTTGTGGGGCTTTGGACTCTTCAACTTATTTAGAGTTGTTTGAGTTGTACGAAGTTGTTGGAATGTTGTATCCTGGAGGGGACAAGTCAAAAGTGATATTGTTGGATCAATGAAGATTATGCCACAGTGGACTTGAATCTCCTTAAAGAGAGCGAGATATCCGCACCTCAGTCTGAATATTTTTTATCCAATTTTGTCATTTTATTTTCAATTATAATTTATTATATTTATGATATATTGCGTAGTATTGACTATTAATGTGTCAAAGTAGCCTATATCCTTCAAATTCTTGAAGCAACTTATGCATCACAAGTCCTGTAAAACCAAAATCCATAAGCATATGCATGTATTATTGAACTTTATCCACTTTAATAATGAATGCGCTAACCTTTTACCTTGTTAAAGTAACTTAACTTTTCTCCCTATATTGTAACAGTAATGTCACTATTACAACTATAGCAAAAAAGTATTTTATAATATACCAAAAAATACAATAACTGTGTTTTCTAAATTGAAAGACCTAAATCAATTATTTTTATAATATTAATTTAGAACATATGCTATTAATTAATATATTTTCAAAAGACTATATATATCTCAAATATTCAATTCAATATCAATTATAAAGGCTCTTATTTGTCTAATATAAATTTTTAGTTTTAACTAATCAATTTTTATTTTTAAAGTTCAATATGAACTTATGATTACTTTAGATGAGTATCGTTAGGTTTGATATGGAGAGTTCACCTGTTTTGAAGAACTAAATTTAGATGTTTTCTTCTGTCAAAAAAAAGAAAAAAGAAGAAAGAAAGACCTCATGATTACATTTGTGTAACCAAAGAGTACACTCGTAATTACACTGTAATTATATTTGTGACAAACAAACAAGTCAATGTAATTAGGTTGTGCTACTTACTAAGCTGATAATTATCACCCTAATAATTACACAAATTCCAATTACTAGTAGGTTTCCAAACAGACCCTTAATGATTAATAGTTATATCTTGAAAACAAACAAAATTAATAACTGAGATCTAAATAATTAAAATTAACATAATAATTAAGTGCAAACAATTGAGATCTAAGTATTTAATACAAGGACAAAACATGGAGTAAAAATAAAAATATATTTTTGAATAATGGACAAGTAAAACTAAACGTTAAATATTTAAAGTATCAAAATATATAGTAACTCTTTTTTTAACATACTGCACCAAAAAATAAAGAATTTTAAAAAAATACATATAGAAACATTTCATCAAGGAATCAGTTTTTTTTTTTCTTATACCGTAAATTTTTCATATATCTTTTAATTATTTTGAATTATCAATTAGGGATATCAATTATTGTGACTTAGAGTAGTACCTTTTACATAATTTACATTATAAATTTCATATCAAAAAATTTGAAAATTTCAAATTCAAATTTCCAATCAAATTTTTAAACAGTTTAAATTTCAAAAATCGAAATATGTCACATAAATTGAGAAAAATAGAATAATAATTCTGAGAGTTTTGGGAATAGGAAAAGTGTTGGGAGAAACAAATGCATGATTGTAAATAAGAATATTGTGATCTTTTTAAATGTGACCATAATATGGAACAAATTGTTATGGTTATTTCAGGCAAGGAGCATGGACCTGACCACCTGGGACTGTGGTTTATTGTTTCTACTCTTTCTCTCACTCATATTATAAAGCCAAGAAGAAACTCAAGAGCAAAAACAGAGTGAAAATGGGCATAGAAACTCAAGTTGAAGAGAAGCCAAGAAAGGGTGGTCTTAGAACTATGCCTTTCATCATTGGTAATTTTATTTTATTTTTTAAAAATAAAATTGTTTGTGTTTAAGTACTAATTATTTCAAATTTTTGTTCTTATTTTTGCAGTGAATGAAGCATTTGAAAGGGTAGCAAGTTATGGTTTACAATTTAACATGCTAATATACTTGATGACATATTATAACATGAGTGCTGCTACTGGTACTACCATTCTTGGACTATGGGGTGCACTTTCAAGTGGATTGGCTCTTGTTGGGGCAATTATTGCTGATTCTTACTGGGGTCGATTTAGAGCTGTTGCCTTTGGATCCATCTCCACTCTTATTGTGAGTTGTGCCATTTCACAATTGCTGAATTTCATTTTTTTTGCATTAGTTATGAGTCGTTTGGTTGGAGATAAGTTATATTAAATTATCCATATATTCATAACTTATCTCATTACTATGATATAATTGGGCTCCCTTTAACTATTACATTGGTTCCCGCAACCTTCCACCAGTATTGTAACTTACTAAAAACAAGTTAAAAGGAACTTTTAAAAGTGGAATGAAGGATAAGGAATTTTTGAAATTTCAAGCTGAATTATAATTTGTAAAACAATAGGGACAAATATTAAAATATTTAAAAATTGTTCTCTCTATAATATTTCGAACTTTTTATTCCCTCCCTTTTCTTTTTCTTCATCTATTTTTTTCTTGTTTTCTTTTTCTTTTTCCAACTTTTTGTTCCTTATTTCTTTGCCATTGATTGTGAAAATTTATGGAAAAGAGTTGGTGAAAAAAATTCAAAATATTTGTGAAAATTCATGGAAAATAGTTGGTGGGATTTGAACCTTGGATTTATCTGTAGTGTCAGGATAAATGAATTAGTACTATGGTTACAAAGTGTCAGAAGTCCGTTACAAGAAGTGATCAATTTATTCCCTGCTTTCTTATTTTCTTCTGGTCATCTTTATATTTATCCATCATCATACTTTTTGATATATTTATCGTTATTAATCAATTTTTGAGTACATATTTGCCTTAAACGCTTAACTCCTATGTCCCTACCCTTATTATCTTACGTGGTGCCTATATGAATATATTTTTGGCATAATTTCTAACCATTACAACAAAATTAATTTTTAGCGGCAATAAATAATAACTTTTTTTTTTGAGAGTATAAGCTCTCAAATATGACCCTTTTTTTGTTTTTTCTAATCAATAGCTAAATCGTTCAGAAGGATGAATGTTGAACAAGCACTTGTATGGCTTTCTCTCATATATTCAATTATTTTGGTGCTACCATATATTTGGTCCCTTGGCAACAAAGTTTAACATTTTTCTTGGACAGGGAATGATCATTCTATGGCTCACAGCAATGATTCCACAACTCAAGAATTTACCCTGCTCTCATTTCCAACATGTTTGTAATGGACCAACACTACTACAACTTGCTGTTCTGTTTTCATCTTTTGGATTTATGTCCGTCGGAGCTGGTTTTGTTAGACCTTGTTCTATAATATTTGGTGCTGATCAATTGGAAAATCGAAAGAACAAGAGGATTCTTGAAAGCTATTTCAATTGGTACTATGCTAGCACAGGGATTTCAACTATTCTTGCAGTTACCCTTATTGTTTATATTCAAGATAGTTATGGTTGGAAAGTTGGCTTTGGTGTCCCTGCTATCCTCATGTTTTTGTCTGTCTTAATGTTCCAAATCGGCTCTCCTCTTTATATCAAAGTGAAAGCTAAAACTAAACAAAACTTGGTCATAGGATTGTTCCAAACAGTTGTAGCAGCTTTTAGGAAAAGAAATACCCGTCGTCTTTCATTGACTGATTGTGATGAATACTATCGTTGGCCACTTGAATCAGAGGTCTTCACTCCATCAAAGGACTTAAGGTCAGTGTCTCCATATTACTCGAATGCTATGCACTTTGTCTGAAACAACAAAATATCTGTTGAAGATTTTATGATATGCTAATCATAAAACTGTGTATCTATAATTTGTTGTCACTACTCTTTTCTCCTTTTTTATCAGTGATATTGCAGTTCATTGTAATAATATTTTATTGTACGTTATAGGTTCTTAAATAGAGCTTGTATCATTGAAGATCCTGAAAGAGATTTGAATTATGATGGATCAACTTCAAATCCATGGAATCTTTGTAGTGTGGAACGAGTTGAATCACTCAAGGCTATTATTAGAGTACTTCCTATGTGGTCCACTGGTTTTATTATCTTTGTGGACATGAATGTATTCGCATTTTCCTTACTTCAAACAAAAACCATGGATAGACACATCTTCCTTGATCACTTTGAAATACCAGCAGCATCATTCAGTGTGTTCTTGATTATTGCTTTAACAATCTGGATTGCTTTCTACGACCGTGTTTTGGTCCCTTTGCTGTCAAAATATACTGGACAGCCTAGAGGGCTAAGTCCTGTCACCAGAATGGGGATTGGTTTAATAGCCTCCTGTATGTCTATAGCATTGTCAGCAATAACAGAAAGCATAAGACGACAAAGGGCAATAGAGGAAGGACATGAGGACGACCCAAATGCTTTAGTGAGCATGTCTGCTATGTGGTTCGTGCCACAGTATGCACTACTCGGAGTGGCTGAGGCTGCCCATGCAGTTGGACAGATTGAGTTCTTGTATGCTCTATTACCGAAAAGCATGTCCAGCATCGCGTCAGCTATGTACACTGTTGGGACTGCTGTGTCGAGTTTGATTGGAAGTATTCTGGTGAGTGGTGTGGATTGGCTTTCATCAACCGGAGGTAAAACAAGCTGGCTTTCGAGCAACATTAATAGGGGTCATCTGGATTATTATTTCTGGCTACTTACATTTTTGAACTTGCTAAACTTCTTATATTTTCTGGTCATCTGCTGGTTATATGAACCTGGCAATAATGGGAGCAGTAGGTCACCTCATGTGGCAGAAGATAAAGAATGTGATTATAGGCTCTTACCTGAATCTTGATGATATGTTGTACTGCATTTTGAGTGATGCAATTATTACTAATTAATTTATCCAATAAAGTATTTTTATATGTTTAGAATCTCTACATATATTTTTTCAAGTATGTTGTGACTTTACTCAGACAAAAATGTTAACATGCAATTACAAGTAGTAATAATAGTTTTTCGTATACAAATCAATTGTTCCTCTTTTATAGATTCATATTAATTGTGTTCTTTGTCATGACTTTTCACGAAACATGTTTATTATAAAATGATAATACAAACTTATGAATAGCTTTAATAGTTTTTAGAACTTTTGGATATAAATCTTTTTTTTTTTTGAAGTAAAATATTTTCTACAAAATCTATGGTCAAACACATGGTCACGACAGCCATGAAAATTGTGACATTTGAAAATAGTAGAGTAGTTTTTATTTTTGAAGTTAAAAAAAGAATTAGGGTTCTCGGAGGCTACTCTATCCTAAACTCTGACTCATGCATATATAAAAAATAATATATTCCTTTGAAAAGGTATCTCAAGAATTTCATAAGTACATGAATTTCTTTATTATTTCTTTTACATTAAAATTTGTTGCAAGTTGTTTAGCACGCGGACCAAATTTGCCCTTCATCTCTTATCTCTTATCTCACAAATCAGATTCATAAATTCGAAGCCCTAAATTTTCAAAGATGGAGCTTCGTTTTTATGAGCGCTTCAAGTCTTGTCTTTGAGTTTATCAAGTCTTACACTCCAACAAGCCTTAAATTAGGGGGTATTTGTAGATATCGAAACTTTGTAGGACTTTACAAGATGAGTTCAATTTCAGTTAGGTTTTTGGAGGCTACTTTACTCTAAACCCTAGCTCTTGTTTATATTATGTGAAATATTCATAATGATCGTGATGTGACAGATCCTATAAAGGGAAGAATAGTATTGTACCCACGTTTTTTTTTATATTTTATTAGTGATTAAAATTTATTTTTTATCACATTAAAATTTTATTGCAAACAATTATTTAAAAATTAAAATTGTGTTTAGCAATAAATAAAAATTAAAGTGCAAATAAATTATTTATATTTTTCAAATTCAAGTAAAATATCAAAATTTATGATTAAATATAATTTTTTGAAATTCAACTCTAAAAAAATATAAAATAATATTCTTTCATCAAACGTCACTCATTCACTCAAGTTAAGTCTGTCATGGGGGAGACCTGCTCAAAGTGTTTAAATTATTGACAATTCTCATCTCGTTGTCTTGCCAATTTTATAACCAAAAAGTGTGGCTGATTGGAAATGGTGCTTTCATTGTCAAATCAAAGATGACACGAGGTAAATGAGCTATTTCCTCGTGGATGGCTACAATTTCTATCAAATGCAAGAACGGGACGTAAGATAATGCTAGCATAATTAATCTCTAAATCACTTAATTGGTAAGAGATATGCATATAAGTTTAGTTGATCGAGAGCATGACCCTAAAATAGAAAAATATGAAGATCGAAGATTAAGATAAAAAATTAGTAGATGAGTATTTTATTGTACAGCTAGTAATATAATTTAGGTATCGCACAGTAATTTCTTTTTCTCCATTGTGTATTAATATCTGTTGTTGCAGGTCATGTTTTGTCCATTGTTGTTTTGTTTTCTAAATCTTTTTCTTTTTTACTTTTCTGCTTTTTTAGTTGATGGTCTATCGAAAAGTTCTCTATCTCCCACAAAAGTAAAGATAAGATTTAGATACATTCTATTCTTTCTATATCCCATTTGTGGAATATATTGTTGTTGTTAACCACTTAATTGATCTGAATATATCTATAAGAAAGTTTTAATATCATTAAAAAGTTTATTCAAAGGATTCTATAAAAATGATAATTCACCGATTTCATTCCTTCACCACTATTTTCATCACTCGCTATTATCAACTATCGTCATTGTCATCCACTATTAACCATCATTTATAATTATTACCATAACAACTCCCGATCGCTAATGATAAATATCATCATCAAAAGTCATAATCATTTCTGTTCCTTCTTCTTTAATTCATTTATCTTATTTATCTTTAGTATATTTTTAAAAAAAATATTTTTTTTTGGGACAACTCTAACCTTAAGTTTCCATGATGACAAATAGAAGACCACACAATTGAAAAACTTTATAAAATATTTTATGTATCTTTGTTTAAGACTCAAAATTTAAAAGTCATCTACGAAAGAAAAAGAAAATTAAAAAGGGGACCACTAGTTTGGAGCATTCATTTTCCTGAATACGATAAGTATTTTTGGATGTATTGAATTTAAGGTGAGGCATGTGGACCAGGGTAATTTAGTGTTTAACCATTGTAATATATAAATATGCTATTTAATTTAGCTTTAGTTGTCATTTATATTCTTAAAATTTTGGACATATACAATTAAACACATAATCTTATATAAAATCTAACAAGTAGATGTATGCATTCGATGTGGCAATTGCATCCTACATGATATTCTTAAAGAACATATTTCTTTTTTCCCCTTCAAACACAATAGCCACAATTTCTCCTTAACTTTGGAATACTTTTGATATTTCACGTTTAATTCTAACAACCTTTCATCTTCTTTTTTTTTTTTTTAAAAAAAATCCCGATCTTTTATTTTATGATTTTTGTCAATATTGATAATTCTTCAAAAAGAATTTTGTTTCTCAACATATAATATTTCAAGAACAAAGTTTACTAGCACAAAATATTATTTAGTTGATTTCACCTTAAATATCATACAATTTAATGTTTGAATATAAAAATATAAAATGAAATTAATAATATTACTTAATATCAAAATTTGCAGAGAATATCTTTTTTTACCAAATTCGGAGAGTAGTTTTTCAATGCCCCGAATAAGCAAAAGGAGATTAAAATCCTTTGCAACAAGGAAAAAGTCGGTATAATCGATTTGCTTGAAACAAAGTTCAAAATTAATAAGGTTGACCAGGTGATTAGTAAGCTATTTGGAGGATGGAGGTACATTACCAATCTGGAGTCTCATTATAGTGGTAGGATTATAATAGTTTGGAGGCCTGATTACTATAATGTGGTGCCAAAATCAGTTACTGCTCAAGTAATAACATGCGAGGTTTGTCATAAGCCTTCACAATTGGTTTTTGATACTTCTTTTGTTTATGCTTTTAACACTAGAGATGAAATGAGATCATTGTGGGAGAGTTTTGAAAATCATAGTCTAAGGAATGCTAAACCTTGGCTTGCCCTTGGGGATTTTAATTCTTGTTTTGAAAAGTGAAAATAGATTGGGTGGGAACCCTGCTACATGGGCTGAGGTGATTGAGTTCCAAAATTGTATTGACAGGTGTGGGCTCAGTGCAGAGGCGTATTTAAGGGGGTCACCGAATTCACGTGAACCCATGGTCCCCTTCCGAGATCATATATAATAGTGTTATATTTTTTAAAAAAACATTGAAATATAGATGTGTGAACCCACACTTAAAAGTATCACATAATGTGATTATGACCAGGTGCGCATCTCTCCGCGAGGTTAGAAATTTGAATTTTATATTTATCTTGTTTTATTTTTCTTTCTAAAATTAGATAACACTTCTCTAAGTGGTAATTGGTAATATATATATATATATATATATATATTTTAGACCTATAATTTTAAAATTTTAACGGTTTTCAATAGTAAAACCCTAAATGTCAAATCAATCAAATTTATATCATAGATCAACCTTTTTATAACAGTGCACCCATCATCTCAAAATCCTGGATACGCCTATGACTCAGTGAAATGGCTCATTAGGGTCAGAAGTACACTTGGAATGACAAAGGTATTGATCAGAGAATTTTTTTAAAAATTGACTGGACTTTTATCAATAATGCTTGGTTAGACACCATTCCTACTTGCAAAGCTAACTATTTATCTGAGTGAATCAATGATCATTGTCCCATTAAGGTCACTTTTGTAGAGGAGTGTCTTAACACCAACAAGTCATTTCAATTCTGCAATGTTTGAGAAAAGCACCCTTTGTTTATAGATAAGGTGCAAGCTGTATGGGGTGAAATTATTAATGGTTGTAAGATGTTTCAAGTTGTGAAGAAGCTGAAGTTACTGAAGAAAGAATTGAAAGTCTTGAATACTCAGTTCTTTAGAAATGTTGTAGCTAAAGCAAATGATGACAAAATTGCTCTATATTTAGCATAGAACAAGCTGCAAGCTGAACCCATGATTATGACACTTCAACAAGAAGAGAAGGAGAAATTCTTGAAGTTCAAAAATACATCATATATGGCAGAGATGTTCTTACAACATAGAAGCAAGGCAAATTGGATTAAACTGGGGGATGCCAATACTAATTACTCTCATTCTGTAATCAAACATAGAAGACTGAAACATGCTACCACACAATTAAAGGACGAGAATGGTGTTTGGAAACACGATCCTGCAATCATTGCCAGCTTATTTGTCAAATAGTATGAGGAGATGCTAGGTAGGAGATGTGAAACAAGGAGGAAAGGTTTTGACAGATTCTTTTGAAATGGTCCTACACTCACAATTCAACAACAGATTGATGTAATGCACCCTTTTACCGCGAAAGACGTCAAGCATGTGATGTTTAAATTTGATAGTAACAAGAGCCCAAGACCGGATGGCTATGGGAGTGGGTTTTTTAAAGCTTCTTGGGAGATTATTGGAGCTGATATTATTGATGCGTTATGGATTTCTTCAAGAATGGGAAAATGTTGAAACAAATTAATAGTACTTGTATTGCTCTGATTATCCTGAGTTTGCAAGTCAGTACAAGCCTATTTCTTGTTGTAATGTGATCTACAAATGCATCTCCAAAATGATTTACCTCAGGCTTAAAGATGATGTAACTCACTTAGTGGCAGATAACCAAGCAGCCTTCGTACAGGGTAGGTCTATGGTTCATAACATTTTAATTTGTCACGACATTCTTAGACATTATAATAGGAAGACTTCTCCTAGATGTCTAATGAAAATTGATTTAAGAAAGTCCTACGATATGGTGAGTTGGGAGTTTATAGAGGAGGCCCTCATGGGATATGGATTTCCAGTCAAGTTCACGCAGTTGGTGATGACTTGTGTTACATCTCCAATGTATTCTATTAAGGTGAATGGAGAAAGTCATGGTTACTTTGCTGGACGAAGGGGCCTAAGACAGGGAGATTATATGTCTCCATTTTTATTTGTTCTAGTCATGGAATATTTGTCCAGAATTCTTAAAACAATGAGTGAACTACCAAACTTTAAGTTTCACCCCATGTGCAAGCAACAAAATCTTACACACTTAATCTTTGCTGATTATTTGATGATATTTTGTAAAGGAAATCTGAAATCAGTAACAAGAGTTATGGAATCATTGGGCCATTTTAGTGCTGCAACAGAACTTATTGCTAATATGGACAAGTCAA
This sequence comes from Solanum stenotomum, assembly GCF_019186545.1. Classification (NCBI taxonomy): domain Eukaryota; kingdom Viridiplantae; phylum Streptophyta; class Magnoliopsida; order Solanales; family Solanaceae; genus Solanum; species Solanum stenotomum. The sequence continues at coordinate 45,998,858 of NC_064287.1, read as the reverse complement.
ATTTGTTCATAGCAGGATGGTGCCACAAAAAGTAAATTGTTGCTTAGAACTGGTTTTGCTCTTGGTACCTTTCCAATCAGGTATCTAGGCCTTCCTTTATCTTCTATCAAGTGGAACAAGTTAGAATGCCACCAACTGATTTTGAAGATTACTAATAGGTTTAAAACTGGATATGTTGTTCAGCTATCTTATGCTGGTAGACTTCAGATTATTAATGTTGTTTTGTTTTCCATTCATAACTTTTGGGGGCAATTTTCATTCTCCCTCAAAGTGTTTTGAAGCAAGTTGATAAGATTTGTAGAGAATACTTGTGGGGCACAACTAATGACAGGAAGAAAATATCACTTGTATCATGGGATAAGATTTGTTGTCCTAAAAAAGCTGGTGGTTTGAATATAAAGGGATGCATGAACTGGAATATAGCTTCTGTTGGAAAGTTGTTATGGTAATTATCTGAGAAGAAAGACTCTTTGTGGGTAAGATGGGTTCATGGTATTTATATAAAGGCCGATGGATATATTTGGGCGCACAAGGCTCCTGTTGACAGTAGCTGGTATTGGAGGAAAATTCATGGTATCAAAGAAAGTATGCTAAATTGGTACACTAATGGCAGATACAATCTAGCTCCTAGTGGGAAATACTCTATTACTAGGAGTTATAATAAGTTACTTGGACAACAAAGAAGATGGAGGATAACTGAATTTGTATGGACTGTTGTTGCTCAGCCTAAACACAGGTTCATCTTGTGGTTAACTGAACAAAGAAGATTATTGACAAAGGAAAGGTTAGCTAATATGCATATCCCAGTTGAAGATGGTACATGTTGTTTATACGATGGACAACAAATAGAAATTACAAAGCATTTATTTGATGAGTGTGACTGGTTTAAGCAAGTAAGCTCAAAAATATTGACATTGGCTGATGTACATTTACTACCAGGTGAAGTTAAGCAAGTGTTGGAAAGTATCAAATCTAACCATTAGAAGCCATTCAAAAAAAAGATAGTGGCTGCTATATGGGGAGTTGTTATCTATCACACTTGGAGAGCTAGAAACTGGAAAAATTTTAAGCATACAATTGTACAGGCAAACATAGTGATAGTCCAGATCAAGAAGGAAATTGTAGAGAGATTAGACCTTCTTAAGTTGTCTAAGAAAGCTCATAGGTGTCAAGGATACATACAGAAATTGATTTGTAATTAGTTTACTTGATTTTGTTGAGGCCTCTCTATCCTTTACACCTTTCTTAGAAGGTGGTATTGGTTGTTAAGTGCTCTTTAGTGTATATTGTTGCTTTGTTGGTTATGGTAAGTTTGTTACAGTTTACCAGAAAAAAAAAACATGGTTATGAAACTTGTTACTTTAATATAATCATGATCTCTAAAATTTAAATAAGACACATGTCTTTTAACTAAATGTGCACTTCACAAAATGGAGAAAAAAGATAATGGAAAGGAGCCAGATTCGAGTTGATGTATCTTGTGACTTTACTTAGAGAAAAATACGGACATGCATTTTGGATACCCTAGTTTTTTTTATAACATATTCTCTTTTGACAAATGGAGGTTTAAGAAAATGGAGTCGTATTTAGAATTTCTTTATTAAAAAAAAAATCCAGTTACCGAAAAATGTGTTTAAAATAATTTGCCTGCTTGGTTATAAAAATTATGAAATTTAAACAAAAATAATTTTTATTTTGGAAGTGATAATAAATTTACACAAGGCCTTCAAGATAAAAGATTTGGGAGAACTCAAGTATTTCCTTGGCAGTTTTTGCCAGACACAAAGATGAAATCTTAATGCATCAGAGGAAGTATGCCCTATAGTTGATTTCAGATATAGGACTAGCAGGTGCTAAACCTTTCACAACACCCATGTAAGTGAATCAAAAGCTCACTACACTGATTTTAGACCAACATGCTGCACCCATACATAAGGATAAGCCCTTATGAGACCCTACATAATACCAAATATTAATAGGGAGGTTACTATACTTAACCACTACTAGACCTGATATAACATTTGTTGTGCAGTGCCTTAGCCAGTTCGTGCATTCTCCTAAGACCATTCATATGGAAGCAACAGTGAGAGTGGTAAAGTATGTCAAACATGCACTAGGTTTGGGAATTCTAATGTTAGCAGAAAAAAGAGCACATTTAAAAGTATAATTGTGATGCAAATTGGGGTTCATGTGTGAATATCAGGAGGTCAGTTACAGATTACTTAGTGCAGTATGGCACATCTCCTATATCTTGGAAGTCCAAGAAGCAGGTTACTGTATCTAGGAGTTTAGCAGAAGTTAAGTATAGAACAATGACCTCTTTAGTTGCAAAAGAGGTTTGGTTAACGGGATTACTAAAGGAACTTGGGTGGATTTGATGACTCCAATCTCTTTATTTCTGACAATAAGTCAGCTTTACATATTGTTGAAAATCCAATGTTCCATGAAAGGACTAAGTTGTCACGGCCCAAGCCTACACCCTGGACGTGGCCGACACTCAAGAACTATTGCTGATCCCCAAGCGAACCCTTATCCTGGCTGACTACAAGCGGAAGACTAACTCAAGCATTCAAAGCTTAAAAACTGAATAAATTCATGAAACTCAAATACAAAGTTTTAACTCAAATGATTTACTCTGAATATCAATAGAATATTCAACTAGCCAACAATAGGCAACTCAAGTCTTTAATACATTTAATAAGATAATGAAACAGACTTCTCAAACTCTACTGTCTATCTATGAAACCTCTAAATGAAAAAGATGGAAGTCGGGACAAGATCCACGACATTCTGACAAAAGTGAAAAGTAAATGAAATCCTCCGGAAGCAAGGAGGCTAACCATAGCTAACTCGAACTCCATGTGGTATCAACGAAACTCTTGTTGATGATCCTGAATACCTATATCTGCATCATGAAACGATACATGCCAAATGGCTCAGTACATGTATGATCATGTAAGATGAATTCTTAAGCATAACATAAGCTTGAACTGGATAAAAAGGAAACATACTTACCTCTTCTCAACTCAAAGAAACATAGTTCAACTCAAAAAAACATAGTTCAACTCAACTTAAGGAATACTCAAAACTACTTAAACTTACTCAACTCAGAAATACTTATAGTTAAGATACTCAACTCAGAAATAAGATTCCCAACTCAGTGAAATGGGGCTCAACTCAACAATAAGGTACTCGACTCAATGAAGCACAATTCAACTCAAGATACTCAAGAATAAAACAACAATAAAAGATGCACTATATGGAAATCTTTTAAAACAGTAGATAGCAACTCAATGTATTGAAGAACACAATAACAACTCAATTTGTATATAATAAAGTAATATAATTATGTGGGAGTTTCTCTAACTGACAACCATCACTATGAGCTATGTGATGATACAACGTCTCGCCCGCGTTGCCAGAATTGTCCTATAATTTACCGGGATATAAAACGCCTCAACTAAATGGATCCACTAGTCTATGCTAAAAAACATTAAGGAATCATCTAAAAAGTATGACCCTTTCTACCTACATTGGTTACATGGTTTATGGAGACTTGAGTTATCTGAACTCGTCCCCATAACGATGCTCAGTACTACTCTAAAAAATATACTCAGCTCATATGTTTAATAACATAACTAAAGCTGTCAAAATGGGTTTGGCCCGCTAGACCGGCCCAACCCAACCCTTGAATTAAGTGGGGTTGGGCCTAATTTTTTTGGCCCATTTAGGAACGAGGCTTTTTATCCCAGCCTCATTTGGCCCGCTGGCCTCATAGGTCCAACCCGCAAGCCTTAGAGGCCAGCCCATGGGCTATGAATACTTTTTATATATATTTTTAGTAGTGTTTTATTTGTAAAGTTTTTATCAATAAATATTTTTAAAAATAAAAAATCAAGTCTTTTAAACTAGCTAGTTTTTTGTGGGAGGATCTTACGCTGACTATTGTGAATTTTTGTAAGTATTCACCAAAGAGTGTGATTCATAAATGTATTTTGGTAAATATTCACCGAAGTATGTGATTCATAAATGAAAATTTATATGTATTGATGTCGTGTTCATAGACGTCAACGTTCGATACTCTTAGATACTCTTTCTAAGAGAGTAATATTGTTCATATTATGGTTGAAGGGCCAACCCGTCCCAACCCGTGGACCGCTTAGGGCTGGATTGGGCTACTATTTTATAGGCCCTTTAATTAAAAGGGTCGGCCCGCCCCAACCCATTTAACTCTCTAGCCCGTTAGGGTTGGGTTGGGTTGGATTGGGTCAGCCCATTTTGACAGCTCTAAACATAACTCTTTTTGTGGTTTGAGATAATTACTCAAAAACTAGCTCAAATGCTCTCTTGGAAATCGGTGTTTCCTCTCTTGTTTAAATGTGAAAACATTTACTTTTTGGGAATACTTAGTTCCCATATAATCTTTTGAAGAAAATGAACTTCACTCTTACTCTTACTTAACTCAACGCTCAAGTCTTGAAACAAGTTTAAAAATATTGTAAAAGACTTTTCGAAATAAAGTTCATGCCGAATTATGGACGTGAACGACTCAATTCAAGGTTTTCAATAACCATACATATAACTCAATACTCGAGACTAAACATTTCAAAGCTCAAGAACTTTAACGAAAATACTCATTTCAAGAATACTCAACTCAGAGGGTTCATGCGGAATTATGGGCATGGACTACTTAAATCAAGGACTCAAAGATACTTCTCATCTCAAGACTGCTCGACTTATAGGGTTCATGCGGAATTATGGGCATGAACTACTCAATTCAAGGACTTCATGGTTAAAATATAATAGTCTCATGATTAGGAATATAATCTCTAAAAGGTTAGGAACTCGATAATCACGACTTAGAACTTGAAGATACTACTCCTCTCAAAGATACTCAACTTATAGAGTTCATGCGGAATTTATGGGAATGAACGACTTGACTCAAGGGTCTACATAACGATATAGAACTCGTGTATACGACTCTTCTCATTATCATACGTACTTTCTCAAAACTTAGCTCAAAGTGATAATTGATCTCAAAGGATCCACAATTTAACTAAAAGACTTTCTTGAACTCTACTCTTAATTCTCCCTTGAATGTGAATTATGAATTCAAGAGTTATGGTTCATGGTATGATGGATCTTGGTGATCTTGTAGACTCATGAATACATTCTCCTCACTCTCATGCTCACTTACTTGAGTCTTGAAACAAGTTATAAGAAGTTGTAGAAGACTCCTAAAAAAGATTCAAAGGGACTCTCTGGAAAAATTTGAAATAAACTCTCAAGACTTAACTCATACTCTACCTTGAATTTGAATTATGAATTCAAGGTTGTGATTCATGTTATGAATAATTTATAGGTGTTTAGAAGTCATTTAGAGTAGTTAGAATTGATAGGAAGTGTTAGTACACTTTAGAAGGACTCAAACGGGCTAAACGACAAAAAACGGGTTGGAGCGGACGACCCTGGCGCACTATTGGCGCGCCGCGCCAGCCCTAAAGTTTAGAGAGTCATTTCTGGCGCACTGCCCCAGCCTTCTTGGCGCTACGGGGGAGCGCCACGCTAGCATTCCCCCAGGCAAAACTGACGAACTTTTCCTCCCGTTGTCTGACCTTAATTCAATTAATTTCGATTATTTTTCTCAATATCTCTTTAGATTCAGGTACCCAAAACATATACACAAGATTGTAAATCAAAGCAAATTTAATAATTGACATTAAACTCTCAAGAACTCCTCGATCTCATCTCAAATTCAAGAACGAAAGCAATTCAAGAACACAACTCAAGAACATCAAATTCTCAATCTTTTTAGGACGAAAATACACAGAATTAAATATGTTTGACGCGTGGGTAAATGAACCCAACACTATGGGAGCTTACATACCTCTTAGGGATCAAACCAATGGTGAAAATCCGCAACAACTCTCAAGAACCTCGACGAACACCTTGATCCTTTCCTCTTTTCTCTTCTTGAACTCTCAGCTAAAACCCTAGGCGTATATTAGGATTATAAAACTGAACCCAATAAGATTAGACCCTTAAAACATTACTAAAAACGAATTAAATATGATTGGGAAAGGAAAAGACCAAAATACCCCTTACTATTTTTGGGTAACTTTCCTTATTTGGACAACCCGACTTCAAATGGGCATATCTCCCTCATATGAACTTGAAAATGAGCAAACTCGGTGGAGTTGGAAAGGTAATTCAAAGATCTTTCCTACGGTAACTTGTAGCACACCTAACGCTAGGAGTTATGGTCGTTTGAAGTTGACCGAACACTTGAAGGAACTTAGGAATGACTTGAACGAATTCTCTTTAGTTCTTCTTGGAACTCAAGGTGCTACATCTATTGACCTCAACACTCAAGAAATTTTAAATTCTTCGATAAAATCCTAATCACAACGAAGGATGGTTCGAGTCTTAGCTCAAAATTTTCCAGGGCGTTACATAAGCACTTGGACATTGACTGCCATTTCACTGGAAAAAAAAATTCAAGATGAACTAATCACTACTGCATATATACCCTCAGCAGATCAACCTGCAGATGTGTTCACTAAGGCACTTGGAAGAAGTTCACATAGTCATCTTATGTCCAAGCTAGGCATGAAGAACATCTTCATAACTCCTAGCTTGAGGGGGGGGGGGGGGGGGGNGGGGGGGGGGGTGAAGGAACTTGGAAAGTGTACTATTAATGTGCCTTAATTCAGTTAGTGATTCTTATAGATAACTAAGCTGATTTAATTAAGTAATGTGATTAATTAGTTATTTAGTGATTTGTTAATAGTTAGTTAGAGCTAACGTGGCAAGGTATATAAATGTAACAGATTCAGTTCATTGTGGAATACATGATATTTTTCCCAAAATCATGTAGTCTCAATTTCTCTCTGCAAGTTTTCTTCATCTTCTGCACAGTGCATTTACTTCGTGTCGATCAATATTTGAAATTAGAGTTGTATTGTCTATGGATACAAATTAAAATTATTTTTTGATTTTTTCTAAAAATGATAAGGAGTGAAAAAAGTGAAAACAACTTTTTAATATTTTTTAAATTCAAGTGACAAAAATGTTTTTTTAGCCGCAATTAATTAATGATAATAACTTAATTGTCACTAAATATGTTTTTTAGAGACAATTAATACTCTTTGTAAATGTCCTTAAAGTCTATAGCGACATTAGATTTAATGACAATTAACTAATATCAGTAAATGTTTTTATACTCTTTGTGTCATGACCCGAGTCTACACCCTGGACGTGGTCGGCACTCAAGAACCATTACTGGTCCCCAAGCGAACCCCCATATTGGCTGACTACAAGAGGAAGACTAACTTAAGCATGCAAAAGCTTAAAACTGAATAAAATTTTATAAACTCAACTTTTCAAATCTTTAACTCAAATGAACAACTTAGAATAAAAATAATATATTCAACTCGCCATAAAATAGGCAACTTAAGTCTTTAAAATATTTAATAAAATAAATGAATAATACAGAATTCTCAACTATACTGACTATATATGAAACCTCTAACTGATAAAGATGAAAGTCGGGACAAGACCCACGACATCCTGACTAAATTGAAAAGTAAATGAAATCCTCCGAAAACAAGGAGGCTCACCATAGCTAACTCGAACTCCCGAATGTATCAACGAAGCTCATGTTGATGATCCTAAATGCCTGTGTCTGCTTCATGAGAAGATGCAGGCCAAATGGCTCAGTACGTGGAATGTACGAGCATGTAATGAAAATTCTAAAACATAAACATAAGCATGAAACTTGATAAAAAGGAGACATACTTACCTCTTTTCAAACTTACTCAATTCAAGGAATACTCAAGGATATTCAAAACTACTCAAACTTACTCAACTCAGAAGTATTCAAGGATAAGATACTCAACTCAGAGATTAGATACTCAACTCAAAGATATGATACTTAACTCAAAGATTAGATACTCAACTTCAAAGATATGATACTCGACTAATAAATACTCAGCTGAACTCATTTCATTATAAAGCAATTTAAAACAAGTGCAATATAAAGAAAAGGAAAACTATTTAAAATATGATGTCAACTCATAATCATAAATTCATAAAAGACATACCATGCTCCCTTTCAAAGTCTACTTGTGCAATGCATGAATGAAGTCTCATACCTCCAATATTCATACTAAGCAGAACCCCTTGAGGAACCATGCAATTACTGTCATGTGAGTTTCTCTAACCGACAATCACCACTATGAGCCTAAGTGGTGATACAACGTCTTGCCCACCCTGCCGAAATTGTCCTATACTTTGCCGTCATATAGAACGCTTAACTTAGTGGATCCACTAGCTTACCTTATGTGATCATCTAAAAAGTATAACACATTAATACCCATGGTGGCTACATGATTTATGGAGACTTGAGTTAATATGAACTCGCATCCCCATATCGGTGCTCAATACTACTCCCAAAAATATACTTAGCTCATATGTTTTAAAATAACTTCTTTCTTTAGTTTGAGATAATTACTCAAAACTTAGCTTTAAGCTCTCTTGGAATCGGTGTTCCCTTTTCTTTCTCAAAATGTGAAAACATTTTCAAACTTCTTGGGAATACTTAGTTCCCATATACTTTTTGAAGAAAATGAACTTTACTCTTACTCTTTACTCAACTTCAAAGCTTAAGTCTTAAAACAAAGTTTAAACATTTGTAAAAGACTTCTTAAAAAAATGGTTCACGCCGAAGTATGTACTTGAACGACTCAATGCAAGGTTTTTAATAACCATAGATAGAACTTAAATACTTGGAACTCAAGAACTTCAATGATACTACAAATTTCAAGAATGCTCAATTCAGAAGGTTCATGCGGAATTATGAGCATGAACTACTCAACTCAAGGACTCAAATAATACTTCTCATCTCAAGATTGTTCGACTTATAATGTTCATGCGGAATTATGGGCATGAACAACTCAACTCATGGACTTGATGGGTAATAGGTAATAGTCCCATGATTAAGATTATAATCTCGGAAAGGTTAGGAACTCGATACTCAAGACTTAGAACTTGAAGATACTAGTCTTTTCAAAGATACTAAACTGATGGAGTTCATGCGGAAGTTATGGGCATGAACGACTTGACTTAAGGGTCAAAATATCAATAAGGAACTCAGGTATACGACTATTCTCATTCTCATACTTACTTCTCAAAACTTAACTCAAATCGATGGTGGATCTCAAAGGATTCATAATTGAACTCAAAGACTTTCTTGAACTCTACTCTTAACCCTCTCTTGAATGTGAATTATGAATTCAAGGGTTATGGTTCATGATACGAAAGATCTCATGATGACAAAGTAGACTCATGAATACATTATCCTCATCGTCATACTCACTTGCTCGAATCTTGAAACAAGTTACTAGAAGTTATAGAAGACTCCACAAAAGGACTCAAAGGGACTTTCTTAGAATGTTCGAAAGAATTCTCAAAACTTAACTCTTAACTCTACCTTGAATTTAAATTATGAATTCAAGGTTATGATCATGTTATGAATTATTTCTAGGTGTTTAGAAGTAGCTTAGAGTAGTTAGAATCGAAAAGGAGTGAAGGTGCACTTTAAACGAACTCAAACGGGGCAACCGACGACAAACTGGATGGGGCAGGCGACCCTGGCGCTATGGGTGGCGCGGGGCGCCAGCCCCTAAACTTCAGAGGAGGGTTTGGGGCACTCTGGCTGGCGTATCGTGCCAGGCCCCAACCTAGAAAATCTGATGAATTTTCCTTGCTTGCTTTCTCACCCTAACTCGCCTAGAATCGAACGGTTTCTTCCCCAATCACTTGGATTCGATTACTTAACATAAGTACACTCTAATATACTCCAAACAACACTCAAATTACTAAATTTCATCTCAATAAATCATCAAAATCCCAACACAACAAGATTTATAATGAACTACAAGAACACCTATCAAGAACTCTAATCTTTCAACTTCAAGAATGAAATTTCGCTGAAAATAACATGATTTGCGTGTGGGTGAACTAACCCAACACTATGGAAGGTTACATACCTCTTAGGGATCAAACCCATGGCGAAAATCCGCTACAACACACACGAATCTCGACGAACGCTTGATCCTCTCCTCTTTTCTCCTTTTCTCTCTTCTTCTTTTTTCTTCTTGAACTCTCAACTAAAATCCTAGGCGTAAACTAGGATTATAAAACTGAACCTAGTCAGATTAGACCCCTAAAATATTACTAAAAATGAATTAAATCTGATTGGGTAAGGAAAAGACCAAAATACCCCTCTAAAATCCGGTTCACTTTCCTTAACTGGACAACCTAACTTCAAAAAATCACATCTCACTCATCCGACCTCTAAACTTAGCAAACTTGGCGGAGTTGGAAAGATAATTCAAAGGTCTTTCCTACGGTATCTGGTAGCATACCTAACTCATCCTTAGCTAGGAGTTATGGTCATTTGAAATTGACCCAAAATTCATACTTACGCATAACTTGCAAAATTTTAGATTTTGTTATTTCCAATTTAGTTCTTTTTCGAACTCAATGTGCTACATCTAGTGAATTTAACACTTGAGAAATTTTAATTCCTCGGTAAAATCCTACTCACTATGAATGATGGTTCAAGTCTTAGCTCAAAAATTTTTGGGGTGTTACACTTTGTTAGCGTGCATAGTTATTGCTGCAAAAAATTGTGCATAATTAAATTTGTTGAACTTAAAAATAAAAAGAGATAAGTGTCAAAAACACACCTAAACTATCCATTTTTTTTTAGTTTCATACCTAAACTATTGAGAGTGTGAGTTTCATATCTAAACTATCCATTTTTTTTGAGTTTCATACCTAAACTATACAGTCTCTCTTTTATTTGAAAAAATCTTGACACATGTCATTCCACATGGATAAAATATTCCACCTTGACAAAAATTAAATAATAAACCTATTAATATTAATTAAAAATTAAAGATTAAAGTATTATTATAATATATTTTTAAAAAAAATTAAATTATTTTTCTTTCCTCACTCCACCACCTCCTCCCCCTCCCCCCGACAATCCTCCGTGCTTTTATTTTTTTTGAATTTCTTTTATTAAATATTTTTTAAAAAATCATACTTCACACTCCCCAAAAAAAACCGCCCNCCCCCCCCCCCCCCAATTTTTTTTTTGATATTCTTTTATTTTTAAAAATAAAAATTCTACCCCATCCTATCTAACCCTCCGTTCCTATTTTATTTTTATTTTTTTACATTTTTCTCGTTTTGTGTTAGATTTGTACATAAAATTTTAGGAATTTTTTTCTACTTGTGTACTGAATATAACATTAATAAAAAAATTATTTTAAAAAAAAGTCTTGCGATGACAAGTAAAAAATATTTTCGATATGTATATATCTAACAATAAAACGAGAAAAAATGTTGGAAGCGGAGTGGGTAGAATTATTATTTTTTAAAAAATAAAATAATATCTAAATTAGTATTTAAAGAGTGTGGGGGTGGTGGGGGGGGGGGGGATTGCAATAAAAAAAAATTGTTATAAAAGAAATTTAAACAAAAAAGAATTAAAAAAAATGGGTGGCGGGGTCTACGGTGAGAGAAGTGATGGAGTGGGATAAGAAAAATATTTTACATTTTATTTTATAATTTTTGTGGGATAATAATTTTAATTTTAAATTTTAACTAATATAAATAGTTTATTTTATTTTTGTCAAAGTGACATATTTTGTCCATGTGGAGTGTGATTTGACAATTTTTTAAAATAAAAGAGAGAGTATATTACATGCATCATGGTGAAAGTGTTATAAAAGAGACATGTGTTTCTCAAAACTAATAGTACTAGTTTAGGTATGAAACTTACAATCTCAATAGTTAAAATATGAAATTTAAAAGATAATTTGTGTGTGTTTTTACACTTGTCTAAAAAGATAATCAAATTTTATAAAGAAGCATAAATTTTGAAATTCAAGGTATAAAAAAAAGATATTCATGATCATCAAATGGCGTGCTAGAAATGGTGCTTTCAATGTCAAATACAAAATTGACACGAGTTAAAGAAGTTAAAGAAGCTATTTCCTTGTGCTTGAATCATGATACGGAGTTGACATGGGGGGCTACAATTATTAGGGTTCCGGAATTTTCATAACTATTTTATCATATTATTTTTATTAACTGATTTTAATATTAGGTCTTTGCCTCATTATATGAAGAATACGTAATCAATATTAAAACTAAAAACATGAAAAGAATAATTATCGTTGGTTGATATACAAGAAATGACAAGTAAAAATAAAAAATTATTTTCAAAATAGTGAACTACTCCTAAATCCTAATAAAAATGACACAGAGTATCTTCAAAGCAATTTTGAATACAAGAATAATCCAGCGTGTATAACTAAATTAAGTACTATTTCAATTAAGTGATATACATTAAGAATCAAAATAAAATACTATTACTCATATATTAAGAAGTATTTTGGTCATTTTTCTCCAAATACTACTAATTTTTATATGACATGATCTGCCACTCTGCCAGCCTTTTTACTACTAAAACATACTTTATAATTGATTTGCTTTAGAAATTTGCGTCTTATATTGCTTGTTCAAAAAACATTTAAATATACATTTCTCAACATGTTATACTTTCTTATGATGAAGAATAAATTTTTAAATTCAACTTGAAAAATAAAAGTAAAAAATATTCATGATTTAACAGCTATCAAAATTAAAAATTGTCTAATATCCCCCCACTCTACCTCTGTCACAACTCAATCTCATTCAATATTTTTGAAGCAACGATAAATGTGGGCATGGGGTTTTATGTTTTTTTCTCTTTCTCTTTGTCTCTGTTAATCATATATTAAAGCAAAGAAAGAAAACTGAAGAGGAAACAGAGAATGAAACTGAAAATGGGCACAGAAGCACAAGATGAAGTGAACACAAGAAAGGGTGGTCTTAGAACCATGCCATTCATCATTTGTACTACTCTTACTCTATTCTTTTACTTTTCTTTAGTTACATTGTTTTGTAATGTGTTAATTATATTTCAATTTTTCACTTTTTTTGTTGTTTTCAGTGAATGAATCATTTGAAAGGATAGCAAGTTATGGTTCACAAACAAATTTGATAATTTACTTGATGACATATTATAACATGAGTGCTGCTACTGGTACTAGTATTCTTGGAATATGGGGTGCATTTTCAAGTGGATTGGCTATTGTTGGGGCAATTATTGCTGATTCTTATTGGGGGAGATTTAATGCTGTTGTCTATGGAACCATCTTCACTTTTATTGTGAGTTGTGCTATTTTAACAACATGTTTTTTTTTTTTTAAAATTTAAACCACCATATCTTGTAGTATGGTTTAACATTCTTCTTGGACAGGGAGTGGTTATTCTTTGGCTCACATCAATGATTCCACAACTCACGACTTTGGCCTGTTCTCATTTTCAACATGTTTGTAATGGACCAACAGCATTCCAACTTGCTGTTCTGTTTACATCTTTTGCGTTTACGTCAATTGGAGCTGGTTTTGTTAGACCTTGTTCTATAATGTTTGGTGCTGATCAATTGGAACAAAAAGGGAACCCTGAGAACAAGAAGATTGTTGAGAGCTATTTCAATTGGTACTATGCTAGCACAGGGGTTGCAACTATGATTGCAGTTACTGTAATTATTTATATTCAAGATCGTTTTGGTTGGCAAATTGGCTTTGGTATCCCTGTTATACTCATGGTTTTGTCTGTCTCAACGTTCCTAATCGGTTCTCCTCTTTATATCAAAGTGAAAACTGATAAAGAGAACAACTTGCTATTAGGATTGTTCCAAGCAGGTGTAGCAGCTTTTAGAAAAAGAAAAACGCGTCTTCCATTGACTGGTTGTGATGACTACTATCATTTGCCATATGAAACAGAGGTCTTAATGCCATCAAAGGACTTCAGGTCAGTGTCTCCATCTTTTGTCTGATTTTATTATTATATTGCAGTTCATTCGTAATAAGACTTTATTGTACGTTATAGGTTCTTAAATAGAGCTTGTATGATTGAAGATCCTGAAAGAGATTTGAATCCTGATGGATCAACTTCAAATCCATGGAATCTCTCTAGTGTGGAACGAGTTGAATCACTCAAGGCTCTTATTAGAATACTTCCTATGTGGTCTGCTGGTTTTATGATGTTTGTGGACATGAATGTATTCGCATTTTCTGTACTTCAAACAAAGACCATGGATAGACATATCTTCCCGCACTTTGAAGTACCAGCAGCATCATTCAGTGTGTTCCTGATTATTGCTTTAACAATCTGGATTACTTTCTACGACCGTGTTTTTGTCCCTTTGCTATCAAAATATACTGGACGGCCAAGAGGGCTAAGTCCTGTTACCCGAATGGGAATTGGCTTAGCAGTCTCTTGTATGTCTATGGCGTTGTCAGCAATAACAGAAAGTATAAGACGAAAAAGGGCAATAGCGGAAGGGCATGAGGACGACCCACATGCTTTAGTAAACATGTCTGCTATGTGGTTCGTGCCACAGTATGCACTACTCGGAGTAGCTGAGGCTACACATGGAGTTGGGCAGATTGAGTTCTTCTACACTCTATTACCGAAAAGCATGGCCAGCATTGCGTCAGCTATGTACACTGTTGGGACTGCTGTGTCGAGTTTGATTGGAAGTTTTCTGGTGAGTAGTGAGGATTGGCTTACATCAAGGGGAGGTAAAACGAGCTGGCTTGCTAGCAACATTAATAAGGGTCACCTGGATTACCATTTCTGGATACTTGCTTTTATGAGTTTTCTCAACTTGTTATATTTTCTAGTCGTTTGCCGGTTTTATCAAACTGAGAATGATGAGTTACCTCATGTGGTCGATGAGGAAGAATGTGATTATAGACTCTTACATGAATCTTGATGATATGTTGTACTGCATTCTTGAACTATCCAACTACTACTAATTGAGTTAGACAATAAAGTGTTTTTATATGTTAAGACCTCTACAATCTCATTTCTTTTTTATGTATCTTTCGACTTTCCTTGGACAAAAATGTGAACATACATTCCGGATAAATATGCCCCTTAACTTGACTTGTATTCAGTTGATAACTTTGAGTGTGCACAAATAGATAGTTAAATTTGTATAAAATTAAAAAAGTAAACACATGCATTTCCACGTAAGATACAAATAGTTAAAGTACCTACTTGTGCACACTAAAGTTTGAGGACATAAATGTCAACTAAGTCCAAGTTCAAGGATATGTTCATGTATTATGCTTTTTTTGAATAATTTGAAGTGAAAACTACTTTTAAATATTTTTTAAATTTAAGTTGAACTATAAATTTTCCAAAATATGATCAATTACTCCCTCTGTTCCAATTTATGTGACACATTTTGCTTTTTGAGAGTCAAACAATTTGAGCTTGACCGAGAATTTGCTCATGGAATCTTCAAATTTTTTAAAATAAAATTTATATATTTGTAATTTGTAAACTATATAAAAAGTACTATAAGTCTCAATAATTGATAATTCAAAATAATTAAAAGACATATGAAAAAATTACGGTCAAAGATAAACTTGTTTAAATCTCAAAATCCAAAATATGTCACATAAATTGAGACAGAGAGAGTATTATTTTTAAAATTTAACTCGAAATAAAAAGTACTAAAAAATACTCATGACAAAACCGTCTCAATCAAATTAAATAATAATGCCATGAGGGGACCTGCTCACTACCTTTCTCATTCTTATGAGCTAGAATTGTGCTTTTCAGTGTCAAATTAAAGATGACAAGGGTAAAATGAGAANTTGAACTATAAATTTTCCAAAATATGATCAACTACTCCCTCTGTTCCAATTTATGTGACACATTTTGTTTTTCGAGAGTCAAACAATTTGAGCTTGACCAAGAATTTGCTCATGGAATCTTCAAATTTTTTAAAATAAAATTTATATATTTGTAATTTGTAAACTATATAAAAAGTACTATAAGTCTCAATAATTGAAATTCAAAATAATTAAAAGACATATGAAAAAATTACGGTCAAAGATAAACTTATTTGAATATCGAAATCCAAAATGTGTCACATAAATTTGAACAGAAGGAGTATTATTTTTGAAATTTAACTCGAAATAAAAAGTAAAAAATATTCATGACAAAACCGTCTCAATCAAATTAAATAATAATGCCATGAGGAGACCTGCTCACTACCTTTCTCATTCTTATAAGCTGGAATTGTGCTTTTCAGTGTCAAATTAAAGATCACAAGGGTAATGAGAAAAAATTTATTATGTACCAGACACAAAAATGAGGTGGCTGACAATACTTGTATGAGACTCTATTTATATTGTGCCATGTGGAAAGTTGGGTCCCATTTCAGAAAATGGCCCAAATTCCCTTTTCTCTATCTTCTTTTCAATGATTTTTTCTCTTTCTTACTTTTTTTACCAAAAAAAATTTGCCTGATTCATTCTATTTCTAACATTTTGATATTATTTTTCCATCTCAATATTAATTGTTTATATCACTAAAAATGGGTAGATAAAATTATTTGTTAATTTACAAAGATATAATTAATTACATTTTTTCTATTTTATTATAACAATTATTTCTTTTTGAAAGTGTAAATAAAATTTATAAAGTTAAAAAAAAATTAGGTGTAAATTAGTAAAACTATTATTTTATTTATAATTTTTTAAGAAATTTGTAAAAGAAAAAGTAGACTATTAATATGAAAAACAAAGAAGGTATAAAATTAATTTGTTCTTTTATTCTTCTCAATAATTTTAGAATTTCAAAAGCACTTGAATCCATCAAATACTCTTCAAAAAGAAAATATAACGAAAAGAGCAACAATGATCTTGACAAACAATTACATAAGTTTTGATACTATTTTCATGAAATTCAAAAATGAAAAGCATCCATAAACACCTATATAAATACATATTCTTTCTGCCAATTTATACGATAATTTTTATTCTTGAAATTCAAGCTAGGTGGAATTTAATAAATACTTTATTTATCTATTTTCTTTATACGTTTCTTAAGAAATCATAAATAAAAATAATAATTTTATTAATTTATTCCTTAAAAGAATTTTTGCGACTTTACAAATTTTATTTATACTTTTTTTTTTTTTTTACTTATATCTTAATTTAATAAACCGAAAATTAAATACAAATAACTATTTATTATTATATAATATGAATTTAAACATAGAATAGAAAAAATAATATTAGAATAATAAAGTAAAAACTTATATAATGATCATAAAAATTAAATCAAAATTTACTACATAAAAAGTAAGAAACATAAACTAATTAGATCAAAAAACAAAATTAGATTTGGTTAAGATAATCTTAAAGAAGAAAAAAATATTTGAAAAAATAAAAACACAAATAGATTGACTAGGGGCGTAAACAAAAAAAATGAAAGAGGGGACTTAAAAGAATGTCACTTTGTTAGCTTGCAAATGGCAAATGGCAAATGGCAAATGGGTCCTATCAATGTCCATTTGTCAATCAAATAATGCCTCATACAAATCTGACTTGGCATACCTCATTCATAATAAATTTTTTCGTAAAATGAGCATTTTTTTTGTGGATGGTATTTAGTTGTCATGGGTGGCTACAATTTTTAAAATCATCTGTTTACTCTTGTGGACTACCCTCAGTTTTTCCAAGCTTTATTTTTTTAAAAAAATATTATTAAGATATTTTTATTCAAAGAAATTTACAAAGATGCTAGAGTTGAAAATAAATTTTAGTGTATGAAAAATAAATTTAAGTACAAATAAATTTGAAAAAAAATAAAAGTATTATATTAATAAGTAGTGTAGGTATATTTCTTTTTTCCTTTGATTTTTCTCGTTGAATTTTTTTATTTTCACGTAAAGAGAATTTAATGAATCTTCTTGAAATATTTACGTGTTAAGAAAAATCTAACAATATCTTAATCTTTCTTATGAATATTCAGAAGTTTTATGGGATATTTGAGAAGAAATATATTATCTATCTATATCTATTTATACTAAATTAAAAGCATCAAAGTCATATTTATGACGTACTTGGTAGCTAATGACAAGGTACACAAGAAAGATAGATTGATCAAATAGGGGATCGATGTGGAACCACAATGTAAGTTGTGTGAAGGGGCAAAATGAAACTGTTGGACATCTATTCTTTCAATGTCCAGTAGCAACTGAGATATGAGGCCAACTACTGAAATGTCAGGGAATCACAAGGCAACAGAGTGCATATGGATGGAACGTCATTACGGAATAAATGGAGCTCACTCTATGATAGGATCAATGAGATAAATGAGCATTTTCTCATTTGGCATAACAAGTCGTCTCAATCTCTGTTAGGAATATCAGATTCTTAATAAAAAATCGAGTAATTTATCTATACTGTGAACTATGAACTACTCTCTTTACTTTAATTTAGCTATCTTACTTTATTTTTTTAGTTCATTTAAAAAAAAATCTCTTTTATTTGGTCATATATTAAAGAAAAGAGCAATGTGAAGAGGAAAAACAGAGACACAGTGAAAATGGGGACAGAAATTACACTAGTAGAAGAGAAGCCAAGAAAGGGTGTGGTCACACAACTATGCCTTTCATCATTGGTTATGTGGGAAAAGATTTGTATTGGTGGTTGTGTTAACGTTCAGAGGGTTTCGATTCAGAATGGATTCATGGGTTAGTCTATGGCTTGCTAACCACTCCTGGTTTGTAAATCTTTCAAAGTTTGACTCGAAAGTTCAGGTCTTAGTAGTTGATCTTGATGGATGGTCTTAAAGAGGAACTCACTTGGAGATATGAACGTACACCTACTCTCGAAGATCATAACTCAGGATTTTGATAATGTTGATTATTTTTCCTTCTCCTTCTTTATGTTTGAGGACGAACATAATTTTTAGTGGTGGATAATGTGATGACCTGGAAGGTCATTTTTGGAAATTTTTGTAAAATTATTGTTTTACCCTCTCGATAGTTGACCCGAGTCACATCTGATTAGTTTGTGAAGTTGGTTGAGAATTTTGAGCTATTTGGGTATCTATAGTTAATTTTTAAATAATTAATTTATTTAGTTGGTGGTTAATGAGCCAAGTTCATAATTAATTTAATACCCTATATCACTAGACTCATATATTGAAATAAGTTAGTAGGGTTTTATACTTATAAGTCATAAATTAGACAATGGAAAATCAACAACTTCCTGGCAAAAACTACTTACAATGCGACGACAATCAAACGGAAGAAATAATTACTTCAGGTAAAGAAACAAAAAACAAAAGATGCATTCGATTTTTTCTCATATAGTTTCTAGGTTAGATGTTAAATCATTATTATATTAAGGGGTGAGTGTTGGAAAACTATATGCACTGCGAAAATATATCAGAATCATACTGCTTACATGAATAATAGATAGCCAATACTATTTATGCTAGAACACATATAATCATGCTAGAACACAAAAACTTGCTGAAATTTAATTTGATAAATACCTCCACAAATTAGATAGACCTTCAAGCGAATCCACAAGATATACAACAGCTATGATCTTCTACAGTGATCCCAAGTTCACATCCAAACTCTCTCAATACTTNTTTTGGTTTGCTTCCGCCTGTTTATATTGTTATTTTCCTACTCTTGTTTAATTTCTACCCTCAGACCCATTACTTGTTGTTCCGGGTTACGGGTTGGCTTACCTGCTGGTGGGTTATAGTAGGTGCCATCATGACTTGATAAATCGGGTCGTGACACTTACCATAATAAATTACAAATTATTCCACTAGAAATTCGTAATTGCACTCCTCTATTTATATTTCAAAATTCCCCATTAAACACTTAGCACATGCAGGAGTCTTTGTACCCCCTTGCGCCATACTACCTTGAGAATACGCAGGTCTAGCTCTGAAATTCTATGAATTCTGACTATTGTACTCACATTTGTTCCTTGGTGCAGGTGCACTAGCAGATGATAGAGCAAGTCCCTTTTGTTTCTGTTGGAAAGATAACCGGTTGGCATTACCTTTTTGCTGCCCGAACTCATTCCCTGCGGTCTTTGCCTTCTTATTCTTAAACTCTTCTCTATTCCTCAGCTTATCCTCTTCAACTTGTTGCACATGGATCATTAGCCTTGTTATGTCCATATCCCCTATCAACATAGCTGTCTTGCCTTCCTTGACAAGCGAGACAACCCAACAACGAATAAACTCATCCTGCTCCTCATGTCAACAACTATCTTCGGAGCATAGCGGGAAATTTGGGTGAACTTCAGACTGTACTCATGAACACTCATAGATTCCTGCTTAAGAGTACGGAATTCTCGTATCTTGGCTTCTTTCAGTTCACGGGGAATGAAACGCCCCATGAAGGCCTTCTCAAACAAAGCCCAACACACAAGCGATGCACCTTCAACTCTATTCTTTTTCCACTGATCAAACCAGATTCTAGAAAAACCCTTCATTTGGTATACAACTAGTTCCACCCTCTCAGCATCAGCAAGATGCATAGTCTCAAAAATCTTCTGAAGCTCTATAACAAAGTTTTATAGATCCTCAGTGACACTTGAACCAGTGAAGCTTGGATGATTCATTCTTAAGAACTCACAGATCCTTGAAGTATCAGCCATTTCCTGTCGATTCTCTATCTGTCCAACTTGATTGGTCACAGCTTGACTTAACATCTGGATAGCTTCCCAGAACTCAACATTGGTGACATCTCCTTGGGGTTGCACTTCTGGTGCATTTGGTACCCCTTATTCATGTGGTTCAACATTCCTTCTAGCGGGACGACCTCTGCCAGCTCATCGTGGAGGCATGATCTGAAAGACACGCGCAAGCGCAAATTAAAAGAAATTTTTTAGAGATAATCTCTACAGCACGAAATGAGTATGAAAGAAGTAAGATAGTTCCTAAGTGTCGCAGCCTTCTAATTATAGATGTGGTGCGCTTCACACCGATAACTAGGACTCTACAAACACGGCTTCATAGACTCCCTAGGACTCTTGAACTCTGTGCTCTGATACCAAGTTTGTCACGCCCCGAGCCTACATCCTGAGCGGAACTGGCACTCGAGAACCATTGTTGGCCCCAAGCAAACCCTTTGCCTGACTTAACTCTTAGTGGAAGACTTACTCATGATAAAAGAGAGTATTAAAATACAATCATACTAAAACTATCTCAATGAAAAATTTATAATGTATTTAAAGATCAATATTCAACTGGTAAAAATGGCAACTCAAGTCTCAACATAACTAAAAAGAAAATGTAAAGACTCATGAACTAACATCAACTAACTGTCTCTGAAGCCTCTAACAACTGAGATGGACGTCGAGGCAAGACCTACGATATCCTAATGAACTAAAATGATAAAGTAATAAAAATGATCATTCGGAAGCAAAGAGGCTCACTAGCAACTCTGAAGCTCAACTAGAATCAACGATGTGTTGGATGCTGATCCTGGTTACCTGTATCTACATCATAAAAGATGCAGTCCAACTAGCATCAGTACATTGAATGTACGAGCATGCGAGGGGAAATCTAAAACAAGACATAGGCTTGAAAGGAACTGAAAGAACATACCTGGCTCAACTCAACTTAACTGAACTCATTTCAATATAAAGCAATAATATGCATGCAATATAAGGAAAAGCTTTTAAAACATGTATAACAACTCTATGTATGGAGAAATAAAATAGTAACTCTTTTTGTATGCAAAGATACAATATAAACTCTGTTTGTATGTAAAAATACAATTAACACTATGTATATAAGAATACAAAATACTTATGTGAGAGTTTCTCTAACCGACATCCATCACTTAAGAGTTATTGTGATGATACAACATTTTGCCTCACGCTGCTAGGATTGTCCTAAACCTTGTTGAGGGTATAGAACCTGACTACTAAGTGGATCCACTAGTCTGTGCTAAAAAGCATTAAGGAAATGATCTAAAAAGTATATGACCATTTTCTACCCATGATGGCTACATAGTTTATGGGGGCTGGGAGTTGTCTAAACTCTCCCCCGTATCGGTGCTCAATACTACTCTAAAATATAACTAGCTCATATGTTTAAAAACAAAACTCTTTTTGTGGTTTGAGATAATTACTCAAAAACTAGCCTAAAGTCTCTCTAGGAAATCAGTGTTTACTCTCTTGCTTAATTGTGAAAACATTTACCCTTTACTGAAAACTAGTTCAAAGGCTCTTTTGGAAATCGATGTTTCCTTTCTTATTTAAATGTGAAAACATTTTACTCTTTGGGAATACATAGTCCCCATATACTCTTTTGAAGAAATGAACTTCACTCTTTACTTTTTGCTTAACTCAAAACTCAAGTCTTNTGAAAACATTTTACTCTTTGGGAATACATAGTCCCCATATACTCTTTTGAAGAAATGAACTTCACTCTTTACTTTTTGCTTAACTCAAAACACAAGTCTTAAAACAAGTTTAAAGCATTTGTAAAAGACTTTTGAAAATGACTCTAAGAACTCTATAGACTTGGCTCTTAACTTTTCTTGAATTTGAATTTATGGATTCAAGGTTATAATTCATGTTCATGGATGATATCATGATGCTTAGACGTACCTTAGAATGTAGAAATCAACGAGAAAACATGAGTACGATTCAAGGGAACTCAAACGGAAAGAAATGGGAAAGGATAGAAGATCTGGCGACCCTGGAGTACTGAGTAGCGTCGGGCGCCAGACACTAAACTGCAGGGTCTGGGTTGGGGCGCACTAGATGGTGCGGAGCCCCAGAGCCCAAACTATAGACCCCAAAGTGGGGACCACTGAGTGGCACGACGCCCCACACCCCTGCCTAGAAAACTTCAATTTTTTTGCTCGTTTTCAACTCTAAGCCCTCTAGATTCAATTAGTTCATTCCCTAAACACTTAGATTCGAATACATAACCAAAATATGCAAGAATCTACTCAAAATAACATCAACTTTCATGAATCTAACTCAAGAATTTCTCAACAACTTCAACAATCAAGAACCCAATAGAAACTTCAAGACAATCCATCAAGAACTCAATTTCTATACTTTCAAGAACATAATTTCGCTGAATTAAATCATGATTGGCGCGTGACTGAACTAACCCAACGCTATGTGATCTCACATACCTTGTAGGGATCAACCATTGGCGAAATTCACAAGCTTAACTTCAAGAACGCTACGAATCCTTGCTTTTTCTCCTCTTTTTTTCTCTTCTCTCAAAACCCTAACTTAATTTTTATGAAGTGTAAACTGAACCAATTCAGTTTAGACCCCAACTTAATTACCAAAAACGAATTTAATTAATTGGATAGTGAAAAGACCATAATACCCTTCAAAAATCCAATTTTGGCCTTCCTTCTCTAGACAACCCGACTTCAAATGGGCATATCTCTCTCATACGAACTCGAAATTGAGTAAACTCGGGGGCGTTGGAAAGATAATTCAAAGATCTTTCATTAGATATCTTATAGAACACCTAACACATCTTGTATTGAGAGTTATGATCGTTTGAAGTTGACTCAAAACTTATACTTAGCAAAACCTGCTAAACTTTCCAAATTTGATCTTTCCAAAAATGGTTTCTTTCTATGTCTACTTTCTTTCTAAAGCGGGATGTTACAAATATTTTACAAATACATATTGAATTTTAAATTTTTCATGAATTTTATGATCAAGCATAATCTTTGAAATTCAACTAATAGAAAAAGGTCGAAAGAATCGTTTGCTTTGAACAAGAGAGAGCTGCTTAGATGGTAAGCATATCTCACTTTCAATCTTAAGGTTATGAGTTCGAGTCATCAAATAAGAAAATGTGGGAGCTCCCAAGGGGGAGCTAAAACAAAAACTAATAGAAAAAGTAAAAAGTATCCATGACAAAACAACTAATCTTTTTTGGGGAGGGGGGTGGAAATGGTGGAGAGATTACAATGTGGGAATCGAATCCTCACTAACAAGGCGGGAGTTCAGATAACCAACCAACTAATCTATTAAGATTCCCTGATCAAATGGTTATTCAAGTTAATACTACCTCCATCCACTTTTAATTGTCATAATTTCCTTTTTTAGAATCAAACTATAAAAACTTTGACTAACATTTTACAATGTATATTTTCCTCACATTGATATGCAAAAAAGTTGCAATTTATAGTACTTTTCGTATAGTTTTTGAATATCTATATTTTTTGTTTAAAATACCGGATTAATGTAATCTAATTTAACTTTGAAAATTAGTCAAATTAACTTTTGAAAAGCGCAATATGACAAACAAAGATGGACGGAGTATCGTTTGATATAGCATGGGGTGAGCTGCTCACTATTTTTAAATGACTGACATGCCTCATCCTTACCTTGCCCATTCTGCCTCTGCATGTGCCATATGGCTGATTGGAAATGGTGCTTTTAATGTTAAATTAACAATGACAAGAGTATAATGATAGACTATCCTCATTATTGCCCATCTTAAATATTTTTTTATTATTAAAATACTTATTTAAAGAATTCTACGAAGAGTATTTGCAACAAATTTTTATGGACGAAAAATATATTCTAATCATAGATAAAATATAAAAAAAAGAAGAATATTTTTATTAATAGATAGTGTGGCTTCAATTTTATTTTTCTCTTACTTCAAAGCTAATAATAATCATCATTTACAATTATTATCATAACAACTTTCAATCGCTATTGATAATTATCATCATTCTTAGTCATATTACAAAAAATATAATTATTCATTCATGTCATAAATTATCACTATAGGATAGGTCGTTACACAATAGGTAATGATAATTGTCATAATTATGTGTTCATTCTCTGTTATCATTAACTATCACCATAACCATTATCAATGAATGAAAAATTAAGTCAACGAGATGTTTATGATAAATCTCGACTTCAACTACTACACACTTTAGACATGTGGATTCCTTTCCTCTTTAAGAAAAGAGACAAGTGCTAACAGAGAGTAACTTACATAAACTACTACAATTACACCAATTCCCTTTCTTTTCAACACACTAGCATAAATACACAAAAATACCTCATACATAGAGAAAAACTTTGATAGCTCCAAATTACT
Source organism: Solanum stenotomum (assembly GCF_019186545.1). Classification (NCBI taxonomy): domain Eukaryota; kingdom Viridiplantae; phylum Streptophyta; class Magnoliopsida; order Solanales; family Solanaceae; genus Solanum; species Solanum stenotomum. Next base: position 45,973,781 of record NC_064287.1, on the reverse strand, counting down.
ATCACTGATATAATGTATCTACATAATCAACCTGTAAAAAAATCCAAACATGAAATTCCACATTCTGTAAAAAAAAATTCAAACATGAAATTCACTAATCTATAAAATAAAGTATTAAACTGTTAAACTACATTCACAATTCTTATAAATAAGGAATCATTTACCACAAATAGAATTCAGAAACAAGAAAAAGATTTCAGGGGATTAATCACAAACCCTAGCCCTAAATTTCAAAGAAAAGAAAAGAAAGAGAAAGAGGGAACACGAGGAAGAAGTATTTAGGGGAGGAGAAATTGAGAAACTTATCAAATTATCTTTGAAATTGTGTTTCGTGGAAGAAACAACCAAATTTTTGCTGAAAAATCACTTCTAAAACTTGGCAACAGACGCTTCTTTGACAGTTTGGAAAAAACTTGCCATATCCATATATGACCTGTAATTTATCCATAAAATACCCATATTTTAATGGGTTAAATATGGGTATAAGCCCAAATATTACCCATTTTTAGGGAAATTTTTCAAAATGTCAATATTTTGACATTTAATAGGATTCAATGTCAACACTTTCAATATTAATTAGTAAAAATGTCAAAATTTTAATTTATTATGTATCTTATTTAAGTTTTTATTATTTGTTTTAATTAAAAGAATACAATGTTAAATAACAAAAAGGAAAAATTTAGTGGAGAGAATTTTTTAAAAAGGAACAATTGCTTAAAATTCTCAGCAGTTACAAAATTTCAAAACTAAATACTAATCGGTCTTCTCCATAGCTGATGAGTTCTATCATTATCGATTTTCAATATATTTTGATTGAATTTTTTTCTTTCTATTTGTTGAGAATTATTTTAACGAAACAGTACAACAAAATCATTGACAAACGAAGGATTTTTTTACTGGGAGTTCGATCAAATTGGTTGAATACAAATTGGACCAGATATTAGTTAATTGTTTCATCCATAATCTTTTTCGAAGTGATTATAAAATTTTGATATGAAAGTTTGTAAATAAGTGTAAACTGTATCTGTTTTCAATGTAAATTGTATGTACTATGAATAACGTAAGAATACAATTTGGTGGATTTGATTAATTTTTTATAGCTGTTGATTACGAAAAATGTTAATGGATTATTTGAAGATTTTTTGATCGGCCGTTTGTTTTTAATGGTTCAATATTTGTTTTGTATACATATATGTTGGCAGACTTCATTGAAATATGCATAATACAGTTTTGTTCAAATTTATTTTTAATGTTTCATTATTTGCTTTTTACTTGATGCAAGGACTATTGTAAATACATACATTTTTAACTTGGATGCAAAAAACTATTAACATCTCTAATTCTGTATTTGTTAATGACTTGGGTATTTTATTTTATTTTAGTTTGAATACAAAAAAAATATGGGGAGTATTAGTTTTATAATTATGCATTCTGGGAGATGGAACGAAGAAAATTGCTACGTTGATTACACAATAAAGGCAATTATAATGAAAGAATATGCCACGTTTAAAGATTTAGTTGATGAAGTTGCTAAGCAGATTGGTGTTGATTTGAGATATAATTGTTTGAAGCTTAAGTATAAATAGCAGGTAGCAATGCACCTTTGGGGATACTCAACGAGATGAGCGTGAGAGTATATGTGTCATTGAAGAAAGAAAATAAGAAATTGGCAAAGTATCCCATATGTGTAACTGTGTTTGTGAAGGATTGTGAATTGACTGATAGAAATCTATATGAAGAGGGTGTTGACATGTCTGGTATAGATGAAGGAGATACTATTGATACACAAGCATTAGTTCTTAGTGCACCATTAGTGAGCAATGCGATAAATAACGAAATTATCTCAAATATCAATCAAACGGAGGTAATGGAAGATCAAGTATACAAGGACAAAGGAACTTTAAAGGCCGTGATGAGGAAATATGCCATTGATCATAGATTTCAGTGGAAGACAGACATATCAAGTGAAATAAGGTACTTATATTTATATAATTTTATGATTGTATACTATAATAATTATTCCATCTAATAGCAACCTGTAATGTAATCTGTTTATTTTTTTTGTTAATGTTTCGAGCAGTTATACACTTGTTTGTATCTATGATAATTGTGGGTGGATAATGAAGTCATCCAATATCAATAAATCGGGAATGTTTAGAATTAAAATGTTTGTGGATAAGCATACATGTCCATTGAAAGATAAGGTGTATAGTCAGTGACAAGCAATAAACAGTCTTGTTGGAGGGATAATAAAGCCCAAATTGGTGGATCACAAAAGAAAGTTAACACCAAAGGATATACAAGTTGATATTAAACTGGACCTTGGAGTAGATGTATCTTACTCTGTGGCATGGAAGGCTAAAGAAAAGGCTATAAATGCATTAAGGGGGGCACCGTCTGATTCATATAGTAAATTACCCAGTTACTTATATATATTGGATAGAACTTATCTTGGATCGCATATAAAGATGAAGAAGATGAATGAAAATCAATTTTTGTATCTCTTTATCTCTCTCTTTCAGTTCATAAAAGGTTATGAGAGTTGTAGGACGATTGTTATAGTTGATGGTAGTCATCTAAAGGGGGCTTATAATGGAGCATTTGTGTCAGCGAGCACTCTAGATAGAGCAGGTAACTAGTTTACAATTGTATTTTTCTTCTTGAAATAAGTATTGTATTCTTCTATAAAAAAAATACAATTTTTTGTATCTTCTCTATTAAATTATAATTTAGTTTCAGGTAATATATTGCCACTAGCATACGGTATTATTGATTCAAAAAATGATGCATCTTGGACCTGGTTCTTTAAACAGTTTAGAGAAGCTCATAGTTTAAAGGACAATATGTGTGTTGTATATGATAGGAATGAAAGTATTATAAAGTCAGTTTCGAGGGTACATAATGGAGTACCACATTATGCTTGCACATGGCATCTGTGAAAAAATGTGAAGACACTATACAAAAAGTCACACGACAGTCTTTCTAAAGTTTATTATGCCATGGCAAAGGCATACAGACATTCTGATTTTGATGATTTGATAAAAAAGTTGAACATGTTGATATTAGAGTAAAAAATTATTTGGAATTGGCTGGTTATGAAAAATGGGCAAGGGTATATGTAACAGTTGATCGAGGCTCTGTTATGACATCGAACATAGTTGAATGCATAAATGCATGTCTGGTTGTAGCAAGGGAATTGCCGATATATGATTTCTTGAATAAGTTAGGCAGATGTTTGGTCGATGAAATTTCACAAATCANTGGGCAAGGGTATATGTAACAGTTGATCGAGGCTCTGTTATGACATCGAACATAGTTGAATGCATAAATGCATGTCTGGTTGTAGCAAGGGAATTGCTGATATATGATTTCTTGAATAAGTTAGGCAGATATTTGGTCGATGAAATTTCACAAATCATACATCTGCTTCAAATACATTCACGACAGTTTGTGGTAAAGCTCAAGAAATGCTCGCTGAAAATGAAGAACGATCAGTACGTATGATGGTATGTTGTGTTTTTTCATTTTATTTTGTATTTTATTCATAAATCTGTATCCCTTTACTAGTTGTATCATGCAATTTCATTTGATTTTGTTTAACATGTAGTTGCAATAAGTAATTATGTGCACAGTGTTCATCATGAAGGATCAACATTTATTGTTTGCCTGGAAAGGAAAACTTGTACATGTAGGAGATTTCAAATGGATGAAATACCATGTTCGCATGCTTGGGGTGTTTTAAAGAAGAAATTTCTTGATCCTGAACCGTATTGTTCTGACCTTTATAAACCAAATACATTACTTGTTATATACAACAATTCAATTATTCCATTACCTGATCGAATCGATTGGAATGTACCTGAATATATAGAGAATGAAGTAGTGAGGACATCAAAATTCAAAAAACTATCGAGTAGGCCACCAAAAAAAACTTCGTGATAAATCGAACAGTGAGCTACATGGGAAGAAGAACAAAAATTCTTGTAGTACCTGTGATTGTAAAGGGCATAATAGGCGGTCATGAAGGAATGGACCACGCACTAAATAGTTATATATTTTTGTATTTTTCCTTAAAAGTGTTGGATGATTTTGTTTGCCTGATGTTTCTATCGTCTTTTATAAATATTATATTTCGAATTGTATTCAGATGTCAATTTGTATTGTCATTTATTATGCATTCGTTTAAATATATTACTTCAAATTGACCTTGTGTAATTGACTTACTTTTCTGGAAGTAACAGTGAATATAACTATATTGATCAATATGAAATACAAAATTGTTCAAGTTCATTATATGTAAAATGAATACAATTATGTATTCAGATGTCAGTTTGTATTGTCATTTATTATGTATTCGTTTAAATATATTACTTCAAATTGACCTTGTGTAATTGACTTGCTTTTCTGAAAGTAACAAAGGATATAACTATATTGATCAAGACGAAATACAAAACTGTTCAAGTTCATTATATCTAAAATAAATACAAAAAGTAAACTAACATATTCTGGCAACACAAAGTGTATATTGATCAATACAAAATACAAAACTGTTCAAGTTCATTATATCTAAAATAAATACAAAAAGTAAACTAACATATCGTGGCAACACAAATTGTATCCGTATTTGAGAGGTCGGCTACCTATCTTTGTATTTGAAATCATAACCATTTGTATTTAAATACTCTATTGAGAACACATGATGACTTTACATAATGTATTTTTGAGAGTTCAACACTTCACAATCAATGAAATACAATAATATGTCTCAAAATTGTTTAATGATGAATCAACACTTTATAAGATCAAAATGATGACTTTGCATAATATAGTAGACAAAATAGTTGATAATAAAGCAAGATTAACTAAACTACAAATACACAACTAATGTATTTCAATTGTTTCACTATCATCTCGAACTATTTGAGGCATGTTATGCCTTGGGGGCGCCTCACTATAACTAATGGCTCCAGCATCATTCTTCTGTTGGCCATAGTTCCAAAGAAGTGCAGCGTATCTTGACCTTAAAAATATTACATCGAATTTACCGGTCTAATTTCTTTGTCCATAAGACAGCCACTCAGCATAAGCAAGCATATAAATACAGCAATCCCTACATACATTTCGAGAAGAGAAAATAACGATACAAATAGACAAATATATGAGAATACTAAATTCATAATAATACACCAACTTACAAGTTGCCATGGTCCTGTTGAGGTATGTTTTCTATGAAAACTATATCAAAAAATTCGTTCTCTTCTTGACTGAGAGATATATCTACTCCTATGTTCTTGTAATAATCGTTCACTGTCAATTTTAGAGGAATGAGTTGAGCCAACTTTTTTACCTCACATATGATCGCTGCATTATGACCTGCTGCTCTGTAAGAATCATAAACATTTATACGTTTATCATTAAGAGATACTACTGTCAATACCCAATGAAATTTGTCATTAACATGTACAGAAACAAAGATGTGATCCACCAGATGCCAAGGGATGCCAGCATGCACTTTATACCCTCTAATGTATTCACTTATAATATGCTCTTCATCAACGCAACAAACATCACTATCCAAATCTGCATACTTCCCCCAAATCGATGAAATTTTAGATGTAAATACACAATCGACGCTTGTGTATTTATAAATGCTTGCAACTTCATACTTGGCTTTCTTTCGCAAATAATAGAAAATAACATTGATATGCTGAACAAAAAATGATAAAAAATCATTAACTAATAAAATTTATTATTAATGAAAAAGAGATATAATTCTTACTTACCGAGTCACTCAGCAACTGTCTTTTGGAGGACAACTTGTAAAACCAATTTTTATTGTCTATAAGATCAACACCAAAATTCATTGGCCCTGGAATATCTTCTATATTCTTATTGTATCGGCTTTGGTCATGCTGCCTAAAAAAAATACAAAATGAAAAAAATATAACAATCAGAATGAATACAATGTTAAACCCATACAAAACATATTCAACAAAGATGTAAATTGAATTTGATAATGTGATGTCTTGCAATTTGAAATAACTATGAAGAAGCTTAGAATTGGAATTAGTCATTTTTGGAAAAATTCAAAATCTGGAAATTTGCTGAGTATGGAAAAAAAATGAGTTTTTGGTCAACTTTGGATGATAATAACTCCTATCTTAGGATGATTTAGGTGTAGTTCTAGTTATCTTTGGAAATTCCTTGGAATGATCTTTCCAACGCCGCCGAGTTTTCTCGATTTCGAGTTCGTATGAGTGAGTTATGCCCTTTGGAAGTTGGGTTGTTGGCACAGCCGCACAGGGCAATTTAGTCCGAATTTGTAAGGGTAAAATAGTCTTTTTTCTAACCATTTCTTTTGGTTATATTAAGGTTTTAGACTGATTTTAAATCAGTTTTCCTTTTTTAAAAGTGAGAGTTAGGGTTTTGGAGAGAAGAGAGAAAGAAGAGGAGAAAGAGAAGAAGAAGCAAGAATTTCGTCAAGATCGTCGTGGATATCGTCAGGGGTGATCCCTACTAGGTATGTGAGATAATAATGTTGGGCTGGTCCTTTTCCCCACACGCCAAACTCGTTTTTAATTTCGAGAAAGATTTGTTATGGTTGTTAAATTCTTGTGGTTGTGTTGTTGAAGTTTCTTGTTGGTTTAGTACATGTTTTCGGTTGTGATTTTGAGTTGAATCTATTGTATATTAAGGGTCTTTATGATTCTAAGTGTTTGCTGATGGAACCATTGAGGTTGAGAGGGTTTAGAGTTGGAAAGAAACAAGGGGAAAAAGTCAGATTTTTGGGGGAAAAAGGCGGGGGTGTCGCGCCAGCCAGCGCACCCCAAAAAAGGGACGCTGAACTTTCCCCTTGGGGCGGCGCGCCTGGCAGAACGCCCAGCAGGCCCCTCTGAAGTTTGAGGGCTGGCGCCCCGCGCCTCTTAGTGCGCCAAGGACGCCAATCCTTCCCTTTACCTTTCATTTCCCACTTTTTCATACATGTTCCTTGGTAAAGTACCTATGTTTTATAGTTGTTTCCAATACTTTAAGGTACATCTTAACATCCCAAACTCATCCATAAACGTGTGATCATACACTTTGAATTCATAATCCAATTCGAGGAAAGTTAGAATCCAAGTCAAGTGAAGTTAGAGTCAAGTTTAAAAGTTAAGAAGCAAGTCTTTAAAGTTTTTTTTTTCAAGAGTCTTTATTGAACATTTTACCTTCACTTTAAGGCTCAAGTTTCAAGTTGAGTAAAGGGTATAGAGTTTCAAGTTGAGTAAAGAGTACTATAGAGTTGAGTTCATTTCTCAAAAGTTATCAGGGAACTAAGTATTCCCAAAGAAGTTTATAAATATTTTTACATTCGAAGTAAGAAAGGAACTATGATTTCCAAAAGAACCTTTGGGCTAAGTTTTGAGCAATTATCTCAAACTAAAAGAAAGTAGTTTGTGTTTAAAACACTTATGAGCCAAAGTATTTTTGGGAGTAGTATTGAGCACCGAATTGGGAAAGCGAGTTCATATTAACTCAACTCTCCATAAGAACCATGTAGCCAAACATGGGATTTAACGGGTCGTTTTTCATATATTACATGTGTTCATTGCTTTATTTTGAGTTAGGTTATTCATGAGTTGAGAAGAGCCAAGGTAAGTGTTTCTTTCAGAATCTTTTCAAGCCTATGTATTGTTTAGCATTCCAACTCGCATACTCGTACATTCAATGTACTAATGTCAGTTGTCCTGCATTGTCTTATGATGCAGACACAGGTAACCAGGATCAGTATTCAGCGCCTCGTTGATCCAGCTTGAGCACTCAGAGTCTGTAGTGAGCCTTCTTGCATTCGGAGGACTCTTTTATTTGCTTTCTAGTTTTAGTTCATTAGGATGTTATGGGGTTTGTCCCAACATCCAGCTCAGTTGTTTTAGAAGCTTCATAGACAGTCAGTTATTAATTCTTTAATTTCCTCATTTTATCTTATGCTAAGACTTGGGTTGCCATTTTGGGCAAGTTGAATGTTTAATTCTTTTAACAGTCTAAGTTATATTATTAAGCTATTTAAGAAAGTTCTTTTAATCATTGTAATCATGCTTAGAGTCTTCCGCTGAGTTAAGTAAGTTAGGCCAAGGGTTCGCTTGGGGCCATCAATGATTCTCGAGTGCCAACCACATTCAGGGTGTAGGCTCGGGGCGTGACAAAAGTCTACAAAATACAACATGAAAAACAGATTCAAAATACAGAATATGACAAATCACACCGATCAGACCAATCAATTTCTTTATCGAATACAAAGGTGTAACTACACAAACAGATTCAAAATATAGAATATGACAAATCACACCGATCAGACCAGTCAATTTCTTTATTGAATACAAAGGTGTAACTACATAATCAGATTCATAATACAAATAACTAACAACAACTCTGATACTGTTATGAGTACGAAATACAACATAATTAATTGATTCAGCGTGAAAAAAAATAGAACTAGAAATGGATGATTTCAAAAATTTGGTGCATTATCAAAGCTAACAAAAATATCCCCAAAATACGAAAATAAAATAAAATTGGGAATACAAAATACATACTAACAAACCTGCACAGTGTCCATACAAATTTGCAAATCTATTCAATATCAATACATACGGAACTAGAAATGGATGATTCCAAAAATTTGGTACATTAACAAAGCTAACAAAAATACCCCAAAATACAAAAACAAAATAAAATTGGGAATATAAAATACATACTAACAAGCGTGCACATTGTCCATAAACATTTGCAAATCTAATCAATATCAATACACATACTAAATGGATTTTGAATACAAAAAAAAATAGATAAAACTGCAGTCTAAAGTAAAATTATTGAAAAAAATTGTTCTTTAACAACTTCAACTCAATATGCAAAAAACTGAACATGCAAAAATAATTAATTACCTCTTCATTTCCATCCCCTTAGACAACTATTCGGTCTTCGTCATCTTTTTCAAGATCCCTACGAGTAGACGAAGATTCTACATTTCCGTTCTGAATTTGAGGAAGGTTTTGCACACCAATTGGGTCTTGTAAATGTTCTGATAGTCTCTCTTCCCTCATTTTAGCAACGAATCCTACATTATCCGCTATTTCTTGAGTAATAAATAGATTAAAGGATGGAAAATCGCTAGAAATTTGTTGATTAAGTTGGATACCTCTAGTAAGCCTCTTGGTTTCAGCCATTGGAGAGTGAACCCTAACCGAAATTTCAACTACAAACAACAATTTTTAAAGATTTAAACAAAAATAAAATTAGAAAAGAAATATAAAAATAGGATAAAGATTAATACCTTAATCAAAGGGATTGTTGTTGATCTAATTTCTGAAAAAAATAACCAAAATTTACGGAAGAGAGAGATGGGCAACTTGAATGTTGGAGGATAATCTGAAAAGATAAATATGAGATAGAGAATTTTTTTTTAAAATAAGAGAGAATTAAGAATCGGAAAAGATAAATATGAGAGAGAGAAATATTTTTTTAAAATAAGAGAGAGAATTAAGAATCTAAAAAGATAAATATGAGAGATATTTTCTTAAAAATAATAGGAGAGATAATTAATTGAAAACGTGTAATTGTCAATGGGAGATAAAGTAGGAAGAAAATTAGGATACACAATTTTTTTTTAAATAATGACATTTTTGACATTTTTACTAATATTTATAAAGTATGGATATTTTGACTAATTATATTATTTTTTTTTGGGTAAAGGGTCAAATATGCCCCTAAACTATTCGAAAAGGTCTAGATATACCCTCCGTTTAAAGTTTGGCTCACTCATGCCCTCGCCGTCCAACTTTTGGTCTAAATATGCCCTTATGGGCGTTAGTTGGCCTGCTGGACATATCCAGCTCTTTTTTCATTTCTTTAAATGTCACATGGAATTGCCATGCCATTTTGACTTTACCACATGAGATTTATATGAAAATGGAAAGGGATCAATTATACCCCTAAAAAATTTGAACCCATAAACACCTAATCCGACCCATAAATCAACCCCCCCTTTTAAATAAACTACCCGACCCGTTTTCAACAATTTCGTTTAAATTTTATTGTTTCGGTAAATCCCGAAAATTAGTAATTGATTAATAAAAAAAGGAAAAATATGAAAAAAAAAATGTAATGCCAAAAATTCACAAATAAATATCTGAGGAATGTTATGCCTTGGGGGGCCCTCACTATAACTAATGGCTCTAGCATCATTCTTCTGTTGGCCATAGTTCCAAAGAAGTGCAGCGTATCTTGACCTTAAAAATGTTACATCGAATTTACCAGTCTAATTTCTTTGCCCATAAGACAGCCACTCAGCATAAGCAAGCATATAAATACAACAATCCCTACATACAATCAGAGAAGAGAAAATAACGATACAAATAGATAAATATATGAGAATACTAAATTCATAATAATACACCAACTTACAAGTTGCCATGTTCCTGTTGAGGTATGTTTTCAATGAAGACTATATCAAAAAATTTGTTCTCTTCTTGACTGAGAGATATATCTACTCCTCTGTTCTTGTAATAATCATTCACTGTCAATTTTAGAGGAATGAGTTGAGCCAACTTTTTTACCTCACACATGATCGCTGCATTGTGACCTGCTGCTCTGATTAGATTTGCAGATGTTTATGGACAATGTGCACGCTTGTTAGTATGTATTTTGTATTCCCAACTAGATGGTTTTTGCCTCTTCATAAGGCAGATA
>NC_064287.1:45834809-45962408 GCF_019186545.1 Solanum stenotomum | reverse complement strand
TTTATATGAAAATGGAAAGGGATCAATTATACCCCTAAAAAGTTTGAACCCATAAACACCTAATCCGACCCATAAATCAACCCCCCCTTTTAAATAAACTATCCGACCTGTTTTCAACAATTTCGTTTAAATTTTTATTTTTTTTGGTAAATCCCAAAAATTAGTAATTGATTAATAAAAAAAGGAAAAATATGAAAAAAAAATGTAATGCCAAAAATTCACAAATAAATATCTGAGGCATGTTATGCCTTGGGGGGCCCTCACTATAACTAATGGCTCTAGCATCATTCTTCTGTTGGCCATAGTTTCAAAGAAGTGCAGCGTTTCTTGACCTTAAAAACGTTACATCGAATTTACCAGTCTAATTTCTTTGTCCATAAGACAGCCACTCAGCATAAGCAAGCATATAAATACAACAATCCCTACATACAATCAGAGAAGAGAAAACAACGATACAAATAGATAAATATATGAGAATACTAAATTCATAATAATATACCAACTTACAAGTTGCCATGTTCCTGTTGAGGTATGTTTTCAATGAAGACTATATCAAAAAATTTGTTCTCTTCTTGACTGAGAGATATATCTACTCCTCTGTTCTTGTAATAATCGTTCACTGTCAATTTTAGAGGAATGAGTTGAACCAACTTTTTTACCTCACACATGATCGTTGCATTGTGACCTGCTGCTCTGATTAGATTTGCAAATGTTTATGGACAATGTGCACGCTTGTTAGTATGTATTTTGTATTCCCAACTAGATGGTTTTTGCCTCTTCATAAGGCAGATAACCAGGCCTAAATACAAAAAGATATTACATCAATAGCAAGAAGCAATACAAAAATGAAAGTTATTGATCTGAGGATATGAAATAAAATGACTTATAGGACAAACTAATGAGCACCTTTGGAGTCACATAATTTGGTATTCCACAAGTTGTAAGTAGCAGTCCATCTTCATTAAAAAATAAACGTCAATGAACTTAATATACATTAAGATACAGTGATGTAGTTGGTATTGGCAATTTATACAGAAGTGTTGATACTTGATAGATCAGATTAAGCAAAAAACGACTTTGTAAGAAATAAGAAGTTTCCATAGGTGAACTTGTTGAGACAACATACTCAATCCAATATAATAGTTTCAAATATACTTAGGAGTGCATCTAACTGACAGTCCCCCAAGCATATACATGCCAACATGATGAAAACTACCATTACTTTGAGCAAAAAATTGAATGTCAACTTTGATTATTAATTTTTTTTTAAAAAAAAATGCAATTACTTCTTAACATATAAATTTGAAACTAAAATTCCAGATTCAAATCTCCCTTTTATACCTTTGCATCTATTGGATGCCTTAATGAAATCTCACATCATAAAAAAAAAAAAATACAGATTCAACTTATGTTACCTTAAGCAATCATATTTTTCGTGACCATGTTGAAATAAATATATGCTTTACACTTGTGAAATAACAATATTTGTTAATCATAGCAAAGCCTACAACACCACACATACAATACAAACATATCAAGCCAATTAGTCAAGCTAAAACTACTACCTAAGATTCATGATCCATCTGTATTATAACATGGTCAAAATTTCAACTATCTCGGCTGAAAGAGTCAAGTCAGATTCAAGAAACAAAATCGAAATACTGAATGAACAAAAAACTCCACCACACTTGCTAATAGTGGTTAAGTTGTGCGGACTTTTCAATTTTGATTGTGCAGCAGTGTTGGATTGTCCAAAATACAGTATTTTTAGAAAATTAAGTGCACACCCAATCAACATTTATAAAGAGTCCAAGCAACATATGATTATGATACTTGAAACCTTGAATAACTAAGAAATGTCTGAACTATGACAGAATGTTATAACGTTACAAACGTAAAGTTTGAAACCGCATCAATCACCTTTGGTAGGTCCGTTAACAACTATTTATAAAATGCATGTTCAACAGTTTCAAGTTTCAAAGACATTTGACAATTAAACTATGGTGAATAAAGCTTTGGGTTATAGTTCACCTAAGACATCCTGCTTTATTTGTACTGAAAAGATAAATTTTTTTTATAGTGAAATCTTTAAAAAAAAATCTGTACTTTTTTAAAGTATAGAGATTGCAAATAGCGCACCTAGGCTATTTGCACTAATAAATATTACACTTGTGGTAGTGAGTTTTAATATAAATAAATATTTTCTACTAAAGTTATTTTACAATGATATGATTCAAGCATGTGAGTAAATACTATCATCTACGCCTGCTTTTTCAATTTTGAAATCATAAATAATCTTCAACACAAGGTACTTTAATGGAAGAACAAGAAAAAAAAAACTCGCACGGATCACATAACTTGTTGCTTTGGGCCAAATAAATCCAAAATAAACTGAAAATCATAATAAATAGCACCAAGAATGCATATAACTAACTGAGTTACCACAGTACTGAATGTTGTGTTTGGTAGCTGAATGGTCTCTGTTGGTGTATTGTATACCCCAATAAGTTGCATTATATATTTCAAAATTGTGTGAAATGTAATAGTGAATTTTGTCATATGTATACCACTATGTTATAAATTATACCTGTACTAAATAGACAACAACAATAACATAGCCAATGTAATCACACGAGTGAAGTTTGAGGTACCAAAAATACAACACCACACAAATTTTAATTAGTTTATATTGATGTGTTTTGCTTTGTCTACGAAACATCTAATAAACTAATTGAATGTAAATGCACTTTACAAATAAAAAAATATATTTTATTCATTGAATGCAAATGCTCTTTACAAATATTTAAACATAACACAACTATTGCTAATTGTTAAACCATGGAGGCCAATTTGTCTACTTGTAATAAACTCTGTGAGATATGTATTTATAGAAAAAGAATATTTTATGAATGTTGGAGGTGACGATCTAATTTGGGCCTTGAGAACACTGACTTCTCATGTGGGCTTGGAGGCAAACAAGTCGTGAGCTTTGTGCTTAATGGGCCATTGTCGGAAGCCCAATCCCCAGATTTCTTCTCAATAGAAACAGAGTTATAAATTGAGATTTGGAGCCCAACACAACATCAACAGTACCAAACAAACACTTTTAGTCTTATTTTGTATTGGTCTTTAATTTGTTTGTGTTTTCTGTTCGTCTATAATTTAATAATTTATACTTATCTCTTTTAACTAATAATTAAAGTTTAAATTATTGAATCATAATAAGACATACTTCAATTTCTAAGAAACTTATACCTGATTAGACATAAATTCGGAAAAAGAATTAGAGTTAGAGACTTAGAGGGCTTGTGAAAATGCCATGAGAATACCAACCAAGAGCCAAATCCAAAAGGGGAAGAGGAGAGAGGGAGTATCCAAATTCCTACCATTCACTAAAGATGAGTTCTCTATTTGAAATAGAAAGCCTCCTCCACCCACTCTTCACCACCAACAAATCTTTTCTTTTTACATATTTAAAAAATATTTTTCCTGGTTGCCTACCAACACCAAGATTGGTATTAATCAGATAAAAAAGTCTTGTCTTTTTTCTCTGCCCATATATCAGTTGGTATGAGTAAACTCTTATAAGCTCTCAGATTTATCTTTTCAAGAACACAAAAAGATTCAATCTTTTTGCAAGGTGGTAAGTCTTCTTATTATGTCTTCTTCAATTCTTCTCATGTAATTACCACTTTCTTATTATCTCGGAAAAGCTTCAACAATAACCATCGACACGGTGCTGCTTCCACCTCCGATGTCCACCAATGACGCCAAACACTCAAAGAATACCTGCACAACAATAAGAAACCAACAAATTGGAGATCAATCTCGAATCGACAGCCATTGCATCATTGAGAACACCATTGAACTCTAGCTCTTCATCAGTACCTTTTTGGTGAATACTTTAAAAAATCCCTACATATAAATTGGGTATCAAAGAGAAAATAGGATTAAATAATCGATTTCCACGCAAACAAGTCAAAATACATATATAAATTGTGGTCTAGAAGTTGAGAAATACTCAATTTATGAAAAAAAAATAATATGAAAGACGAGAACTGAAGGAAAAAAAAAACAATCATAAGAGAAAAAGACACTTACCGGAGACAACACTGAAGAGTGAGCAGTGATGGGAAGAGAGGAGGTCTCTTTATTTGTGTCTAAAGTGTAATTTTAGAAAATTCCTTTTTATAGTCACATAGCTAGATACTTCCTCCGTCCCATTTTATGTGGCAATATTTGACCGGGCACGGAGTTTAAGAAATAAATGAAGACTTTGAAATATTTACCAAATTGTCCTTTTAAAAGTAGACTCAATTTCTCTCTCCTCATAAATGTATTGGAGTATTATTTTAAGATTAAGTGGGACCAACAAGGATAAAAAAAGAATTGTACCTTTAAATACTTTCCATATAAGGAAATGTGACATTCTTTTTGGGACTGACCAAAAAGGAAATGTTGTCACATAAAATGGGACAGAGGGAGTATTATTTAGTAGTAAAAGACTCATTTACCCTTGGTTGTCCTTGGGCTTATCTTTCTAGAAAATTCCTCTTTAGTGTGTGGATGATGAAATGGTAGATATTATTTAGTAGTAAAAGACTCTTTTACCCTTGGTCGTTTGGTCGTCAGCATGCTTCTATATAGTAATAATAATAATAATAATAATATTCTATGTATCTTATTGAAAAATATTTTAATATATTCTGGACCATTCATTTTACTGAATCTACATCATCGAATTTAAAGCAAGGAAGATTGAAGAAACTGAAGAGGAAAAAAAACAGAGTGTTAGTGAAAATGGAGAGTGAAAGAGAATTATTAGTTGAAGAAATCCCAAGAAAGGGCAGTCTTAGAACCATGCCTTTTATCATTGGTAATACTCTTTAAAAATTACAAACATAGGGAGAAAAAGGGTCAAAATAGTTTATTTATAAAGGTATTTACAAGTTTTGTGGGGTCATAGAACACTCACATAATTTAAATGTCTTTTT
The DNA here is from genome assembly GCF_019186545.1 of Solanum stenotomum. Lineage (NCBI taxonomy): Eukaryota > Viridiplantae > Streptophyta > Magnoliopsida > Solanales > Solanaceae > Solanum > Solanum stenotomum. The sequence goes on along the minus strand of NC_064287.1, from coordinate 45,957,414 downwards.
AAAAATTTGCGACAACTTCAAGTGTTATTTTATGTCTTTCCTCCCAAATACAACTTGAAGTTGAAGGCTAGACAATATTAATTGTTACATGACATGACCTGCCACTCTGCCAGCCTTTTTACTACTAAAACATACTTTATAATTGATTTGCTTTAGAAATTTGTGTCTTATATTGTTTGTTTAAACATTTATAAAAGAGTTGTTTCTCAACGTGTCATGTTTTTTGGTTGTCACACTTTGTTATAATGAAGAGTAAATTTTTAAATTCAACTTGAAAAATAAAAGTAAAAAATATTCATGATCCAATCGTTATCAAAATTTAAATTGTCTAATATGCCCCACTCTCTGTCACGTCTATATCTCATTCAATATTTTGGAAGCAACCAATTTGAGGCGATAAATGTGGGCATGGGGTTTTGTGTATCTTACTCTTTCTCTCTGTCTCTGTTAATCATATATTAAAGCAAAAGAAGAAAACTGAAGAGGAAACAGAGAATGGTACTGAAAATGGGCACAGAATCACAAGTTGAAGAAAACCCAAGAAAGGGTGGTCTTAGAACCATGCCTTTTATCATTGGTAATACTCTTTTTTTTTTTGTTTACATTGTTTAAGTAGTAATTGTTTCATATATTTTTTTCAGTGAATGAATCATTTGAAAGGGTAGCAAGTTTTGGTTTACAAACGAATATGATAATCTACTTGATGACATATTATAACATGAGTGCTGCTACTGGAACTAGCATTCTTGGACTATGGGGTGCACTTTCAAATGGATTGGCTCTTTTTGGGGCAATTACTGCTGATTTTTACTTGGGTCGGTATAGGGCTGTTGCCTATGGATCCATCTCCACTCTTATTGTGAGTGTTTTGATGTCAATCTGTTATCTCACTAGTGCAGATGTTTTTTTTCTTATTTATTTATAGAAAATGGTGATGTTCAGACTAAATTGGGTTAAGTTTAACATTTTTCTTGGACAGGGAATGATTATTCTATGGCTCACAGCGATGATTCCACAACTCAAGTCTTCACCCTGCTCTCAGATCCAACATGTTTGTAATGGAGTAACAGCACTCCAACTTGCTGTTCTGTTTTCATCTTTTGTGTTTATGTCAATTGGAGCTGGTTTTGTTAGACCTTGTTCTATAATATTTGGTGCTGATCAATTGGAAAATAAAAAGAACCCCAACAACCAGAGGATTCTTGAAAGCTATTTCAATTGGTACTATGCTAGCTCAGGGATTTCAACTATTCTTGCAGTTACCGTTATCGTTTATATTCAAGATCTTTATGGTTGGAAAGTTGGCTTTGGTGTCCCTACTATCCTCATGTTTTTGTCTGTCTTGATGTTCCAAATCGGTTCTCCTCTTTATATCAAAGTGAAAGCTAAAACTACGGAAAACTTGGTCATAGGATTGTTTCAAGCAGCTGTAGCAGCTTTTAGGAAAAGAAATAATACCCGTCTTTCATTGAGTGATTGTGATGAATACTATCGTTGGCCACTTGAATCAGAGGTCTTGACTCCATCAAAGGACTTCAGGTCAGTGTCTTCATCTTTTCTTCCTTTTTCAGTGCTATATGATATTGCAGTTCATTGTAATAAAGTTTTATTGTATGTTATAGGTGTTTAAATAGAGCTTGTATGATTGAAGATCCTCAAAGAGATTTGAATCCTGATGGATCAGCTTCAAATCCATGGAATCTCTCTAGTGTGGAACAAGTTGAATCACTGAAGGCTCTTATTAAAGCACTTCCTATGTGGTCCACCTGTTTCATGATCTTTGTGGATATGAATGTATTTTCATTTTCCTTGCTTCAAACCAAGACAATGGATAGACACATCTTTCCTCACTTTGAAGTACCAGCAGCATCATTCAGTGTGTTTATGATTATTGCTTTAACAATCTGGATTGCTTTCTACGACCGCGTTTTGGTCCCTTTGCTATCAAAATATACAGGACAAGCAAGAGGGTTAAGTCCTGTGACCCGAATGGGGATTGGTTTAATATCCTCTGCTATGTCTATTGCATTGTCAGCAATAACAGAAAGCATAAGACGACAAAGGGCAATAGAAGAAGGGCTCGAGGACGACCCAAATGCTTTAGTGAACATGTCTGCTATGTGGTTCGTGCCACAATATGCACTACTCGGAGTTGCTGCGGCTACCCATGGAGTTGGACAGGTTGAGTTTTTCTACGCTTTATTTCCCAAAAGCATGTCCAGCATCGCGTCTTCTATGTACACTGTTGGGACTGCTGTGTCGAGTTTGATTGGAAGTATTCTGGTGAGTGGTGTGGATTGGCTTTCATCAACCGGTGGTAAAACAAGCTGGCTTTCGAGCAACATTAATAAGGGTCACATTGATTACTTTTTCTGGTTGCTTTCTTTCTTGGGTTTTCTCAACTTCTTATATTTTTTGGTCGTCTGCCGATTTTATGAATCTCTCAATGATGGGAGCAGTAGGTTATCTCATGTGGCTGAAGAGAAAGAATGTGATTATAGACTCTTACATGAATCTTGATGTGATGTTGTACTGCATTCTTGAATGATGCAATTATTACTAATTATTTTATTATTAATAAACAATATGGGGACAATTCTATTCTTTTCTTAATTCCTAAGTATTTGATTGTCAAGAAGAGTCCCGTCACACCTCGATTTCTTTATGAATATTTCAAGAGTTTATGAAATATTTGAGATGCCTCTGTAAGAAAATATATTAGAGTCCGGAGCCAAAATGACAACTTGTTTGCTCCAAAATGCATAATGGCAACCCAATTTATTTTTTTTAAAAAACAAAATGGAAAATTCGCTTACGAGTGAGCGAGATCCTTTATGATTTTAATAGCCGTTAACAACGTCCAATGAGAAATGTTAAACATTTTCTTTAACAAAATAACTGCTAGAGCAGCGAGTTCCATAAAAAAAAAACCCATAAAATTGCTGCAGCGGCGAGTTTATTTAATGTATTTTACTTTTTAAAAAAAAAACACATACTCATAGCAGCTTTTTTCAAAACTTAATTTTAAAGGGTAATGCTAAATGACCAGAAAATTAAAAAGTCTATAATATCTTTTTTATTTTAAAATAAACTGTTCTTTTTTCCATTTTTTAATTAAAAGGTATTAAAATTAAAAAGATAAAAATGTTCAAAAAAAATAAAATAAAATAGTGTGAAATATATTATTTTACCATTCTGACTAAATTTTCTGGTGAAAAGATTTTTTTCAATTTTAAAACTAATAACCTATAGACAATTTTGTTTTTTCCTATATTCATTGGAATATAAAAATGGAAGTACATTGGAATCATAATACTAATTAATAATATGTAATGGAAGTACATTGGAATCATAATACTGCTTATGTGCCTAATTACGTATCCATTTTTCTTTTTTTAGTTTTCTTTAGTTACTTGTCCATTTTTCCTTTTTTAGTTGTACTTAATTACTTGTCTATTTTTTAACCTATTATACCCTCAATTAATTACATTGAAAAAGGTAAGACTTCTTGAAAACTTTAAGTTTTTAAGTCATTCATTTCATAATTAATAGGGGTAAAATGATAAACTCACTATATCAATAATTATTTTCTTAATGTGTGTCAATTCAAAAGTGGATAAATAATTAGGGACATGAGAGTACTAATTAATACTCATTTGCTACCAACTCTTAATAAATCCAAGTGGGAATTAATAATTCCAAATTTACAATTAATTAAATTGATCTATTTTAGTTTGAATTTTAAAATTAATCAATTTAATTCTTGAAAAGCAAACCTGATCACTTTATGTGATAATTCTTTTTGGATCCTTATAATTGTTTAAAGTTGTGTTTAATGTAGTTGCAAAGGCATTTGCTATTGCCACTGCTCTTGTCTTTGATGGTTCAGCCTTACAGTTGGCTTGCTATGGGCCCTTTATACATTTAGGAAGAAAAAAATGGTCTTTTTGACTCCGAAAAATTCAAATATATTATTTCTTATTTAGACATGAACTATATATAGTTTAGAATAGTAGTTTTCAAGAATCTCAAATGAAATTGCACTCATCTTAGCTTGTATAGTCCCACAAAATTTTGATGTCTATAGATATACAGTTCGCCAATTTATAACTACCGTCGTCACTCACCATTATTAACTATCACCATCTACATTCATCATCATAACAATTCCCAATCACTAATAATAATTGTCATTATTATATATCGCCACAAATCGTAATTATTCTCTACCTTCATTAGCTATTATATAAACCACATTTACAATTATTAGCATAACAACTTTCAATCACTAATGATAATAATTATTATTATTAGTCATGGTAAAAAAAATTATAATTATTCTTCACCAATTACTTCTCCACTCTTACTATGAGTTATGCCATTTTCACAATTTCAACATTATGTGGTAGGTGGGGGCTACTCTGTGGCTGGCTAGAAATAAAAAATGACACGAGCTAAATGAGTTATTTCCTTGTGGATGGGTGACTACAATTATTAACTTCAAGTAGTATAATATTTTGCTATAAATTTTAGTGTGATAACAAGTTATACATCATATTTGATATATTATTTTTCTACATAGTAAATTATGATTATTTCCATTCTAATATATTGTTTACGTGATTATAAATCATTTTATTAAAGACAAAATTAATATTTTAAAATTAAATTGTTACGAAATATAGAAGACATAATAAATAAATATGAAATTTAACTTGACTTTAGTTGACATACATGTCCTCCAACTCTGAGTGTGCACAACTAAACATTTAAACTTGTATAAAATTGAATAAATAAACATATTCATCCTACGTTGCATCCTACGTGGCTATTATATGTCATATGTAATGTCCTACGTGTATTAAACTGTTCTTTTAAAATATATATATATATATATATAGGAAAATTCAATATTATTTATCCACTTTAAAATGAACGAAAAATTAAGTCAGCAAGATGTTTATGATTTGGTCTTAAATTGAAATCTCTATTCGTCATAATAAATCTCGATCTGGAGTCAACTTCAACTGCTACACTTAGAAATGTCGATTCCTTTCATCTTTAAGATGATCACACCTAACACCGATTTTATATTAGTCTGTTTTACAAAATGTCATTTTTTTAATATCTCTTTAATTTTATTTTTTCACGATAACATATTTAAGATTATAAAATTAAAAAAAAAAAAGTACTTACTTTGATGTGTTGGGTATATAGTAAGAATAAATAAAAAATGGAGGAAAGATGAAAGGACGGATGATGAAGTGTTCTCTTATGCTTTAATAAAAAACAATTCTTACTCATTAGTGGAGGAAAAAAAAGTTGTGTTTAAACAAGGAAATACTTTTATTAGTCATTAAATGGGTTGGAAAGAGGGACTCCTTATGTCATCGCTTGCAATATTTTTGCTTTGGAAAATGATTGAGAGATTATTTTTTGATAAGGTTTTCTTTAATTATTAATTTAATTAATTATTAATTTATTAATGAATGGCAAATATCTTTTCCATTTTATTTAAATTTCTCACCATTTTCTAGTGATTGTTTTGAAAGGTTGCAAACTTACAAGAACAACCTTGTCTTAGTGACTATTCTGGAAGGTTGCAAATTTTCAGAAACAATTTTCTTCGCTTTAAATACTTGTGATTCCTCAGACTTTTCACTATGAAATTTTTTGAACTTCTTCTTTTGCACAATTAAATCTAGTATTCTAGTGTACTTTGCTCTCGTTGAGTGGCTCACTGACACCATTGTTTTTGTACCAATACACTGGTGAGTAGAATCTTTCTATCCTGAGAGGATATATTCGTTTAAACCTTGATACTGGAGGAGAATAATTTCCTTAATGACACATTTTATATTCAGTGTGCTTGATATTATTTCTTTCTGTTTCATCTTACTGTTACAGATTCTGATATGTCTTTACAATAATTAATTTATGTTTTTGATTATATGCTTTAAATTTATTCTTATACAAAGTTATTGTTCTAAGTATTTATTAGTACATATTAGATAAAATGATGTACACTCAAAAATTAAACCAGAAGTATATATAGACCATTTAGCTTACTAAATACAACATCGAATTTAAGGCAAGGAACAGTCCCATCTCAATGATTATGTATTTAACATGTCAAAGTCAAATCGCAACTTTTTACATATCAACGATTGGTAGAGACTTCTAATTTTTTTTTAAATGAGTGGGATCTTGTTGGGGGTCATTACTAATGATTCTTACTTGGGTCGGTATAGAGTTGTTGCCTATGGATTCATGTCCACTTTTATTGGCGGTTGTGCCATCTTTGACATGTTTCTTGTTTTCCTTTTACTCGTTTATTCTTAATTATTTGTTCATTTTTTTTACTTGTCTCTTTTTGCTTGTTCATTTTGATAAATCAAGAAATGATATTTTTTTTAAATTATTATACCTTCAATTAATTAGGCTCTTATTGTATTTATTCTATTGGATCTATCTGTCGGGTAGGTAATCGACACAGAAATCTCATTATTCGTGGTATTGCAATAAATTCATTATATAATAATTGAAAAAGGTAGAACTTCTTAAAAAATCTTAAATTTTAATTCATGCATATCGATCATAGTTAATAGGATAAAACGGTAAACTCATTATTTGTAAATTAGATGCCAAAAAACAATATCAAATATTATAGCATACCAAATTTATAAAAAAATACCTAGTTTTACGGGTTTGTGTGCCCTATAAATGAATTCATGTCATAGAATTAAAAATTATATTCCTCACTAGCATGTGACTCTGCCAATTCTGTTCTGCTAATAATCCCGTCATACCAATTGGAGGAGACCTTGCAAATTGATTTTGTTTTTTCACTATACTTAAAAGAAGCTTTACCTTTACTTTTTCCGTTTCAAAATAAATGGTATTTTTTTATTTTTTCTATTTTATTTCAAAGGTGTTTCAAGAAGACATAAACAATGGTTGAATAGAGCTTGCATGAATGAAGATCCTCAAAGAGATATAAATCCCGATGAAATTACTTTAATAAAATTTTAATGTTATTAAGATATTTATTCAAATAATACTACAAAGATGTCAATTCATCAATTTCATCCAATCACAACTATCATCATCACTTACCATTACCAACTATTATTATTATTATTATTATTATTAACCATTACCGTCCACGACCCAAATTATCATTCCACCACTACCATCATTAAGCAATTAGAACCGACTAAACAAAATTAGGGTCTAAAACAAAACTTTGAGAGAGGCCCTAAAATTGGGAGACATTTCCTCCATGTATGTCAAGTCAATTGGGACTTACTAATAAATAAAGATATACTTATTTATATTTGTTGAGTGCACCCGCCAACAACGTATATATTCAGCAGAATCAACTCAGCATCAAACTAATGAGAGAAGTATTGAAAATACCTCTCAACTTGACGTAAATTATTAGTTTAGTCTTAAAATTATTGACAACTTTAAAAAAAACTCTTCTACTTGACTAACTAAACTTAGATACACTCCGATCTGCCAAATGACATGACAAGTGGTCTCAATCTTTTGTAGGAGTATGGGGCTCTTAATAAAAAATCGAAAGAAGTGTTTTCTTCTAAACTTGAAGAGAATTTAGAGACGTATTTCACTCATGTTGCAGTATAGGAGGTGAAGAGGAAAAACAGAGAGACAGAGTGAAAATAGGGACAGAAATCAGACAAGAAGAAGAGAAGCCAAGAAAGGGTGGTCTTAGAACTATGCCTTTCATCATTAATAATTCTTCTTTTTTTGTTCTTTAAATTGTTTGCATGTGTTAAGTACTAAATATTTTTTTTTTTTATGTTTTTGTTCCAGTGAATGAATCATTTGAGATGATAGCAAGTTATGGTTTACAAACAAATATGCTAATTTATTTGATGACATTTTATAACATGAGTGCTGCCACTGCTACTACAATTCTTGAACTATGGGCTGCACTTTCAAATGAATTGGCCATTGTTGGGGCCATTATTGCTAATTCTTACTTGGGTCGGTTTAGAGCTATTGCATTTAGATCCATTTCAACTCTTATTGTGAGTTTGTGAGATTTTCAACAAGACAATACTAATTGCTGATATTTTAAATTTGTATAAAGTTGAACAAATAGATATTTGATCACTTTATATAAAGTTGAACAAATAGACGGTTGTCACGACCCGAGCCTATACCCCGAAAGCGACACGGCGTACAAGACTCCGAAAAGTCTCATACAAGCCTCATAGCATTCATTACATTCGATATAAGGAAAATTGTACGGAATTAAAACTTTTTTTTAAATCCATACAATACAAAAAACATTTAAAACAACGGAAGTCTATTGTCTCAAATGGCCATCTGAACAATATCTTGAAACAAAAGTAGGGTCACGGCCCTTTACAATCGAAAGTCTAACAATAGTCTTTTACGTGAAAGAAAATGAAATATCAAGTACTTGTCCTCGATCTATGAGGACATACCACTTAGTCTTGGAGAATCTCAAATCCAAGCCCTTGAACTAGAGAGAAAGCAACTCACTTGCCGGAACCTACACATGTAGTAAAATAAGAGAAATATGGATTAGCACAATTAAGTACCAAGTATGATATCCATGCAAAAACAATGCTTAAAACGGACATTTTGTTTGAAAGTCATACTTTTATGTCATTTTGATAAAACTTCATGAACATGAGTATAAGAGACATAATATACAAGCACAACCAACATACAAGTAATTTCTTCACATTTGAACATAATCAACATACATGACATTTCATTACATTAAGCTTTCACCTCAAATAACACCAAGTCATACCTTGTGCAATGTATGAATAGCGTCCCATACCACCATCCACACTAGATACCACATTAAGGCCACCAAAAGTGAACTTACCATTCATCCTTTTCATTTTTACACAATACTCATACATAAGAGACATAACTATTTCATAAGTCATAATAAGGAAGTAACTCATAATACAATCCAAGTATAGCATGCATCATTACATTAGACATTTAAGTCAACATTCTTCATTAGCTTCATTTAGAGCACTTTTATTCATTAGTCATTAAGACCTTAGAAAACTCACTATAGCCCTCTCAAAGCCTATAACCAGTGGCGGAGCCAGAATTTTTAATTAGGAGGTTCAAAATCTGAAGAAATAGACACATGAAGTAGTCTAAGGGGGTTCAACATCTACTATATATACATAAAAAAAATATTTTAACTATGTAAAAATAATATAATTTTCCGCCGAAGGGGGGTCGGATGACCCCCCTAAAGATTGGGTGGCTCCGCCACTGCCAATAACTTGTGCAATGCATGGAGGACATCCCATACTACCACCCACACTTCATAGAACTTCTTAAGAAATCATAGTGCACATCTCACATGATGGGAATAAGCATTAACCGACATAGACTATGAGAGCTAACCATGGAATCTGGTGTCATATAACCCCATACCATAAAGAGGTGGTCTACTTGCCTAAGGTAGAACTGGTAACATTTTAGCTTGGATGGAATCCACTAGCTAATATCCTATGTGGGCACATAGTTATGGAATAGGAAGATGTTCATTGGAACCTGGCCTAACATGGGGAGAGTTTCCATCTTACCATATCCTCTCGGTACTTAGCCTCCATTCCCATAGAGTAGTTCAGTTCATTCACATTAACATTATTGTACTTGAGAGGGCTACCAATATTAGGTCTACCAACCCAAAGTATATTACACATGAAAGGGTCACCACCGTTGGTCTGTCGATTCAAGGTACATTAGGGATAGCTCATTGAATTTCAAAGAAGGGTGCCATCAACATTAGGTCTACCGATACAAGGTTCATTATTTCACACATGAAAGGGCCACCAACACTAAGTCTACAGATTCAAGGTTTATCATCAACATTCATGGAAAGGTGCCATTAGCCTACCGATCCCAAAGTTCATTAACATTATCTATGAAAGGGTGCCATAAGTCTACCGATCCAAGATACGTCATTAGGATAAGTCATAGAACTCATCATGCAAGGGCTACCAACATTGGTCTACCGATTCATGTTCATTAAGTCAAAATACATTCATTAGTCAAGAAGAGGATGCCTAAGCCAACCAATTCAAGATATAACATTCAAGGTCACATTCATCAATACAAGAAAAGGATGCCTTAAGCCTACCAATTCAAGATACATCAATCCACATTACTTTCATTTATACAAGAAAAGAATGCCTAAGCCTACCAATTCAAGATATACATTACATAGAAGAAAACCCTTCACATTCTATCATCATCATTCATGAGTGTTAATTGAGAATATGCTATCAACAACAACAACAATATTGCATTCTAATCATGATCATCATATTATCATTGAATTCACATGCATATCCTTCACATCATAATCATACAATAACCTTCATACCTTACTTTTCAAGACCAAGGATCACATTCACCCACACACCTTAAAATACTACAATTAGGCATGAGTAATAACATAATTTCAACAATCTATATCAATATAAACATAAACAATTCAACATACTTTCATGATCAATCAATTCCCAATCCCAAATCACAACTTAAGAATTTGGGGGAAAACATAGGTTCAAAGGGAAAGTCATTTTAATTCACCATTCAATCATCAATTAATCCATGATTCATAACATAAATGCCTTTTGAAATCGTTTGGAATGGAACACATGCATAGATTGAAAACTTAGGGTTTTTGGGGAACTTTGGAGATTTGAAATCATTTTTAAATTGGGTCCTTGAAAGAAACTAAGTTAAGGATAAAGACTACCATACCTTCTATGGAAGAACTCCACGAAAATGCCTTGAAACTTGAGAGCTTGAATCCTTCACCTCAAATGGAGGTTTCTAGAGAGAGAACTTTTGAAAGGAGAGGGGAGGTTTGTATTTTTAGGTTTTGAAATAATGAGTTGTAAATGTGTTTTAATACTTTAAAATATCTTAATAAATCCATAATAACTGTCCCCTAACTAAAATAACTTAAGTAGGAATTTACCGTACCACCCCTCAACTTGGCCGAAAATGGACAGCAAGCAGGTTTGACCTACGACCCCTTTCCTATGGATCGTAGGTGGGATGACACCCCGTCCTGCTGGTCTGTGGTTTGGGTTTGGGGTCACCCTTTGGGGTCTTGACCTACAGAGGCCATCCACGTAGCGTGGATGTACCTATGGGGCGTAGGTCCCTATTTGTAGATCTTCCCAAATTTCCAGGTTTTTGGTTTTCTTGGGGTCTTGGGGTTTAGTCTTAAGGTCCTTCTCAAGGACCCCTTGGGTGGTCCTTGGGGAGTCGTACCTTGACGTTTAACCCCTAAACCTCTCAACCTAAGCTCAGGACAACATTCTACCATATGAAAGCCCACAACAACTCAAACACACACTAGTTAGGCTCTAGTTTCACCTAGTCATTTTATGGGTAGTTACATTATCTCCAACTTGGGAACATTCATTCTCGAATGTCACTTTAAACACATTAAGGGTTAACGACTCAATACTAGCAGCCCATCATGCATGCAACATCATAAACAATGCACAAAACTAGGAGGAAACATCAACTCCACATCAATAAGCTCAATGCAACACAGGAAAGTAGGAACTACATCTACGAACTCATTACACATCATAACTTCAACATTTCTCATTTCATTGGAGGAATTACCTTCTCCAACTCACATCATGCTCATCATAACATCATTAGGCACATTTTGCAATTTCTTCATAAAAGCACAAAGCACATTTAGGCATGTTCAACAATTCACCTCATGAAGCATATAGACAACTCATACTAAATGAACATCAACATGAGGAACATAATTCATGAAAACTCAATTTCTCATTTAAACATAAATTCATAAAGAACATGCATAATATAAGGAGACCATGGAAACACATATTCACACATGAATACAACACATGAAACAAGCTACAATGAACTCTTGGTCTCAAACTTCAATAGGAACAGAAGGAAAGAGATAAGGATATTGAAACTCTCAACAACCTTACTATTCAATATATTATCTCCTACTTAGGAGTAAACCCAACTAAGGCCAACATGAAAATAACATAAGGACTTTAACACAACATTCACAACTATAAGAAACCATCACTTACCGGTGCCTTCATTCGGATTAGCTCATTTGTCCTTGTTAGCTTGAAGCACATAAAAACGGTTTGTCTTTTGAGCATTAGGATCCGGGCCATCAAGAGAAACTCGCTTGGCCTCCCTTCCTTTGGCCATAAGAGTAGGGCAATCTTTCACTTGGTGATCATTTTTTCCACAACCATAGCACCCACTAGTACTGGCTAGGCACTTCCCATGATACTTCTTTCCACAATTGTGGCAAGTAGGTTTAGAAAATGGAGGTCCACTACCTCTCTCTTGGTTACCCCTAGGAGTGCTTGAAAAATCTTGGTTTGGAGCTCTCTTTTTGAACCTCGGTTGACCTTGCTTATTGGACCTAGACCTCTTCAACTCCTTATTCTTCCTCTTAAGTTTGGACTCCTCAATAGATTGAGCATATACCATAAGTCTAGAAATGTTCATGTCATCATAGAGAATCGCCGTATGACACTCTTCTTCAACTAGGTCGGATACACCAGTAACAAACCTACTCATCTTATCTCTAGGGTTAGACACCAAAGATGAAGCATACTTAGACAATTGGGTAAATCTCAAAGAGTACTCTTGAACACTCATGTTACCTTGCCTAAGGTTGATAAACTCCTCCATCTTAACCTTTTTTTTTCTTACGAGGAAAGAACCTTCCAAGGAATGCTTCCTTGAACAATTCTCAATCTATAGGCCTCGCTCCTATCGGCCTATTACCTTTCCATTGAGTGAACCAAATTTGGGAAACATCCTTCAATTTATAAGCGGCTAGTTCCGTTTTTTCTATAGAAGTCACCCCCATAGCATTGACTATCTTATAGTCCTCATCCAAAAACTCTTGGGGATCCTCTTCCACTTTGGAACCAAGAAAAATCAGAGGATTCATCCTCACAAAGTCTCTCAACCTAGAATCCATAGTACTTACATTGGGGTTCAGATTAACACCCCTAGTAGCTTGGGCTGTCATAACTTGTGCTTGAGTAGTTACGACTTTAGCAATCATCAAAAGAGCCGAACTAACTTTCTCATTGGTCATGGCCGGGGGATCCACCGGAAGTTGATTGCCTAAAGGAACTTGGTCACCTTGAGGACCTTGGGGAGGAACTCCCTAATTCACAATCTCCTCTTCCATCCTTCTTCTGTTCGCCATTGTATTCATATCCTATAAACACAAGAGAAGGGTTAGGAAAAGGACTTTTACATAGCTAAACTCTAAGGCACGACTTCAAGAATAATGAAAGAAGTGTAGCTTCCTAACGTCCTATAGCCTCTCGCTCATAGATGTGTCACGACTCATACCGATGAACAAGACTCTACTAGACGTGGCTTGTGAGACATCAATCCTAAAAACTATTTCCAAAATCTTGTGCTCTTATACCATGTTTGTCATGACCCGAGTCTATACCCCGAAAGTGACACAGCGTACAAGACTCTAAAAAGTCTCAAACAAGCCTCATAGTATTCATTACATTCGATATAAGGAAAATGGAACAGAATTAAAACTTCTCCTTAAATCCATACAATAGAAAAACATTTAAAACAACGACAGTCTATTGTCTCAAATGGCCATCTGAACAATATCTTAAAACAAAAGCAGGGTCACGACCCTTTACAATCGAAAGTCTAACAATAGTCTTTTATATGAAAGAAAATGAGATAACAAGTACTTGTCCTCGATCTATGAGGACATACCACTTAGTCTTGGAGAATCTCAAATTCAAGCCCTTGAACTAGAGAGAAAGTAACTCATTTGCCGGAACCTACACTTGTAGTAAAATAAGAGAAATATGGATTAGCACAATTAAGTACCAAGTATGATAGCCATGCAAAAACCATGTATAAAACGGACATTTTGTTTGAAAGTCATACTTTTATGTCATTTTGATAAAACTTCATGAACATGAGTATAAGAGGCATAATATACAAACACAACCGACAAACAAGTCATTTATTCACATTTGAACATAATCAATATACATGACATCTCATTACATTAAGTTTTCACCTCAAATAACTCCAAGCCATACCTTGTGCAATGTATGAGTAGCGTCCCATACCACCATCCACACTAGATACCACATTAAGGCCACCAAAAGTGAACTTACCATTCATCCTTTCCATTTTTACACAATACTCATACATAAGAGACATAACCATATCATAAGTCATAATAAGGAAGTAACTCATAATACAATCCAAGTATAGCATGCATCATTACACTAGACATTTAAGTCAACATTCTTCATTAGCTTCATTTAAACCACTTTCATTCATTAGTCATTAAGACCTTAAAGAACTCATTATAGCCCTCTCAAAGCCTATAACTTGTGCAATGCATGCATGACATCCCATACTACCACCCACACTTCATAGAACTTCATAAGAAACCATAGTGCACATCTCATATGATAGGAATAAGCATTAATCCACATAGACCATGAGAGCTAACCATGGAGTTCAGTGTCATATAGCTATACACCGTAAAGAGGTGGTCTACTTGCCTAAGTTAGGACCGGTAACATTTTAGCTTGATGTGGACACATAGTTATGGGATAGGAAGATGTTCATTGGAACTCGGCCAAACATGGGGAGAGTTTCCATCTTAACATATCCTCTCGGTGCTTAGCCTCCATTCCCATAGAGTAGTTCATTCACATCAACATTATTGTACTTGAGAGGGCTACCAATATTAGGTCTACCGACCCAAAGTACATTACACATGAAAGGTTCACCACTGTTAGGTCTACCGATTCAAGGTACATTAGGGATAGCTCATTGAATTTCCAAGAAAGGTGCCATCAACATTAGGTCTACCGATACAAGTTCATCATTTCACACATGAAAGGGCCACCAACACTAGGTCCACCGATTCAAGGTTTATCATCAACATTCATGGAAGGGTGCCATCAGCCTACCGATCCCAAAGTTCATTAACATTATCTATGGAAGGGTGCCATAAGCCTACCGATCCAAGATACATCATTAGGATAGGTCATAGAACTCATCATGCAAGGGCTAACAACATTGGTCTACAGATTCATGTTCATTAAGTCAAAATACATTCATTAGTCAAGAAGAGGATGCCTAAGCCAACCAATTCAAGATATAACATTCAAGGTCACATTCATCAATACGAGAAAAGGATGCCTTAAGCCTACCAATTCAAGATACATCAATCCACATTACTTTCATTTATACAAGAAAAGAATGCCTAAGCCTACCAATTCAAGATATACATTAAATAGAAAAAAACCCTTCATATTCTATCATCATCATTCATGAGTGTTAATTGAGAATATGCTATCAACAACAACAACACTATTACATTCTAATCATGATCATCATATTATCATTGAATTCACATGCATATCCTTCACATCATAATCATACAATAACCTTCATACCTTACTTTTCAAGGCCAAAGATCACATTCACCCATACACCTTAAAATACTACAATTATGCATGAGTAATAACATAATTTCAACAATCTATATCAATATAAACATAAACAATTCAACATACTTTCATGATCAATCAATTCCCAATCACAAATCACAACTTATGAATTTAGGGGAAAACGTGGGTTCTAGGGGAAAATCATCTTAATTCACCATTCAATCATCAATTAATCCATGATTCATAACATAAATGCCTTTTGAAATTGTTTGGAATGGAACCCATGCATAGATTGAAAACTTAGGGTTTTTGGGGAACTTTGGAGATTTGAAATCAGTTTTGAAATTGGGTCCTTGAAAGAAACTAAGTCAAGGATGAAGACTACCATACCTTCTATGGAAGAACTCCACGAAAATCACTTGAAAAAGATGAAGACTTGACCTTGAGAGCTTGAATCTTTCACCTCCAATGAAGGTTTCTAGAGAAAGAACTTTTGAGAGGAGGGGGGAGGTTTGTATTTTTGGGATTTGAAATAATGAATTGTAAATGTGTTTTAATACTTTAAAAACCCTTAAAATATCTTAATAAACCCATAATAATCATCCCCCAACTAAAATAACTTAATTAGGAATTTACCATACCACCCCTCAACTTGGCCGAAAATGGACAGCAAGCAAGTGTGACCTACGACCCCTTACCTATGGACTATAGGTGGGGTAATGCCCCATCCTGCTGGTCCGTGGTTTGGGTCGGGGGTCACCCTCTGGGGCCTTGACCTACGGAGGCCATCCACGGGGCGTGGATGGACCTACGGGGCGTAGGTCCCCATCCGTAAGTCATCCCAAATTTCTAGATTTTTGGTGTTCTTGACTTAATATCAATATAGCTTCCCGAAACTCAACTTTGGTGACTTCTCCTTGGAGTTGCACTTCTGGTGCATTTGGTACCCCTTGTTCCTGTGGTTAAACATTCCTTCTAGCGGGACGACCTTTGACAGCTCTTCGTGGAGGCATGATCTAAAAGACACGCGCAAGCATGAATTAGAATAAACTTTTTAGAAATAATCTTTATCGCATGAAATGAGTATGAAAGAAGTGAGATAGTGTCACGACTCAGATCATCGTGGCACCCACACTTACCCTCCGGTGGGAGAACCATTCATACTAATTAGCTAACCAACTTGATCAAAATACTAAAGCATTCAAGGTTACAGAAGCAAGTTTAAATGCTAAGGAAAATATAGGGAATTCCCATAAACTCCAACAAAAGTCTAACAACCAAAACTAACATTGCGGAAGTAATACCTAGAACCTGAAAGTCAATGTACCAAAACTCTAAAAAGATCCATAAGTCTAAACAAGAAGGGGCACAACCCCAAACTAACATAGAAATACTAACTAGAAAGTCTAAGTCCGAAAATATGGACTTTAAACGAAAGAGAACTGATGGCAGCCCGGAAGAACTAGCTTACCCTTGCACTGTACTTCAACAAAGAAAGAGCAAATGCAGTATTAGTACACAACCACAGTGTACTGGTAGGATCACACGGTTATCCCACTAAGTGCAACATACATAAGTCATTACAACATAATAATAACATATATACACCGAACATATACAATATCAATATCATTTACGAACAACGATCATGCTCATAATTCTCAATTACACAATTATGTCAAGTCAAAGGTCCTCTCATGGAACCCAAACTCAAACTATTAGCATACTGGTACGTGGTATCCGATCTAATATTTATGTCGGAACATGGCAACCGATCCCATATTTATATCGAAACGTGGCAACCGATCCAAGTTAGTGTCTCGGAACGCAACAGCCGATCTATTCAACAAGCCACAATCACAATCACAAAGTACATTTTCATAATCATACAATCAAGTCATGATTCATGACATCATCATTCATCTATCCTCATTTACAATTAGTGTGATCAATAATGCAACATTCACATACATACATGTATTATAATGAAGTAAAAACAAACATACATCACATACCATGAAATCACAACCATCACCTACCTCGAACAAAGCTTGAATCCCCTAAGAAATTTGATTCTTCCCTTTCCGAATTCGTTCCGCTTGTTCTTGGTCTACAAATAATTAATATAACACGGGAATCAACAAATAATAACTAATTTCCAGAATTACCAACAATTTTATCAACCCTGGATCAAACCCATGATCCCAATATCCAAATTAGGGCTTTTTCCACCATAATTCCCAGATCAAAATACTCCCCCATCGATAATTACCTACTAGATTACGATCTATGGATCGAAAAGCGGATTCGAGGAGTTAAAACCTTACCTTTAGAATTAAGAATGGTGGAAAACTGTCAAGAATCTCCTGGGATTCGTCTCCTTATTCTCAAGAACGAAAGTTGCATAATAAAGACGTTTTGGGGTTTATTTCCGACTTAAATCGCGACTGTCCCACTAAAGCGGTACCACTCCGCTACAGCGACCCACCCTGGCGGCACAAATTCCCACCATAGCGGCTTGCACAGAACAATGACCTAATTTAATAAATGCAATACCCTCATTCACAACACACATACAACCAACGACGCTCAGAAACTACCCGTTCATGCTAAGATCAGTTTCGAGAGTTCTACTCATCCAAATTCAATTTCGTAAAGTTGTACGAGTTTTTTAAAGTCTTAAATATCTACTCATGTGATCAAAAATATAATTAAATCACCTAATTATTTCCAGCTTTTCCTAGACCTTACTCACTTCGATTTCGTCCAAATCTGGACTAGGTTGGGAAATTTCAAGTTACTACGAAAAAGTTTTCCGGCTCAAAATTTTTCCCGTTGGATTTTCTATAATGACGGCAATAGGTCATTACATGTAGTTGTTGACACCCAATTTTTGACCCTCCTTTCTTCTAATTTATTGTTTTCGAGCTTCTAATTTGATAACATATAAAATAATCCTTTTTCACAACTATTTTTACCATTACAACTATTTATCTATTAAAATTATACGTTTATTGTCGAGATGATTGTTATCACTTTCTATACCTCTTTTCTTAAATAATCAATTGTCGTCATCTTATTTCTAGTTTCGTATTTATTAAATTAATTTAAGTCAATATTTTGCACATATATTTTATATTAGCGATGTTTTATTACGTAAATTATTAGTTGTCATCTGATGGTATATTTTATATTAATTATAAAGTAAGAAGCCCAAAATAATTTAAAAGAAGAAAGGAAAAGGCTAAGAAATTCGGCCCAAAACCCCTCAAATCAGACCAACATTTCAGCCCAATTCGGTCCAAAGCCTCCAAAAGAGACCAAAACGCTTCAGCCATTGTTTTATATCAAAATATCCAAAAATAGCCCAAAAAATTGAGCCCAAAAACAATTTTTTCGGCCCAAATTTGGACCTAATATTGAGAGAACAACAACTGCCTCATCTCTCTTCTTCCCTCCCATTTTCAGAAAAAAAAAAAAAGAACAACTAGGTCTGTCAACCATTGACAGAGCTCAACTACCCCATTTTCATGATATATGCATATCAATAGCATGAAGGCTGCTATGTTCAACTACTCACGTCATTCAAGTTTGAACGGTTATATTGACCAAGTTCAAAAATTTGAAATTTCAAAATCCCGCCCAAAAACACAGCCCTAACTCTAAATCGCCTATAAATACTCGCATTCAACCCTATCTTTAGGGGGATTTCGTTTTTTACCTCTAGAACAGATGTTCAACTTCTTTTTAGCTTTTTCCATTGCACCAGAGTACTGCTAGCTACTGTTTTTGTTCTAAAATATTTCCTTTATATTCTCTCCCGATCTTGGACGAAGCTCTATTTTTGAAGCTTATTCGAGTTCGTTGTTGTTCGAAGTTTGACCTTGGATCGAAGCGCCCTTGTTCACTGCCCTATAGCAGGTACATTCATTCCCTGTTCTCTCTGTTTTCTTTGTTACTATATTAAAATGTTACATATGTCGTAGTAATCTCTGCTCATTTAAGCTATAATAAGAATAACATTTCAGATGTGTTTCGGCTCATTCAAGACTCATAATAATCTAAAGTCCTCTTTCTTTCATGTTCAACCATCTTGTAGTTTAAGAAATGATTTATTTTTGTTCTTAAATCTCTATTTTTAGTCAAGTTAGTGTTGTTTATGATGTAATGGCCTCCTATGTCTTTATTTGGTAACCAATCTTGAAGTTTTTGTCGCAAGCTATTCGTTTCCTAGGAAGTAATTGCAATCATACGGGATGTAGTTTTCCGTTATATATGATATGAATTTTTGTTAAGCTTATTTCCTGTTATATTTCCCTTAGCAGACATGTATGTATTATATATGTGTTCCTTTTCAGAATTGCAAGTAATGGCATATTGAAATCTCAAATCTTGTTTGATGTGATATCTCTTTAGATAATGATAATCTCCTTGCAATTGATATTAATGGGTCGATTTCATATCTTATTAGAAAGACAAATCAGGTTTAGTAAATAATTCTTTTTAGTTTAGTCATAATGGCAATGAATTATTTTCAAGATTGGTATAGCTCTTAAGCTCTGTTTCTTGGCGTATTAGACAACTTGATAATATTACTTGAAACCAATTTTCTTGTTAGTTAATGTCCCTCTGACGTCTTTTGTATGATGAAATTTTTTGGCTTGTTTTTTTTCTTTTTGTAAAAAAAAAAAGTATGCTAAAAAGAGTTGATATTTGTTGTTGATTATTTTTAGAAATGATATGCGGGTTATTTTTAATTTGCTTTATGTCTTTATTTTGTTTATTTATTTTTTGTTAGAGTAAGAAAGATCATGATCCTTGGCATGTTATCTAAGATTCCGATATTATCTCTATGTGTATAAAATATAGATTTTAAATCCTTTTGCTTAATTCATTAGTTGGTACAGTTGGATTTTTTATTTTCTTCCAAGTGTTTTGTAAGGGCTACTTAAAATGTCTTAATATCTTAGTTTGAGTTTTTCCGTTCAGCATTAGTACGCTTTATATGTTAAATATTATATTTGATGTATGATGTTACTTAATTAGTATTATCTATTTTTATTATATTGCTTAAAGTCGTATATCTTACTAATTCAATTTATCTTCTCTTTAGTTGCATGAATACTTTGGAACAAAAATGGAGTCCCGATTAAGGACTCTCGCAAAATCGAGTCTCATAGACTCAACATTATCCTCATACCCGCACATGGAGTTTTCACTACATACTTGACCATTCGAAATTGCAAGCGAAATTAATGGCCCTGTCTTGGAGTCAATTATGGCTACTTACATTTTTTCATTATTTGTTTACATGTTTTTCTTTACATGTTACACTAGTTTACGTGACTTGAAGATGTTCTTATCTTTGAATTCACAAATAGGTAACTTAATATAGATGTTTGGGTTTGGGTACCTTTAGCTAGCAATAAACCTATTAGTTACTTCAGCTTTTATTACTTCACTTGAAAAAATCTTTTTAAACACTTGATTTTGCATCACTTTAAACTCACTAATTTTTCAAGTTTTGTTCCAACTTGGCAATGTCTTACAAAGAAAATATTTTGTTCTAAACCTTTTTTTTTTTCTTAAACTTTTTCTAACGAGAGTACTTGTCAATCAATGAACAAGTGTCTTTTTTTTTTTAAGTACTTATTCTTAGTCATGGATTTATCTAAATGGATCTAAAGAAATTACTCTTCCTTAAATCTTTCACTCTAATACAATTATAATAAGAGCTTTAAAATAAATAATGTTTTCCAACTTGGCTACTCAATTACTTAATCTTTAGCATTCTTTCTTTTCAATTTAATTAACCTAAGTTTGGTCGGTAACCGTCTTTAACAGATCTTAAAGGATGCCTTACCCCTTTCCTTTAGGATAACTAGAACTCTTACCTAGAATCTTTTTAAGTTAGTAAACCTTAATTGAAGTCAATTTTAGTATTACTTAGTTAAATATTTAGTTGTCCTAATTCACCATAATAATTAGGTGGCAACTTCTTAAGTTAGTTAAAAATTTGGAAATCACCAATATGTTGTACATGTTTTGACCTCGAGTTAAAATGCGGTATAACAATAGTTCCTAAATGTCATAGCCTCCTAATTATAGATATGGTGCGCTTCACACCGATAATTAGGACTCTACAAACATAGCTTCATAGACTCCATAGGACTCTTAAACTTTGTGCTCTGATACCAAATTTGTCACGCCTTGAGCCTATACCCCGGGTGGGACTGACACTCGAGAACCATTATTGGCCCCAAGCGAACCCTTGGCCCGACTTAACTCTTAGAAGAAGACTTACTCATGATAAAAAAGAGTATAAAAATACAATCATACTAAAATTGTCTCAATGAATAATTTAGAATGTATTTAAAGATCAACATTCATCTGGCTAAAATGGCAACTCAAGTCTCAACATAACTGAAAAGGAAATGAAAAGACTCATGAATTAATATCAACTAACTGTCTATGAAGCCTCTAACAACTGAGATGGACGTCGGGACAAGACCATGACATCCTAATGAACTAAAATGATAAAGTAATAAAAGGGGATCCTCCGGAAGCAAGGAGGCTCAACAACAACTCTAAAGCTCAACTAGAATCAACAATGTGCTGGATGCAGATCCTGGTTACCTGTATCTACATCATAAAAGATGCAGGCCATCTGACATCAGTACATTGAATGTACGAGCATGCGAGGGGAAATCTAAAACAAGACATAAGCTTGAAAGGAACTGAAAGAACATACATGGCTCAACTCAATTCATTACAATGTAAAGCAATAATATGTATGCATTATAAGGAAAAGCTTTTAAAACATGGATAACAACTCTATGTATTGAGAAATACAATAGTAACAATGTTTGTATGCAAAGATACAATATAAACTCTATTTGTATGTAAAAATACAATTAACACTGTGTATATAAGAATACAAAATACTTCTGTGGGAGTTTCTCTAACCGACAACCATCACTTAAAAGCTATTGTGATGATACAATGTTTTGCCTCACGCTGTCAGGGTCGTCCTATACCTTGCCGAGGGTATAAAACGTGACTACTAAGTGGATCCACTAGTCTGTGCTGAAGAAAATCATCTAAAAAGTACGACCCTTTTCTACCCATGATGGCTACATAGTTTATGGGGGCTAGGAGTTGTCTAAACTCTCCCCTATATCAGTGCTCAATACTACTCCAAAATATAACTAGCTCATATGTTTCAAAACATAACACTTTTTGTTGTTTGAGATAATTACTCAAAAACTAGCCCAAAGGCTCTCTAGGAAATCAGTGTTTTCTCTCTTGCTTAATTGTGAAAGCATTTACTCTCTACTGAAAACTAGCTCAAAGACTCTTTTGGAAATCGATGTTTCCTTTCTTGTTTAAATGTGAAAACATTTTACTCTTTGAGAATACATAGTCCCCATATACTCTTTTGAAGAAATGAACTTCACTCTTTACTTTTTGTTCAACTCAAAACCCAAGTCTTAAAACAAGTTTAAAGCATTTGTAAAAGACTTTTGAATAGGACTCTAAGAACTCTCTAAACTTGGCTCTTAACTTTCCTTGAGTTTGAATTTATGGATTCAAGGTTATGATTCATGTTCATGGATGATATCATGATGTTTAGACATACCTTAGAATATATAAATCAACTATAAAACATGCGTACGATTCAAGGAAACTCAAACGGAAAGAACTGGGAAAGAGTAGAAGATCTGGCGACCTTGGTGTACTAAGTGGTGTCGGGCGCCACACACTAAACTTCAGAGTCTAGGTTGGGGAAAATTGGCTAGCGCGGTGACCCAGAGCCCAAAGTACAGACCCCAAAGTGGGGCGCTCTGAGAGGCACGGCACCCCACACTCCTGCCCAGAAAACTCCAATTTTTCTTGCTCGTTTTTTCAACTCTAAACCCTCTAGATTCAATTAGTTCCTTCACCAAACACTTAGATTCAAATACATAACCAAAATATGCAAGAATCTACTCAAAACAACATCAACTTTCATGAATCTAACTTAAGAACTTCTCAAAAACTTCAACAATCAAGAACCCAATAGAAACTTCAAGACAATCCATCAAGAACTCATATTCTATACTTTCAAGATCATAATTTCGCTGAATTAAATCATGATTAGCGTGTGGGTGAAATAACCCAACGCTATATGATCTCACTTACCATGTAGGGATCAACCCTTGGCGAAATCCACAAGCTTAACTTCAAGAATGCGACGAATCCTTGTTTTTTCTCCTCTTCTTTTCTCTTCTCTCAAAACCCTAACTTAATTTTTATGAAGCGTAAACTGAACTAATTCAGTTTTGACCCCAACTTAATTACCAAAAACTAATTTAATTAATTGGGTAGTGAAAAGACCATAATACCCCTCAAAAATTCGATTCTGACTTTCCTTCTCAAGACATCCTGACTTCAAATGGGCATATCTCCCTCATATGAACTCGAAATTGAGCAAACTTAGGGGCGTTGGAAATATAATTCAAATATATTTCATTATATATCTTATATCACACCTAACACATCAAAGTTATGGTCGTTTGGAGTTGACTCAAAACTTATACTTAGCAAAACTTGCCAAACTTTCCAAATTTGATCTTTCCAAAAATGGTTTCTTTCTATGTCTACTTTCTTTCTAAAGTGGGATGTTACAAATATTTTACAAATACAAATTAGATTTTAAAATTTTCATAAATTTTATGATCAAGCATAATCTTTGAAATTCAACTAATAGAAAAAGGTCGAAAGAATCGTTTGCTTTGAACAAGAGAGAGTTGCTTAGATGGTAAGCATATCTCACTTTCAATCTTAAGGTTATGAGTTCGAGTCATCAAAGAAGCAAATGTGGGAGCTCCCGAGGGGGAGCTAAAACAAAAACTAATAGAAAAAGTAAAAAATATCCATGACAAAATAGCTCATTCTTTTTTTTTGGGTGGGGGGAAGTGGAAATGGAGGAGACAGATTACAATATGGGGAATGGAATCCTCACCAACAAGGCGGGAGTTCAGATAACCAACCAGCTAAGATATTAAGATTCCCCGATCAAATGGTTATTCAAGTTAATACTACCAACGTTCACTTTTAATTGTCATAGTTTCTTTTTTTAGAATCAAACTATAAAAACTTTGACCAACATTTTACAATGTATATTTTCATCACATTGATATGCAAAAAATTGCAATTTATAGTACTTTTCGTATACTTTATCTAAATTTTTTGTTTAAAATATCGGATTAATGTAATTTAATTTAACTTTGAAAATTAGACAAATTAACTTTTGAAAGGCGCAACATGACAAACAAAAATGGACGGAGTATCGTTTGATATAACATGGGGTGAGTTGCTCACTATTTTTAAATGACTGACAAGCCTCATCGTTACCTTGCCCATTCTACCTCTGCATGTGCCATATGACTGATTGGAAATTGTGCTTTTTGTCACGACCCGAGTCTACACCCTGGATGTGGCCGACACTCAAGAACTATTGTTGGTCCCCAAGCGAACCCTCATCCTGGCTGACTACAAGCGGAAGACTAACTTAAGCATGCAAAAGCTCAAAAACTGAATAAATATTCATGAAACTTAAATAGAAAGCTTTAACTCAAAAGAAAACTCCAAATAAAATAAATTATTTCACTCGCCATAAAATAGGAAACTTAAGTCTTTAAAACATTTAATAAAATAAATGATATAGACTTCTCAACTATACTAACTATCTATGAAGCCTCTAACTGATAAAGATGAAAGTCGGGAAAAGACCCACGACATCCTAGCAACTAATATAACTGAAAGGTAAATGAAATCCTCCGGAAGAAAGGAGGCTCACCATAGCTAACTCGAACTCTCGGATGTATCAACGAAGCTCATATTGATGATCCTGAATACCTGTGTCTGCATCATGAGAAGATGCAGGCCAAATGGCTCAGTACGTGGAATGTACGTGGATGTAAGGGGAATTCTAAAGCATAATATAAGCTTGAAAAGAATCTGAAAGAAACTGAGGAACTTACCTGGCTCAACTCAACTCAACATAACTGAACTCATTTCAATATAAAGCAATTTAAAACATGTGCAATATAAAGAAAAGCTGTTTAAAAACATGATGCCAACCCTGTGTGTATGCAAAGATGCATATAACTCTGAGATGTATGTAAAAATATAAATAATCTGATGTATATAAAAATACAAAATACTATTGTGGAAGTTTCTCTAACCGACAACCATCACATAAGAACTATTGTGATGATACAACGATCTTCTTCACGCTGTCAGCGCATCCTATACCTTGCCACAGGTATAAGACCTGACCTACTAAGTGGATCCACTAGTCTATGCAAAAAGGATTCATCTAAAAAGTATGACCGTTTTCTACCCATGATGGCTACATGGTTTATGGAGACGTGAGTTATCTGAACTCAAGCTCGTCCCCATATCGGTGCTCAATACTACTCCCAAAATATGATACTAGCTCTTTATGTTTAAAACATACTTCTTTATGTGATTTGAGATAATTGCTCAAAAACTTAGCTCACAGTCTATCTTGGAAATCAAGGTTTCCTCTCTTGCTTATTGTGAAAGCATTAATTGAAAACTAGCTCAAAGGGTCTTTTGAAAATCTCAGTTTTCCGTACTTATTTAAATGTGAAAACATTTTAAACTCTTTTGGGAATACATAGTCCCCATATACTTTTGAAGAAATGAACTTCAACTTTACTCTTTACTAAACTCAAATCTTAAGTCTTAAAACAAAGTTAAAACATTTATAAAAGACTTCTTAAAATATGGTTCATGCCGAATTATGAACGTGAACGACTCGATGCAAAGTTTTCAATAACCATAGATAGATCTCAATACACGGAACTCAAGAACTTCACTAATACTACTCATTTCAAGAATGCTCAACTCAGAGGGTTCATGAGGAATTATGAGCATGAACTACTCAACTCAAGGACTCAAATATACTTCTCATCTCAAGATTGTTCGACTTGTAAGGTTCATGCAGAATTATGGGCATGAATAATTCAACTCAAGAACTTCATGGGTAACATGTAATAGTGCCATGATTATAAATATGATCTTATTGGGGATTAGGAACTCAATACTTAGAACTTGAAGATACTACTCCTCTCAAAGGTACTCAACTGATGATGTTCATGCGGAAGTTATGGGCATGAACGACTCGACGCAAGGGTCAAAATATCAATAAGGAACTTATGTATACGACTTTTCTCATTCTCATACTTACTCAAAACTTAACTCAAACCGATGATGAGTCTCAAAGGATTCACAATTGAACTCAAAGACTTTCTTGAAACTCTACTCTTAACTCTCTCATGAATGTGAATTATGAATTCAAGAGTTATGGTTCATGATATGAATGATCTCGTGATGACAAAGTAGACTCATGAATACATTCTCCTCAATCTCATACTCACTTGCTCGAGTCTTGAAAAAAGTTACTAGAAATTATAGAAAACTCTTCAAAAGGACTCAAAGGGACTGTCTCAAAATGGTCGAAAAAACTCTAAAGACTCAACTCTTAACTTTTTCTTGAATTTGAATTATTAATTCAAGGTTAGGATTCATGTTATGAATGATTTTTAAGTGTTTAGAAGTAGTTTAGAGTGATTAGAATCAAAAAGAGTGAAGGAAAAAAGTGTGGGGATAGGCGACCTGACACGTTCCGGGCGCCAACCCCTAACTTCAGAGACTGCATATGGGCGCACTGCAGGGGCACCACCTCAGCCCCTTGGGCACATTTGGGGCGCGCCGCCCCAACCTTTTCTCAGGTCAAGTTCGACGAATTTCGTCTCTCGTTTTCTTATCCTAAATCACTTTTAATCGATTTCTTTTCTCAAGTTTTCCTTAGATTCAATCCCCCAACCTAAGTACACACTAATCCACTCAAAACAATCACTTTAATCTCAAGATATCATCAAAACCCCAACAAACAAGATTTAGAATGAACTTCAAGAGCACCTATCAAGAACTTAAATCCTTTAACTTTTTGAGAATAAATATTCGCTGAAAATAATATGTTTAGCGTGTGGGTGAACAAACCCAACACTATGGAAGCTCACATACCTCTTAGGGATCAAACATAATATGTTTGGCGACAATACGCAACAACTCTCAAGAATTTTGACGAACGCTTCGATCCTTTCTCTTTTCTCCTCTTCTCTCTTCTTCTTTTCTCTTCTTTTCTCTTCTTGAACTCTCAACTAAACCCTAGGCGTAAACTAGGATTATAAAACTGAACCTAATCAGATTAGTCCCCTAAAATATTACTAAAAATGAATTAAATCTGATTGGGTAAGGGAAAGACCAAAATACCCCTCTAAAATCCGGTTTTGACTTTCCTTATCTAGACAGCCTAACTTCGAATGGACATATCTCCCTCATACGATATTGAAACTGAGAAAAATCGGCGGCGTTGGAAAGATAATTCAAAGATATTTCCTACGGTATCTGGTATCACACCTAACTCATCTTGGGTTAGAAGTTATGGTCGTTTGAAGTTGACCCAAAACTCATACTTAACTTAACTTGCAAAATTTCAAATTTTGCTATTTCCAATTTAATTATTTTTGGAACTCAAGGTGCTACATCTAGTGACCTTAACACTTAAGAAATTTTTAATTCCTTGGTAAAATCTCACTCACTACGAAGAACGGTTCAAGTATTAGCTCAAAATCTTTCTGGGGTGTTACACTTTTAATGTCAAATTAACAATGACAAGAGTATAATGATAGACTATCCTCATTATTGCCCATCTTAAATAATTTTTATATTATTAAGATATTTATTTAAAAACTTCTACGAAGAGTATTTGCAACAAATTTTAATGGACGAAAAATATATTCTAATCATAAATAAAATATAAAAAAAAATAAGAATATTTTTATTAATAGATAGTGTGGCTTCGATTTTAATTTTATCTTAATTCAAAGCTAATAATAATCATCATTTACAATTATTAGCATAACAACTTTTAATCGCTATTGATAATTATCATCATTATCAGTCATCTTACAAAAATAATAATTATTCATTCACTGTCATAAATTATTACTATAGTATAGGTCGTTACACAATAAGTAATGATAATTGTCATAATTATGTGTTCATTCTCCATCATCATTAACTATCAACATAACCATTATCAATTAACAGAAAAATCTTTTAATATATTCTATGTATCTTATCGAAAAATATTTTAATATATTATGGAGTTCTGGACCATTCATTTTACTGAATCTACATCATCGAATTTAAAGCAAGGAATGTGTACACATATTAGTTGAAGAAACTGAAAAGGAAAAAAAACAGAGTGTTAGTGAAAATGGAGAGTGAAAGAGAATTATTATTAGTTGAAGAAAACCCAAGAAAGGGTGGTCTAAGAACCATGCCTTTTATCATTGGTAATACTTTTTTTTGTTTTGATTTTTTTTTGTTTACATTGTTTAAGTAGTAATTGTTTCATTTTTTTTCTTCAGTGAACGGATCATTTGGAAGGGTAGCAAGTTTTGGTTTACAAGCAAATTTGATAATCTACTTGATGACATATTATAACATGACTGCTACTACTGGTACTATCATTCTTGGACTATGGGGTGCACTTTCAAATGGATTGGCTCTTTTTGGGGCAATTACTGCTGATTTTTACTTGGGTCGGTATAGGGCTATTGCCTATGGATCCATCTCCACTCTTGTTGTGAGTGTTTTGATGTCGATCTGTTATCTCACTAGTGCAAATGTTTTTTTTTTTCTTATTTATTTATAGAAAATGGTGATGTTCAGACTAAATTGGGTTCACCTTGACAAAGTTTAACATTTTTCTTCGACAGGGAATGATTATTCTATGGCTCACAGCGATGATTCCACAACTCAAGTCTTCACCCTGCTCTCAGATCCAACATGTTTGTAATGGAGTAACAGCACTCCAACTTGTTGTTCTGTTTTCATCTTTTGTGTTTATGTCAATTGGAGCTGGTTTTGTTGAACCTTGTTCTATAATATTTGGTGCTGATCAATTGGAAAATAAAAAGAACCCCAACAACCAGAGGATTCTTGAAAGCTATTTCAATTGGTACTATGCTAGCTCAGGGATTTCAATTATTCTTGCAGTTACCGTTATCGTTTATATTCAAGATAATTATGGTTGGAAAGTTGGCTTTGGTGTCCCTGCTATCCTCATGTTTTTGTCTGTCTTGATGTTCCAAATTGGTTCTCCTCTTTATATCAAAGTGAAAGCTAAAACTACAGAAAACTTGGTCATAGGATTGTTTCAAGCAGCTGTAGCAGCTTTTAGGAAAAGAAATACCCGTCATCCATTGAGTGATTGTGATGAATTCTATCGTTGGCCACTTGAATCAGACGTCTTGCCTCCATCAAAGGACTTCAGGTCAGTGTCTCCATCTTTTCACCAATATAATGGCACTTCTATTGTCAATATTAATTGAATTTAAGATTTTATGATTTGTTAATCACAAAACTTTTCTCCTTTTTTCAGTGATATATGATATTGCAGTTCATCGTAATTAAGTTTTATTGTATGTTATAGGTGTTTAAATAGAGCTTGCATAATCGAAGATCCTCAACGAGATTTGAATCCTGATGGATCAGCTTCAAATCCATGGAATCTCTGTAGTGTGGAACAAGTTGAATCACTAAAGGCTCTTATTAAAGCACTTCCTATGTGGTCCACCTGTTTCATGATCTTTGTGGATATAAATGTCTTTTCATTTTCCTTGCTTCAAACCAAGACAATGGATAGACACATCCTTCCTCACTTTGAAGTACCAGCAGCATCATTCAGTGTGTTTATGATTGCTGCTTTAACAATCTGGATTGCTTTCTACGACCGTGTTTTGGTCCCTTTGCTATCAAAATATACAGGACAACCAAGAGGGTTAAGTCCTATCACCCGAATGGGGATTGGCTTAATATCCTCTGGTATGTCTATTGCATTGTCAGCAATAACAGAAAGCATAAGACGACAAAGGGCAATAGAGGAAGGGCATGAGGACGACCCAAATGCTTTAGTGAACATGTCTGCTATATGGTTCGTGCCACAATATGCACTACTTGGTGTGGCTGAGGCTACCCATGCAGTTGGACAGGTTGAGTTTTTCTACGCTTTATTTCCCAAAAGCATGTCCAGCATCGCGTCATCTATGTACACTGTTGGGACTGCTGTGTCGAGTTTGATTGGAAGTATTCTGGTGAGTGGTGTGGATTGGCTTTCATCAACCGGTGGTAAAACAAGCTGGCTTTCGAGCAACATTAATAAGGGTCACATTGATTACTTTTTCTGGTTGCTTTCTTTCTTGAGTTTTATCAACTTCTTATATTTTCTGGTCGTCTGCCGATTTTATGAATCTCTCAATGATGGGAGCAGTAGGTTATATCATGTGGCAGAAGATAAAGAATGTGATTATAGACTCTTACATGAATCTTGATGTTATGTTGTACTGCATTTTGAATGATACAATTATTACTAATTATTTTATTATTAATAAACAATGTGGGAACAATTCTATTATTTTCTTGATTCTTCTTTCTGATTTTTTATTTATCTCCATACAAAAACGATTTTGTGGATCTTTTCTAAGTATTTGATTGTCAAGAAGAGTCTGGTCACACCTTGATTTGTTTATGAATATTTCAAGAGTTTATGAAATATTCGAGATGACTCTTTAAGGAAATGTATTAGAGTCCGGATCCAAAATGGCAATTGTTTGCTCCAAAATGCATAAAGCACCACCCAATTTTTTTAAAAACCAAAATGGAAAATTCACTTATGAGGGAGCGAGATCCTTTATGATTTTAACAGCCGTTAACAACGTCCAATGAGAAATGTTAAACATTTTTATTAACAAAATAACTGTTAGAGCAACGAGTTCTATAAAAAAAAAGTCATAAAATTGCTGTAGCGGCGAGTTTATTTAATGTATTTTACTTTTTAAAAAAAAAAAAACATACGCAACTTTTTTCAAAACTAATTTTAAAGGGTAATGCTAAATGATCAGAAAATTAAAAAGTCTATAATATATTTTTTATTTTAAAATAAACTGTTCTTTTTTCCATTTTTTAATTAAAAGATATTAAAATTAAAAGGGTAAAAATGTTCAAAAAGATAAAATAAAATAGTGTGAAATATATTATTTTACCATTTTGACTAAATTTTCTGGCCAAAAGAATTTTATCAATTTTAAAACTAATAACCTATAGACAATTTTGTTTTTTCCTATATTGATTGGAATATAAAAATGGAAGTACATTGGAATCATAATACTAATTAATAGTATGTAATAGAAGTACATTGGAATCATAATTGCTTCTGTTCCTAATTACTTGTCCATTTTTCCTTTTTTAGTTGTACTTAATTACTTGTCCATTGTTTTACTTATTATACCTTCAATTAATTACATTGAAAAAGGTAAGACTTCTTGCAAACTTTAAGTTTTTAAGTCATCCATTTCATAATTAATAGGGGTAAAATGATAAACTCACTATGTCAATAATTATTTTCTTAATGTATGTCAATTCAAAAGTGGACAAATAATTAGGAACATGGGAGTACTAATTAATTCTCATTTGATACCAACTCTTAATAAATCCAAGTGGGAATTAATAATTCCAAATTTACAATTAATTAAATTGATCTATTTTAGTTTGAATTTTAAAATTAATCAATTTAATTCTTGAAAAGCAAACCTGATCACTTTATGTGATAATTCTTTTTGGATCCTTATAATTGTTTAAAGTTGTGTTTAATGTAGTTGCAAAGGCATTTGCTATTGCCACTGCTCTTGTCCTTGATGGTTCAGCCTTACAATTGGCTTGCTATGGACCCTTTATGCATTTTGGAAGAAAAAAATGGTTTTTTGACTTCGAAAATTTAAATATATTATTTTTTATTTAGACATGAACTATATATAGTTTAGAGTAGTAGTTTCCAAGAATCTCAAATAAAATTGCACTCGTCTTAGCTTGTATAGTCCCACAAAATTTTGATGTCTATAGATATACAGTTCACCAATTTATAACTGTCGTCATCACTCACCATTATTAACTATCACCATCTACATTCATCATCATAACAACTCCCAATCGCTAATAATAATTGTCATTATTATATATCGCCACAAATCGTAATTATTCTCTACCTTCATTAGCAATTATATTAACCACATTTACAATTATTAGCATAACAACTTTCAATCACTAATGATAATAATTATTATTATTAGTCATGGTAAAAAAATTATAATTATTCTTCACCAATTACTTCTCCACTCTTACTATGAGTTATGCCATTTTCACAATTTCAAGATTATGTGGTATGTGGGGGCTACTCTGTGGCTGGCTAGAAATAAAAAATGACACGAACTAAATGAGTTATTTCCTTGTGGATGGGTGCCTACAATTATTAACTTCAAGTAGTATAATATTTTGCTATAAATTTTAGTATGATAACAAGTTATACATCATATTTGATATGTTGTTTTTCTACATAGTAAATTATGATTATTTCCATTCTAAAATTTTGTTTACGTGACTATAAATCATTTCATTAAAGATAAAATTGATATTCTAAAGTTAAATTGTTACGAAATATAAAAGACATAATAAATAAATATGAAATTTAACTTGGCTTCAGTTGACATACATATCCTCCAACTCTGAGTGTGCATAACTAAACATTTAAACTTGTATAAAATTGAAAAAAATAAACATATTCATCCTACGTTGAATCCTACGTGGCTATTATATGTCATATGTAATGTCCTACGTGTATTAAACTGTTCTTTTTTAAATATATATATATAATATTATTTATCCATTTTAAAATGAACGAAAAATTAAGTCAGCAAGATGTTTATGATTTGGTCTTAAATTGAAATCTCTATTCGTCATAATAATTCTCGATCTGGAATCAACTTCAACTG
Organism: Solanum stenotomum; assembly: GCF_019186545.1. NCBI lineage: Eukaryota > Viridiplantae > Streptophyta > Magnoliopsida > Solanales > Solanaceae > Solanum > Solanum stenotomum. The sequence continues at coordinate 45,923,912 of NC_064287.1, read as the reverse complement.
CTACACTTAGACATGTCGATTCATTTCATCTTTAAGATGATCACACCTAACATCGATTTTATATTAGTCTGTTTAAAAAAAATGGCATTTTTTTTATATCTCTTTAATTTTATTTTTTCACGATAACATATTTAAGATTATAAAATAAAATAAAAATTATTTACTTTGATGTGTTGGGTATATAGTAAGAATAAATGAAAAATGGAGGAAAGATGAAAGGATAGATGAATTGTTCTCTTATGCTTTAATAAAAAAACAATTCTTACTCATTGGGTGGAGGAAAAAAAAGTTTTGTATTTAAACAAGGAAATACTTTTATTAGTCATTAAATGGGTTGGAAAGAGGGACTCCTTATGTCATCACTTGCAATATTTTTGCTTTGAAAAATGATTGAAAGATTATTTTTTTGATAAGGTTTTCTTTATTTATTAATTTAATTAATTATTAATTTATTAATGAATGGCAAATATCTTTTCCATTTTATTTATGTTTCTCACCATTTTCTAATGATTGTTCTGAAAGGTTGCAAACTTACAAGAACAATCATGTCTTAGTGACTATTCTGGAAGGTTGCAAATTTTCAGAAACAATTTTCTTCGCTTTAAATACTTGTGATTCCTCAGACTTTTCACTATGAAAATTTTTGAACTTCTTCTTTTGCACAATTAAATCTAGTATTCTAGTGTACTTTGCTCTTGTTGAGTGGCTCACTGACACCATTGTTTTTGTTCCAATACACTGGTGAGTAGAATCTTTCTATCCTGAGAGGATATATTCGCTTAAACCTTGGTACTGCAGGAGAATAATTTCCTTAATGACACATTTTACATTCAGTGTGCTTGATATTATTTCTTTCTGTTTCATCTTATTGTTATAGATTTTGATATGTCTTTACAATCATTAATTTATATTTTTGATTATATGCTTTAAATTTATTCTTATGCAAGGTTATTGTTCTAAGTATTTATTAGTACATATTAGATAAAATGATGTACACTCAAAAATTAAACCAGAAGTATATATAGACCATTCGGCTTACTAAATACAACATCGAATTTAAGGCAAGGAACAGTTCCATCTCAATGATTATGTATTTAACATGTCAAATTCAAATCGCAACTTTTTACATATCAACGATTGGTAGAGACTTTTATTTTTTTTTAAAATGAGTGGGATCTTGTTGGGGGCCATTACTAATGATTCTTACTTGGGTCGGTACAGGGTTGTTCCCTATGGATCCATGTCCACTTTTATTGGCAGTTGTGCCATCTTCAACATGTTTCTTGTTTTCCTTTTACTCGTTTGTTTTTAATTACTTGTTCATTTTTTTTTACTTATCTCTTTTATTTGTTCATTTGATAAATCAAGAAATGACATTTTTTTTTACTATTTTACCTTCAATTAATTAGGGTCTTATTCTATTGGATCAATCTGTCGGGTAGGTAATTGACACAAAAGTCTCATTGTTCGTGATATTGCAATAAATTCATTATATGATAATTGAAAAAGGTAGAACTTCTTAAAAAATTTAAGATTTTAATTCATGCATATCATAATTAATAGAATAAAATGATAAACTCATTACTTGTAGATTGGATGCCAACAAACAATATCAAATATTATAGCATACCAAATTTATATAAAAATACCTAGTTTTACGGGTTTGTGTGCCCTATAAATGAATTCATGTCATAGAATTAAAAATTATATTCCTCACTAGCATGTGACTATGCCAATTCTGTTCTGCTAATAATCCCGTCATACCAATTGGAGGAGACCTTGCAAATTGATTTTGTTTTTTCACTATACTTGAAAGAAGCTTTACCTTTACTTTTTTCGTTTCAAAATAAATGGTATTTTTTAATTTTTCTATTTTATTTCAAAGGTGTTTCAAGAAGACATAAACAATGGTTGAATAGAGCTTGCATGAATGAAGATCCTCAAAGAGATATAAATCCCGATGAAATTACTTTAACAAAATTTTAATATTATTAAGATATTTATTCAAACGATACTACAAAGATGTCAATTCATCAATTTCATCCAATCACAACTATCATCACTTACCATTACCAACTATTATTATTATTATTATGTCATATCAACCATTACCACCCACGACCCAAATTAGCATTCCACCACTACCATCATTAAGCAAAATTAGGGTCTAAAACAAAACTTTGAGAGAGGCCCTAAAATTGGGAGACATTTCCTCCATGTATGTCAAGTCAATTGGGACTTACTAAATAATAAAGATATACTTATTTATATTTGTTGACAGCACCCGCCAACAACGTATATATTCAGCGGAATCAACTCAACATCAAACTAATGAGAGAAGTATTAAAAATACCTCTCAACTTGACGTTAATTATTAGTTTAGTCTTTAAATTATTGATAACTTTAAAAACACTCCTGTCACGCCCCGAGCCTACACCCTGGACGTGGCCGGCACTCGAAGACCATTGCTGGCCCCCAAGCGAACCCTTGGCCTGGCTTTCTTAACTCAGCGGAAACTTAACTCAACAGCAACTCAATGCAATGCAAGGTTATAAAACCACCTAACTAATAAAAATCTGGCCAAAAAGGCAACTCAAGTCCCAAAATAGAATATTTACATATATACATAGATGAGAGACTCAAAACCAACTGACTGACTGTCTATGAAGCCTCTATAATACTGAGATGGGTGTTGGGACAGACCCCACAATATCCTAATAAAACAAAACTAAGAGAACAAAATAATCGAGTCCTCCGGAATGCAAAGAGGCTCACCACTGACTCTGAAGTACTCAACTGGATCAATGGCAAACTGGATGCTGGCCCTGGGTACCTGTGTCTACATCATAATAAGATGCAGGCCAACTGACATCAGTACATTGAATGTACGAGTATGCGAGCTGGAAAGCTAAACCACAACTTAAGCTTGGGAGGAGTATAAAGGAACTCTTACCTTGGCTCTGTTCAACTCATGAATAACTGAACTCAATATATAAAGCAATAAGACACATGCAATATATAAAACTTGTTAAATAGTGTAAACAACTGAGCTTGTTAAAGATAAAACAATAACAACTCAACTTTACTTATGTAAAAGTAATATAACTTTAGTGGGAGATTCTTTAACCGACAATCACCACTATGAGCCCTAGTGGTGATACAACGTTTTACCTCACGTTGCCCAAGGACCATCCTATACATTGCCGTGATATAGGAAGCTATCTTTATTAAGTGGATCCACTAGCTTAACTTTACGGATTCATCTAAAAAGTATGACCCGTTAACTCCCATGTTGGCACATGGTTCTTATGGAGAGTTGAGTTTATATGAACTCGTGTCCCCAATTCGGTGCTCAAGACTACTCCCAAAAATACTTTAGCTTATAAGTGTTTTAAACACATCTTTCTTTATTTGAGATAATTACTCAAAACTTTGCCCGAAGGCTCACTTGGAAACAATGTTCCTTTTTCTTGAAAACTAGTCCAAAGGCTCTTTTGGAATCATAGTTCCTTTCTTACTCAAATGTAAAAACATTTGGAAACTTCTTTGGGAATACATAGTTCCCTAATAACTTTTGAGAAATGAACTCAACTTTAAACTATTGACTTAACTTGAAACTCTTGACTTAACTTGACTTGGAAACTAACTCTCCTTGAATTGGAATCATGAATTCAAGGTGTTTGATCACGTGTTATGGACGAGTTCTTGACGTTTAAACGTACCTTGGAGTGTTGGAAACAACTAGGGAACATAAGTACAAGACCTAGGAACATGTATGAGAAAGTGGGGAAAGAATGGAAAAACTTGGCGCTCTGAGAGGCGCGGAGCGCCAAACCTCAAACTTCAGAGAGGTCTGGTTGGGGCTCTGGTAGGGGCGGCGCCCCAAGGGCTGGACATCAGAGTCCCTCTTGGGGCGCGCTGGCTGGCGCGACGCCCCAGCTCTTTTCCCCGAAAACTCAACTTTTCTCCTCATTTTCTCCAACTCCTAAACCTTCTAAACTTCAAAGCTTTATCCCCCAAACACTTAGGATCATCAAAACCCTTCACATACACTAGATTCAACTCAAAAACACCACTGGAAACATACACCAAACCAACAAGAACTACAACACAACACAACCACAACTTCAACAATTCCAACCAATAACTTCAATCAAACATAATCAATCTTTTCTCGAAATTAAACGAGCTTGGCGTGTGGGGGAAAGAACCAACCCAACACTATGAACTCACATACCTTAATAGGGATCACCCCCGAAGAAAACCACAACAAACTTTACGAAGATTGCTTCTTCTTCTTCTTTCTCTCCTTTTCTCTCAAGAACCCTAACTCTTACTCTTTTTAAAATGGGAAAAACTGATAAAAAATCAGTCTTACACCTTAATATATATCCAAAGACAAGGCAAGGGAAAAGACCAAAATACCTTTACAATTTCTGGACGGATTCCCTGCCAACTGCCCAACTTTCAAAGGGAATAACTCGCTCATACGAACTCAGAAACGAGCAAACTTGATAGCGTTGGAAAGACCAATCCACGAACTTCGCAACCATAACTGGAACTACACTTAGATCATCCTGAGCTAGGAGTTATAACTGTTCAAAGTTGGCCAAAAATTAATTATTTTCCATACTTATCCAAATTTTTCTAGATTTTTTTTAATTCTTTCCAAAAAGACTATTTCCAAGTTTTAAGCTTCTTCCTAGTCCCCAACTTGCAAGATGTCACAACTCCTTTACTTGACTAACTAAACTTAGATACACTCCGATCTGCCAAATGACATGACAAGTGGTCTCAATCTATTGTAGGAGTATGGGGCTCTTAATAAAAAATCGAAAGAGGTGTTTTCTTCTAAACTTGAAGAGAATTTAGAGACGTATTTCACTCATGTTGCAGTATAGGAGGTGAAGAGGAAAAACACAGAGAGAGTGAAAATGGGGACATAAATTAGACAAGAAGAAGAGAAGCCAAGAAAGGGTGGTCTTAGAACTATGCCTTTCACCATTAATAATTATTCTTTTTTTGTTCTTTAAATTGTTTGCATGTGTTAAGTACTAAATAATTTTTTTTTATGTTTTTGTTCCAGTGAATGAATCATTTGAGATGATAGAAAGTTATGGTTTACAAACAACAACAACAACAACAACATGCCCAGTGAAATCCCACTAGGTGGGGTCTGGGGAGGGATAAGTGTACGCAGACCTTGCCACTACCTCGTGAGGTAGAGAGGCTGTTTCCGGGAGACCCTCAGCTCATTATGGTTTACAAACAAATATGCTAATTTATTTGATGACATTTTATAACATAAGTGCTGCCACTGCTACTACAATTCTTGAACTATGGGCTGCACTTTCAAATGAATTGGCCATTGTTGGGGCCATTATTGCTAATTCTTACTTGGGTCGGTTTAGAGCTATTGCATTTAGATCCATTTCAACTCTTATTGTGAGTTTGTGAGATTTTCAACAAGACAATACTAATTGTTGATATTTTAAATTTGTATAAAGTTGAACAAATAGACATTTGATCACTTTATATAAAGTTGAACAAATAGACGGTTGTCACGACCCGAGCCTATACCCCGAAAGCGACACGGCGTACAAGACTCCGAAAAGTCTCATACAAGCCTCATAGCATTCATTACATTTGATATAAGGAAAATGGTACGGAATTAAAACTTTTCTTTAAATCCATACAATACAAAAAAAATTTAAAACAACGGAAGTCTATTGTCTCAAATGGCCATCTTAACAATATCTTGAAACAAAAGTAGGGTCACGACCCTTTACAATCGAAAGTCTAACAATAGTCTTTTACATGAAAGAAAATGAAACATCAAGTACTTGTCCTCGATCTATGAGGACATACAACTTAGTCTTGGAGAATCTCAAATCCAAGCCCTTGAACTAGAGAGAAAGCAACTCACTTGCCGGAACCTACACTTGTAGTAAAATAAGAGAAATATGGATTAGCACAATTAAGTACTAAGTATGATAGTCATGCAAAAACCATGCTTAAAACGGACATTTTGTTTAAAAGTCATACCTTTATGTCATTTTGATAAAACTTCATGAACATGAGTATAAGAGGCATAATATACAAACACAACCAACATACATGACATTTCATTACATTAAGCTTTCACCTCAAATAACACCAAGTCATACCTTGTGCAATGTATGAATAGCATCTCATACCACCATCCACACTAGATACCACATTAAGGCCACCAAAAGTGAACTTACCATTCATCATTTCCATTTTTACACAATACTCATACATAAGAGACATAACCATTTCATAAGTCATAATAAGGAAGTAACTCATAATACAATCCAATACAATCCAAGTATAGCATGCATCATTACATTAGACATTTAAGTCAACATTCTTCATTAGCTTCATTTAGAGCACTTTCATTCATTAGTCATTAAGACCTTAGAAAACTCACTATAGCCCTCTCAAAGCCTATAACTTGTGCAATGCATGAATGACATCCCATACTACCACCCACACTTCATAGAACTTCTTAAGAAACCATAGTGCACATCTCACATGATGGGAATAAGAATTAACCGACATAGACCATGAGAGTTAACCATGGAATCCGGTGTCATATAGCCCCACACCATAAAGAGGTGGTCTACTTGCCTAAGGTAGAACCGGTAACATTTTAGCTTGGATGGAATCCACTAGCTAATATCCTATGTGGGCACATAGTTATGGAATAGGAAGATGTTCATTGGAACCCGACCTAACATGGGAGAGTTTCCATCTTACCATATCCTCTCGGTGCTTAGCCTCCATTCCCATAGAGTAGTTCATTCACATCAACATTATTGTACTTGAGAGGGCTACCAATATTAGGTCTACCGACCCAAAGTACATTACACATGAAAGGTTCACCACTGTTAGGTCTACCGATTCAAGGTACATTAGGGATAGCTCATTGAATTTCCAAGAAAGGTGCCATCAACATTAGGTCTACCGATACAAGTTCATCATTTCACACATGAAAGGGCCACCAACACTAGGTCCACCGATTCAAGGTTTATCATCAACATTCATGGAAGGGTGCCATCAGCCTACCGATCCCAAAGTTCATTAACATTATCTATGGAAGGGTGCCATAAGCCTACCGATCCAAGATACATCATTAGGATAGGTCATAGAACTCATCATGCAAGGGCTAACAACATTGGTCTACAGATTCATGTTCATTAAGTCAAAATACATTCATTAGTCAAGAAGAGGATGCCTAAGCCAACCAATTCAAGATATAACATTCAAGGTCACATTCATCAATACGAGAAAAGGATGCATTAAGCCTACCAATTCAAGATACATCAATCCATGTTACTTTTATTTATACAAGAAAAGAATGCCTAAGCCTACCAATTCAAGATATACATTACATAGAAAAAAACGCTTCACATTCTATCATCATCATTCATGAGTGTTAATTGAGAATATGCAATCAACAACAACACCATTACATTATAATCATGATCATCATATTATCATTGAATTCACATACATATCCTTCACATCATAATCATACAATAACCTTCATACCTTACTTTTCAAAGCCAAAGATCACATTCACCCACACACATTAAAATACTACAATTAGGCATGAGTAATAACATAATTTCAACAATCTATATCAATATAAACATAAACAATTCAACATACATTCATGATCAATCAATTCCCAATCACAAATCACAACTTATGAATTTAGGGGAAAACATGGGTTCAAGGGGAAAATCATCTTAATTCACCATTCAATCATCAATTAATCCATGATTCATAACATAAATGCCTTTTGAAATCGTTTGGAATGGAACCCATGCATAGATTGAAAACTTAGGGTGTTTGGGGAACATTGGAAATTTGAAATCACTTTTGAAATTGGCTCCTTGAAAGAAACTAAGTCAAGGATAAAGACTACCATACCTTCTATGGAAGAACTCCACGAAAATGCCTTGAAAAAGATGAAGACTTGACCTCGAGAGCTTGAATCCTTCACCTAAAATGGAGGTTTCTAGAGAGAGAACTTTTGAAAGGAAAGGGGAGGTTTGTATTTTTGGGTTTTGAAATAATGAGTTGTAAATGTGTTTTAATACTTTAAAAACCCTTAAAATATCTTAATAAACCCATAATAATCATCCCCCAACTAAAATAACTTAATTAGGAATTTACCATACCACCCCTCAACTTGGCCGAAAATGGACAGCAAGCAGGTGTGACCTACAACCCCTTACATATGGACCATAGGTGGGGTGACGCCCCATCCTGCTGATCTGTGGTTTGGGGGTCACCCTCTGGGGCCTTGACCTACAGAGGCCATCCACGGGGCGTGGATGGACCTACGAGGCGTAGGTCCCCATTCGTAAGTCATCCCAAATTTCCAGATTTTTTGTTTTCTTGGGGTTTAGGCTTAGGGTCCTCCTTAAGGACCCGTTGGGTGGTACTTGGGGAGTCGTACCTTGACGTTTAACCCCTAAACCCTTCAACCTAAGCTCGGGACAACATTCTACCACATGAAACCCCACAACAACTCAAACAAACAGTAGTTAGGCTCTGGTTTCACCTAGTCGTTTTATGGGTCGTTACAACGGTCGATTCCAAGAATATGCGGCTAGTGTTGTTCAAAGAAATGCTCAATAGACAGAGCTTGAAGCACTAAAGTTGAAAGATTTGGAGGCGAAAAACTATATTTTTCAAGCCATTGATCATTCAATATTGGAAACAATTTTTTGCAAGGATATGTCAAAGCGAATTTGAGATCTCGTGAAGAAGAAGTACCAGGGAAATGCAAGGGCAAAGCGAGCACAACTTCAAACTCTACAAGGTGAGTTTGAGACGTTGAGTATGAAGCAGTGTATGAAGTCGGGAGAGTCGGTGCCAATGTACTTCTCACGCACTATGACAATTGCCAACAAGATGGGGATTCATTGAGAGAGAGGCTTGAAGACGTCATCATTATTGAGAAGATCATGCGGTCTATGTTGCCAAAATTCAATTTTGTTATCTACTCCATTGAAGAGTCAAAAGTTCTGGACACTCTTTCACTTGATGAACTACAAATTTCTTTGATGGTTCATGAGTAGAAGATTGTTAAACATCATGCAGAAGAGCAAAAATTACAAGTAACCACAACCTCCAAAGATTATGAGCACAGAAGGAGCAAGTGGAAGGAAAGAAACTCAAAGAGAACTGAAGAGGGAAATCACCAAAAGAATGGTCAGCATAATCGTGATCAACGACACTCATCCAATGGGATGTCAAGGTTTGTAGATAAGTCTCATATCCAGTGTTATAGATGTCACAGGTATGGTCGTTACCATTCTAAATGTCGTACAAATCTGAAAAATGTACATGGAGAGAACTCTAATTTTGCATACGTAACTGAGGATGAAGAGGTCTCTTTGTTAATGGTGAGACAATCCTTGGAAGAATACCACAAAAGTGTATGGTATTTAGATATGGGCTGTAGCAACCATTTGTCTGGAAAAAAATCTGTATTTTATGGACTAGATGAAACTTTTCGCACAACAATCAAGTTTGGAGATAATTTCTGCATTGCTGTCAAAGGGAAATGGAAGGTGAAACTCCAAATAAAGTCTTCATTTATGCAGATTATCTCTGATGTTTCTTTGCGCTAAATCTTATCAGTGTGGGTCAGCTTCAAGAGACTGGATACGAGGTGTCTATCAAGCATGGAATTTGCAGAATCCGAAATTCTAATCTTGGACTAATTGTTGAAGCTAAAGATGACTGCAAATAAGTTTTTCCCACTTGATACGCAAAATATTGGCACTACCAATTTTTGTTTTTAAACAAAGTTGAATAGTCAAGCATGGCTCTGACACTATAGATATGGGCATTTGAAATTTGGAGGACTGAAAATGTTGCAGCAAAAGAAGATGATTATAGATCTTCCTAATTTTTATATTCCTGCAAATATTTGTGAAGATTATGTCATTAGAAATCAATCTCATGATAGCTTTCCAAAAGAAAACACATGGAGAGATAAAAGATAGCTAGAGTTGGTTCATTCAGATATTTGTGGACCATTAAATCCAATATTCAATAGAGGAAAACATTATTTTATAACTTTATTGATGATTTTAGCCGAAAGACATAGGTTTATTTTCTGTAAAAAAAAATAATAATCTAAAGCTTTTATCAGTTTCAAAAGCTTCAAAGCTCTTGTTGAGGAGACAGGATGTTCCATAAAGATTCTTGGTACTGATCGTGGATGGGAGTATCTTTCACAAAGATTTATATATTTTTTTAGTTTCATGGGATACAATGGCAACTTACAACAGCTTATACTCATCAACAAAATAGAGTATGCGAGGAAGAATCAGTCAATCAAGAACGTTGTGCAGAGCCTTTTACGAAAGAACCATGTTCCAAAAGTTTTTTTTGCCTGAAGCAGTTTGCTGGAGCGTCTTTGTTTTGAATAGAAGTCCTTCTCGTGCTATTAAGAACATGACACCCGAAGAAGCTTGGAGCGGACAACAACCAGTTGTTCAACATTTAAGAGTGTTTGAGTATATTGCATTTGCTCATGTTCCGGATCAGAAAAGGACATAACTCAATGATAAAGAAAATAAGTGAGTTTTCATAGGTGTTAGCATGGAGTTAAGAACTTACAAGCTGTATAATCCTATCAGCAAGATGGTGATTATCAATTGTGATGTAGTGTTTGATGAAGATAATTTCTGATCGTGGGAAGAAACGCCAAACAACCAACAACTTCCTTTGTATCTTGACGATGGAGACAAAGAGCAAAAGCAACCAGTAGCCGATGAAGGTGCTTCTACCTTGGTACATCAGTAATGCACTAGCTTCCGACCTCAACGAAATTGAAGAAGACCAACATAGATGGTAGATTATGAGGTGAGTGGAAATGATCAATCTGGAAATGAAGATTCATCAACATATTTAACTTTATTTTCTGATTTTGATCCTGTAAGATTTGAGGATGCCTATAAAGATGTAAACTGGTAGAAAGCAATGGATCCTGAGATTGCCGCAATTGAAAACAACAATACTTGGGAGCTTACTGATCTTCCAAAAGCCAAAGGTTGATTGGAGTTAAATTGATTTATAAAACCAAACGCAATGAGTCTGGTGAAGTTGATAAGTACAAGGCGTGCTTGGTGGTAAAAGGATACAAGCAAGAGTATGGTGTGGATTACAAGGAGGTCCTTTCTCTGAAAGTCAGACTTGATACCATCCGAATTGTGTTGGCATTGGCAGCTCAAAACAATTGGCCGATTTATCAACTTGATGTAAAATTAGCCTTTTTGCACGGAGAGTTGCAAGAGCAGGTATATTTTGATCAACCTCTTGGTTAAGTGATGCATGAAAGTGAGCATACAGTTTATAGATTGAAAAAGGTTTTATATGGGATAAAACAAAATCTCCGAGGTTGGTATAATCGCATTGATGTATATTTTAATCTATGGGATGTTGTTGATGGGAGTAACACAAGTCCTCCAGCTAACAGATTGGAAAATAGTAGTGCATAAAAGAAGTGGAAGCAGAATAATGTGAAGGCAGAGTTCATTCTGAAGAGGACAATCTTCTCCAATTTATTCGATCCTATTATAAAGTGTAAATCAGCTCATGAAATATGGAGGAACCTCGATCGTTTGTTCAATAAGAAGAATGAAGCTCGGCTGTAGATGTTAGAGAATGAATTGGCTAACACCACTCAAAGTAATCTTTCTATCGTCGAGTATTTTTGAAGATTAAGAACTTATGTTCTGAGATATCTTTGTTGAATCAGGAAAAGGCTATCACTAAAGCATGAATGAGAATAACTATCATTCGTAGTTTGAAACCTGAATATATTCTATTTGTGACATCGATTCAAGGACGGGCTCAACAACCATCTTTGGAGGAGTTTGAAAATTTGTTGTCGTCACAGGAGTTGCTAGCCAAGCAGTTGGCGAGTTATTTATCAAATATGGAGAAGGAGATGCTCTTTAGTCCACAAGAGAAACTTCAAAGGAAAATCAAGAGATATGTCACACTCTCAATCCTCAGATGCTTCAAGCTCGCTTAGAAAGAAGGAAGAATCTTCTAACTATTCTGGTAAGAAGCCTGTCAGATGTTATCGTTGTGGAGAAGTAGGACACATAAAAAGATATTGCCGAGCCAAGGAGAGCAATATGGATCAAAAAGTTGCTGAAGAAGAAGAAGAGTGGGGAAAGTGTTTAGTAGCTGAGGCTCGAGCAATAGATGTCATGATTTCCATCTATCTTCAAAGAGACTGGATCAAGGATCCAGAATATAATATAGCCAATCATGTGGAGAAGCAAGAACTGATTTTGTAGTCATGAAACAAGAAATTTTTTAGGATGTTCCAATTGGTGACATGGTAGCTGCTATTGAAGAACTCAAAGAAGAAAATCTTGAACAGACAATATCTGAAACTACATGTGCTAGTGACGACCTTTACAAAGAAAGCATTGAGAGAGATGTTTTGGAAGTAAAACTATTTGATCAATCATCTGTAATATCAAGGTCAATTAATGACTCAGAGCAAATTCTGAAAGTTATGAAGCTGCCAAAAAAGGATATGATTTTTGAAAGTTATGAAGCAGCCAAAAAATCTATCGAGGAGATGATAAGATAATATAGCAGTGGATCATATGTTAGTGTTGAGACTTCACTGGAAATTGAAAGTGTTTCTATGGATAATATAATTATCGAGAAACTAAGAGAAAAGGGGAGTTCAGGAAATTGCAAGGAGATAATTTACATGGATCATTCGATAATAGAAAATCTTTATCATTTGAAGAAGCAAGAGGAGTCCAGAAGAAACCGTCGAGATTTTCCCCAAGATGTGGTTCAAAGCTTTGTTTGAGCTCCTCCACGACAAGTGTGGGATAGTTTCCAAAAAAAAAAAACTTTAAGGGGGAGTGTGAAAAATTAATGTTGATTTTTTGGAGGTACAAAAAAATATCTTAGATATTTAGTTGAACTTTCTAGAATTTTGTAGAGTAAATATCTTTGATATTTATATTTAAGAAAAAATATAGATGTTCTAGATAATTAGATATTTAGATGTTCTAGATAGTCAGAAGGTAAGGATATCTAGATATTTCTTGTAGATGTATCTAGAATAATTTCTAGAAGCATCCCTATGCAAATATAAATAGGGGTGACATTAGACATTTGTAATTAACCCAACCTAAGAACAACTCAAATCAAATAGTCTTCTTCCATGCCATTTTTTTAATCCTAAATACACATCCTCCATTCTAGCTTCCTCTTTTTTAGTTGAATCTTCTGATCCTAGCTAACGATTTTGAGCTAGCAGACGGGTTCTCCGATTATATTTTTCTTCTGTTATTCTCTACACTATGAACTACTCTTTTCGCTTTAATCTATCTATCTTTCATCATATATTAAAGGAAAGAGCAATGTGAAGAGGAAAACCAGAGAGACAAAGTGAAAATGAGGACAGAAATTAGACAAGTAGAAGAAAAGCCAAGAAAGGGTGGTCTTAGAACTATGCCTTTCATCATTGGTAATTCTTTTTTTTGTTGTTGTTGTTTAGATTGTTTGCATGTGTTGAGTACTAATTAATTGTTTTTTAATGTTTTTGTTCTAGTGAATGAATCATTTGAGATGATAGCAACATATGGTTTACAAACAAATATGCTAATTTATTTGATGACATTTTATAACATGAGTGCTGCCACTGCTACTAGTATTCTTGGACTATGGGCTGCACTTTCAAATGGATTGGCTATTGTTGGTGCAATTGTTGCTGATTCTTACTGCGGTCGGTTTAGAGCTGTTGCCTTTGGATCCATCTCAACTCTTATTGTGAGTAATTTGTCACATTTTCACAATTTCAACTAATTGCTGATATTTTAAATTTATATAAATTTGAACAAATAGACATTTGATCCCTTCTTCGACAGGGAATGATTGTTCTTTGGCTCACAACTATGATTCCACAACTCACGTCTGTATCCTGCTCTCACTTCCAACATGTTTGTAATGGAACAACACCAATCCAACTTGCTGTTCTGTTTTCGTCTTTTGGGTTTATGTCAATTGGAGCTGGTTTTGTTAGACCTTGTTCTATAATATTTGGTGCTGATCAATTGGAAAATAAAAAGAACCCCGACAACCAGAGGCGTATTGCTAGCTATTTCAACTGGTACTATGTTAGCACAGGAATTTCAACTATGCTTGCAGTTACTGTAATTATTTATATTCAAGATCGTTATGGTTGGCAAGTTGGCTTTGGTATCCCTATTATCCTTATGTTTTTGTCTGTCTTAATGTTCCAAATCGGTTCTCCTCTTTATATCAAAGTGAAAGCTAAAACTACGGAAAACTTGGTCATAGGATTGTTCCAAGTAGCTGTAGCAGCTTTTAGGAAAAGAAATAATACCCGTCTTCCATTGACTGATTGTGATGAATACTATCGTTGGCCACTTGAATCAGAGGTCTTCACTCCATCAATGGACTTCAGGTCAGTGTTTCCATCTTTTCATCAATGGGATTTCTATTGTCAATATTACTCCAATGCTATGCACTTTCTCTATGAGTTGTTGAAGATTTTATTGTACGTTATAGGTGGTTAAATAGAGCTTGCATGATTGAAGATCCTGAAAGAGATTTGAATCTTGATGGATCAGCTTCAAATCCATGGAATCTCTCTAGTTTGGAACGAGTTGAATCACTCAAGGCTCTTCTTAGAGTACTTCCTATGTGGTCCACCGGTTTTATGATGTCGGTGGACATGGGTGTATTCTCATTTTCCATGCTTCAAACAAAGACCATGGATAGACACATGTTCCCTCACTTTGAAATACCAGCAGCATCATTCACTATGTTCTTGCTTATCGCTTTAACAATCTGGGTTATTTTTTACGATCGTATTTTGGTCCCTTTGCTATCAAAATATACTGGAAGGCCGAAAGGGCTAAGTCCTGTGACCCGAATGAGGATTGGTTTAATAGTCTCTTGTATGTCTATGGCATTGTCAGCAATAACAGAAAGAATAAGACGACAAAAGGCAATAGAGGAAGGACATGAGGACGACCCAAATGCTTTAGTGAACATGTCTGCTATGTGGTTTGTGCCACAGTATGCACTACTCGGAATGGCTGAGGCTGCCCATACAGTTGGACAGATTGAGTTTTTCTACTCTCTACTACCCAAAAGCATGTCCAGCTTCGCGTCAGCTATGCACACTGTTGGGAGTGCTGTATCGAGTTTGATTGGAAGTATTATGGTGAGTAGTGTGGATTGGCTTTCATCAACCGGTGGTAAAACAAGCTGGCTTTCGAGCAACATTAATAAGGGTCACCTGGATTACCATTTCTGGCTGCTTACTTTTTTGAGTTTGCTAAACTTGTTATATTTTCTGATCATCTGCCGGTTTTATGAAACTGGGAATGATGAGATCAGTAGATCACCTCATGTGGCCGATGAGGAAGAATGTGATTATAGACTCTTACCAGAATCTTGATTATATATTGTACTGCATTCTTGAATAAATGAGGCAACTACTATAATTATGTTTAGCCAACTAAGTGTTTACATGTTTAGACCTGTTTTTTTTGAAGTATCTTGGTACTTCCTTAGAAAAAAATATTTCATCAAATGAACTCCGAAACCCTTATTAGTGTTGGGAGGGGCTTTAATCACCCATTTGCCTAAACAAGGACAGATCCTTTTTAGTTTTCTAGCTGTATCATGTATTGTTCTTATGCTGGGGGTGTTATTGTGGTGGAATCTGGTATTGGGGTTAATTGGGGCACTATATGGATGATGAACTTGGTCTATCGAGATGAAGAGAAATTGAATTTTTTTTAATTATTTGGTTTATTTGTGTGAGCTTATGTGTGAGGAAATGAGGATTTTTTTTAGGTTTTTGGTTGGGTTAATTTAAGAGTGAGTGGGTTAAGTGGGTGGATATGGGTGAGTTTTTAAATTTTGGGTTTAGTTAATTGGTTAAAACAGAAAAATATTACTATCTAATGAGCAGCGAATTTCGATCAAAATCGTAAAATTCAAGTTTAGCCACATGCAAATCTAACACAGAAACCCTATCTAGAGAATCGCACAAAGAAATTTTAAAAAATACAACTCAAAGATGCAAGTACCAAAGTCTGGCAGAAATAAAAGGAATTGACCTTGGGTTTTGATGTGTTTCTGTACTGATACTTCATCGCTGAAAGAGAAATAGATTGCAGTGAGCTTGGAAGAAGAAGAAGCGACACATGTTCTTCATTGAAGGCAAAAGGACACGTACAACTTTGAAATTAAAGTATGCCTCCGTCCCAATTTATGCGAGATAGTTTAACTTGATAGAAAAAGATGAAATATTAAATTAGGTGTAAGTTATTAATCTCATCCTGAATTATAACTAAACTTAAATACATCATCAATCTCATATTACAAATAGTCTCAAACTGGAGCATGCGACTCTTGATAAAAAAACCGGAAAAAGTTAAAACACCCTTACACTTATTTTCATCTTAGGAGAGCACCAAAACAATTAAAGGTAAGAGGGAAAAAACAGAGTTGTAGAGAAAATGGAGAGAGAGGCAGAATTAGCTGAAGAGAAGCCAAGAAAGGGTGGTCTTAGAACCATGCCTTTCATAATTTGTACTTCTCTTTCATTTTTTCATCTTTAAATTGTTTGCATGCATTAAGTATTTATTTCAATTTTGTTTTTTCTTTCCAGTGAATGACTCATTTGAGAGAATAGCAAGTTATGGGTTACTAATGAACATGATAATCTACTTGATGACATATTATAACATGAGTGCTGCACTTTCAAATGGATTGGCCATTGTTGGTGCAATTGTTGCTGATTCTTACTTGGGTCGGTTTAGAGCTGTTGCCTTTGGATCCATCTCCACTCTTATTGTGAGTAATTTGTCACATTTTCACTTTTGCAATGTTTAATTCGTTTATTAAACGTTCTTCTTCAACAGGGAATGATTATTCTATGGCTCACAGGTATGATTCCGCAACTCAAGTCTTTCACTTCCAACATGTTTGTAATGGAACAACACCAATCCAACTCGCTGTTCTATTTTCATCTTTTGTGTTTATGTCAATTGGAACTGGTTTGTTCTATAATATTTGGTGCTGATCGATTGGGGAAAAAAGAGAACCAGAGGCTTCTCGATAGCTGATTGGTACTATGCTAGCACGGGGATTTCAACTATTCTTGCAGTTACAGTTATCGTTTATATTCAAGATCGTTATGGTTGGCTTTAGTATCCCTGTTATCCTAATGTTTTTGTCTGTCTCAATGTTCCTAATCGGTTCTCCTCTTTATGCCATTGTCAATATTCCTCGAATGCTATGCACTTCGTCTGAAACAATTTTATATTGTCAATATTCCTCGAATGCTATGCACTTCGTCTGAAACAATTTTATATGTTAAAGCAAATTTCTTTGCGGTTACTCTTTTCACCTTTTTTCAGGTGCTATATGATATTGCAGTTTATTGGCATGTGATTTTATTGTGTGTGTTATAGGTGTTTAAATAGAGCTTGCGTGATTGAAGATCCTCAAAGAAATTTGAATCCTGATGGATCACCTTCAAATCCATGTAGTGTGGAACAAGTTGAATCACTCAAGGCTCTTATTAGAGTACTTCCTATGTGGTCCACTGGTTTTATGATTTTTGCAATTCTCATCCGTACTTCAAGCAAAGACCATGGATAGACATATCTTCCCTCACTTTGAAATACCAGCAGCATCATTTAGTGTGTTCATGATTATTGCTTTAACAATCTGGATTACCTTCTACGATCGTGTTTTAGTCCCTTTGCTATCAAAATATACTGGACAGCCAAGAGGGCTAAGTCCTGTCATCCGAATGGGGATTGGCTTAATAGTCACCTGTATGTCTATGGCGTTGTCAGCAATAACAGAAAGTATAAGACGGCAAAGGGCAATAGAGGACGACCCAAGTGCGTTAGTGAAAATGTCTGCTATGTGGCTCGTGCCACAGTATGCACTACTCGGAGTGGCTGAGGCTGCCCATGCAGTTGGACAGATTGAGTTCTTCTACTCTCTATAACCCAAAAGCATGTCCAGCATGGCGTCAGCTATGTACACTGTTGGGACTGCTGTGTCGAGTTTGGTTGTAAGTATTCTGGTGAGTGGTGTGGATTGGCTTTCATCAACTGGAGGCAAAACGAGCTGGCTTTCAAGCAACATTAATAAGGGTCATCTGGATTACTATTTCTGGCTACTTACTTTTTTGAGTTTGCTCAACTTCTTCTATTTTCTGGTCATCTGCCGGTTATATGAACCTAATGATGGGGGCAGTAGGTTATCTCATGAGGGAGAAGAAACACAATGTGATTATAGGCTTTTACCTGAATCTTGATGATATGTTGTACTGCATTGCTGAATAATATACTACTATTCTAGCTAGGAGTTTGTATATGTTTAGATTTCTACATTTTCTTTGACAGAAATGAGTATTGTGTTTTGGTATCAGTCTATCAGCCTACAGTGTGTGGAAAGTTAACTCTTCATCCTTCAAATTCTTAAAGATCTAATTTGGGAATCCCTTTCTTCTAGAGAGAAACTTATAGTAATGTGATGAGAATGCCAAAGTAAAAATCTTATTAGAGATATTTAATGCATTACAAATGCCACATCATCCTCTCGTAGACCATAATTATACTTTCTCCGTTTCAATTTGTTTGTTCTATTTTAGTTTGACATGTAGTTTCAAACTTTTGAATTTGATATATTGTCTTAAATTAAATATATGCAGATCTTGTGGTCTTAAATCTGTCGCGTGTGAAAAGTTGAAATTAAAAAAACTAAAACACAAAAGGAATAAATATAGAAAATATATCAAAGTTACAAGGATGAAAGCAACTTGACCAGATGAAGACAAACCTTAGCTTCTTCCCCATCACTCAGATTCAAACAAACAAATTGCAACTCTGCAAAAAAAGACTAACTAATTTATAAAAATTTAAAATACACTCATTTTTTTGACTTTCTACATATCTTAATTTTAATTATCAGACACTGTCCATTTCTTTAGCCAAATCTTAAGGCACAAATTCCCCTTTTGCCACATCCAAACTTTCAGTTCAGCCAAGCAATTTTCCTATAGTCTCCCTTCTTCTTCTTCAATGGCTACTGCAATTTCTTTATCATTTTCATTAGACCCTCAATCTCACCACAACTACCGTCATCATTTTCACCATAATACTAGCTTCAATTCACATAAAGCTTCAATCTTTACCCCAAAATATACATTCCCTTTTGTAATCTCATCAAAATCACGAACTTCAAATCTGATTATCCCACTTTCAACTTCCCAATCTTCTTCATCTTCTTCCTCAACATCACCATCATCAGTCCTCCAAACCCCACTTCAAACAGGTAGATTTCTCACAAATCAAGAACTTGCAAAGCTTGAATCTTTAGGGAAATATAGGTATTTTCAAGAATTGGAATCTGGGTCATTGTGGGTTCGTGTGATGAGGGAAGAAGAGATGGATGTTACTGTTTGGTTGTTGGCTGAGTCTTTTGCTGAGTCCATGTTCATGCCTAAAGGGTATGTGAAATTCTTGGCATATTTAGTGAAGCAATATATGATTGAGAGAAGAGCACTGATGCCCCATACTGCTACACTTCTTGGATTCTATAGAGAAAATGGAGAAGATGCAGATTTGCAATTGGCTGGAACTGTGGAAGTGTGTTTTGACAAAAGGGGTGCTAATGCTAATCCTCCCACACCTACACCTCCCAAGAACTCTCCATACATTTGCAATATGACAGTAGATAAGCTGCTTAGGAGGTGTAGTTTAACTGCTTCTTTCTTAGTACTCTCTCCGTTTCAATTTGTTTATATTACTATCTTTTTTAGTCTGTTCCAAAAGAATGTCTCTTTCCCCCTTTTTAGACATTTTTAAGATCACAAGATTCAAAAGTTTTCTTTACTTTCATAAACTCTGTGCCAAGCCAAAAGCAGAGAAATAAATTGAAACGGAGGGAGTACTTTGTTTCTTGTGTTAATTCTCAACTGATATATTATCAGTTCTCTATCTCAATCAACATATTGATGATGGGGAAAATTAGTTAATCAAGTTGGTTGTAAAAGACACGAGGTAAGGTATAACGCCAAATCTGACTCTGTTGTACTATTCAACTAATTGGTTGTGGTTGACTTGTTAGATATGCATGTATATGTTTTTGTGTGTGTGTGTGTCTATATATATGTGTGTCATTAACTTGTCAAATATATGCCTTGAGAGCGTAGAAGTGATTCAAGAGTTTACATGGATTCGCAAGAGATCATTCTCTGGCTGTATATGTCCCCTTCCCAATGTCTTTTTCTGTTTGAACTTTTGACATATACTTGCATAGGAAAAGTTGATGAATGTAATGTCATTCTTATTGGAAGAGTATATGGATGATGGACTAGTATTGAGTTTCGGTATTTGTTATTATCATTTTACAGAAGGGGCATAGGTTGGCATCTGTTGAAAGCAAGCGAGGAACTAATTTCTCAAATGAGTTCTTCTAGAGAGGTTTACTTGCACTGTCGAATGATTGATACTGCTCCACTCAACATGTATAGAAAAGCAGGATATACCATTGTTGAGACAGACAACATTTTTATCTTGTTGACGTTGCAGCGACGCAAGCACTTGATGTGCAAAGTCCTTCCAGATTCAGAAAGCCTTTTTGAAGTTGATGAATACACTTCAGTGGACACGTGAATATGTAAACATAGACAACTTTTGAGGTACATTATTTTCCATGGTCAAGCCCTTTTTCATCTCTTTACATGAAATTTTTGTTCTCTGGGATCTATCTGTAGTCTATTGTTCTGCGTTGTTTGTACATGTACATAATCAAACTTGATTTAGCTTTTGTTTTCCTTTTTATAACCTGAATTGGAGCTGAAACTTATATTAACCTTTACTATTGTATCTGTGATGAACTAATGAATCATTACTCCTTTATCTTCCTTAATTTTAACAAGAATGTGTCTGTTTTTACACCGGGGTGATAGCTGTCTTCAGCGTTCTATGCGTGTATGTAGTATCATCAGAGGTTAACTTTTCCAGGGAGTATGACAAACTTAAATATATCTATTTTAAAAGCAAATCAGCCAAGTGAAGTCTTAGTTTTCATTCTCTGATATGTGAGGATGAAACATTATGAATGTTATACATAACTACATATTTTAACAGGAAACTCAAGTAATTTTCTGATAAAATTGAGTTCATTTGACCAGAAATTCTCACCATTGATTCTATTAATTGGCAAACAAATGTGTACATAATCAAATCTCTGCACTAACGTGTTTGAGAAGAAGTGGGCTTGCCAGGAAAATAATAGAAGACATTCATGAGAATACTGTCTTCCTAATCTTTAATACCTCCTTGTTTTACTCAGACTCGTCCAGGCTATTATTAAATTATTAAGAAAACTTGAGATCTTCTGCTTGATTCTGGGTTGTGTTCTTTTATTACTTTGACAACTTACTATATCCTACCATCCTCATTGCTCTTTCCAATGTACACTTGAAACTCTCAGCTGATATTGCAAATTCTGAATTGGAAGAATCCTTCTTGGCGCATATTGATCAGATTTTGTGTCATCCATGTCAATCTGAGAAGGTCTTAGATCATTCTGAATGTATGCATAGTCATACTTAGCCCTTTCGTATTCGTGTGGAGGATCAGCTGAAGTTCTTTGATGCAGTCTACCATTGAGGGCCTTTCGCTACTGTCGGTTCTCACACAGCGAGATGCTAGGTTAGCAAACATGGTGATAGACTCCATTGTGTATGAGCTCCTGCTAATCTCAGGGTCAATCACCTTACGCAGCTTCTTCTTATCATTCAATATATGTCTCACCTGCGGTATCCTCAAAGAAGTGGATGTCAAATAGTGAAAAAATTTCCGAAGATATTTCATTTTTTGAACACTTTTCCTATATGATGCTAGGATTATTTTTTTGGTCGTTACCTGTAGTACTAAATTCTGATCACTTGGTCCAAGAGTGAGATCCACAGCCCTGCGTCCGGTTAAAAGCTCCAGCATAACAACACCAAATGCATAAACATCACTTTGTAAAGTGAGTTTTCCGGTCTGTTCGAAAATAGTATTAGCAAGGTTTTTCTGAAAGAAATGTTGATGAGGAATAACTTTTTTCTTCTATCAATACAATATTTATATCAAAAGAATAAAGAATGAGGAAAGAAATTTCTTGACATTCATTCACATGTTTGCGACAGAATTCAAGTAAAACTAGTCGTAATTCCTTCTAGCAGGTAGAACGTTAATATTATTTGTTTTGATAGAAGAAGAAAAAAAGGCTGACCAATGCATATTTGTGTGTATTTACCGTAGAAAGTAGAGGAAGGGCATTGATCATTATCTAAATTGACATTTAGCATCAGCATTTATTGAAAATGTTCATCACTCTTAAGTGAATAAGGGATTGGAGTGTGGGTTCGATTGCTCCATATCTATAAAGCAAGTCAAATAATTAGGACTATATCAATTCATAATCTCCTCCTTTTGTTAGTTTAGTTTCTCAATTTGGGGGTGAACATTTGTCTTAAAATGTCTTCACTACAGTAAGGTGTAATTGGAGAAAAAAGCTTAATAGTTGATATGTCAGTATTAGCCTGTCTGAAATGTTGACTAACTTAGATAAAGGCAATTTCCCTCACTGAAGTCGGATTTACTCAAGCTTGCAGTTCTGTTGGCATTGGAATGGAACATATCTTGTATTACGTTTTCCTGATGGATTAAGTTTTGATAAACATGAAATTAGCTACATTTTCATCTTATAAGATAGGATGGTTTCAGTTTGATTGAAGATCTATTCTGAACGTGAAACTGCTTTTTCTCTTGAATTTCTTTATTAGTTAAGAAGATACAAGGAAACAACATAACCACATAGTAGATTTCTCCTTGAATAATGAACCAAACATTAAGACCAACTCTTTTGCATGCCACTTTTAATTCTAAGAGAAAAGAAAGCTAGAAGAACAAAGAGCACTATACATATTTAAAAGGAAGATGAATTATGTATGTGGTTTCTTGTATTCCTTTCCCTGATAAGCTTATTCCTGTATACTCCTTTTTTTCGTAACGTTTTCTTGTGTGCTTAGGAGAAGTATTGTTAGTCAGCAGCCACTACCTAATGTATTCTGTTTCAGATTACTAATTATTCTCTCATTTTGTAGTTTGCATCTTGCTTTTGTGTAGTAACACTTTGGATTATTTTTTTAGTTTCTTACTCTCTTCATCATTCTTGTGTTATGGCTTTGTTTTGCTTGTTTCCTTTTTTCTTTGCTCATAGAGAGAGTACATTGTTTGTTTGTTGTAATGAAGAAAATCAATAGTACTAAATAAATATGATATCCAACTTTATAGAAACTTCAGACATAGATTTGATATGCAAGCAACTCACCAGTGTATATTCAGGGTCAAAATAGCCGAAAGTACCAAGTACCCTAGATGTCACACATGATTGCTGCCCCTCTGGCATCAACTTTGCAAGTCCAAAATCTGATATCTGTGCAGCAGATGAGTATTGATTATCTATTAGGGTGTGTTTGGTATGAAGGAAAACATTTTTCGGAAAATGTTTCCAATTTTCTCATGTTTGGCTGACTTAAATGTTTTCCAACTTGACAAAATGACCTCCCTATATAAACCAAGGAAAATATTCCAAAACTCTCCTTCAACCTCACCACCTGACCCTAACCCAACCCCAACCCCAACCCGGGATACTACTCAAGGCCTAACTCCCAACCTCGACTTGGAACCTGATTTTTGGCCCTGACCTTGGCCTCGACTTGGGACCCGACTCCCTATTATAGTATTTTTCGGGTTTGTTGTCTTAGTATTTTTCCCATATTATATCTAAATGCTCTTGAAACAATATTTTCTTCTTACGAACCAAACACCAGAAAATAAGTAAGAAAACCACTTATTTTCCAAAAAAACATTTCCAATTTTTTTTCCTTCATACCACACACACCCTTAGTTCTATGAAGAGATCCCCTCCTATCAGAAATATGAAGAAAATTAGAATGGATGAAATGTTGGAGTACCTTTGCATCATAACTAGTGTTCAAAAGAATATTGGTGGATTTGAAGTCCCTATGAATTATAGGAATTCCAACAGCTGAACTTGAATGCAGATATGCAAGTCCTCTTGCTGCCCCAATAGCTACCTTTAGCCTTAAGGGCCAATCCATCTTCACCTCTGAAATCCCTGCAGTTTCAGTGAGACATAGTTAGGCATCAATAGGTAAGAGTGTTCGAATCAGGAAACTTCAGCTCATAAACCAACCATTTAAATGATCTTGAAGGTTCCCCTTGTGCATATACTCATAGACTAGAAATCTGTGCTTTCCATCTGCACAATAGCCTATTAGTGATACCAGATTAGGATGATCCAGTCTGCTCAAAATATCGACTTCCACACGAAACTCACGCTCGCCTTCTGCTTCCTTGAATGAAGGTAGATCCATTTTCTTGATTGCTACAATCTTTCAATTGGCAAAACAATCAAAGTCTATATTAGTTGATCTGCTTTCTCAAGTTTCCAGTGTTACACTAGATGAGACACACATGAGGGTTTAATCATCTAATTTGTTATAACTTTCTCAAGTGAAACACGAAGAAAATAAACGACCAATGTGAAATTCTCTCCTTTAACTTGTTTGTCTTACCTCTCCAGACCGAAGTGTGCCCTTATAAACTCGACCGAACCCTCCTTTTCCAAGTAGATTGTCATCACTAAAGGAATTTGTTGCCTCCTCCATTTCTTTGAGTGTGAAAACTGATGATCCATGGCGTCTCTTTGCTGCAGGTGGATTCTGGTCTTCGATTTGCCAATATTCTACAGGTTTATATATCCCTGAAAACAATCATGTTGGATTTTATAACATGCAGAGGCTATATGCAACTCTGTGAAGTAATATGATGCAGCACAGGCAATCACAATAGCATGATAAACATTGCTGCTATATTAAGAAGGGGAAGGATACAACAAGGCTGAAACATACAAGGATTTAGCATATCCTCAGACTTGCTTCTCCTACGTTTGTTCCACACTGACACCAAACCAAAAGGCATGATTACTGTTCTTTCAATAGATTCAGATGCTTGCTTGTGTGTTCAATGATGTATTACATTTGATAAGACAGTAAACTTTGATGGAGAAAAGAATAAGTTGTAGAGAAATTAATGATAAAAAAAACAAAACAACTCGAAAACTACAGAATAATTAGGCATTCAAACACAACCATCTGAAGGAGAAAGAAGAAGAAAGAAAAAATAGATATAGAAATATATTGGAAAGAGGAGATAGATAGAGTTGTTTGAGAATCCTGTTGGAGTATGTACAAAGCAAATGAGAAGTTAGCTTATGACAAGTACTTGACATTCTAACAGCTTGTTTGGATGGTTGTTATTACCTATTGTATTCCGTTTTGTTGTTAGTTTAAATACAAAGTTTGTTTTGATTGTTACTTAAATTTTATTGTATTGTATCGTTTAATTCATCATTAGGTAACAAAGAAAAGTTTCATTTTGTCCAATGGTCTATTTGGCGTGACCGCGTCGTTACCTCTTTTTCTCTTCATTTTGTCTTTTACTTATTATTTAATAATCTTATTTTATCTTTTACACTATTTTTTTTTTTTGTAGTAGTAGTTCTTCCATGTACGTTATTTTTCTTGTAGGTTTGTCCTTCAAATAGTTGATATGTAACATTATGTAGCAACGGAAAAGGGTATAGTCTCTCCAAACGTTGTATTTGTTAACAAAATACAGTACGATACATTATAAAACAATACGTAACAACCATCCAAACAGTGTAAGCACTGCTATCACCCAACAACCTAAGGCTTATCACTTGAAGGATAAGAAAAGCAAGAGATGGAATAACAAGTTGCTTACCTTCAAATGAGAAGTGGGGTGGGTGGGTGTATGCCTTGAAAAGGAAAGAGGAGCTGCAAATTTAACATAACAATCTCTTTAAATTGCAAAATGCTCTTGTTGGAATGTCATTTTCTTGGATTTCTAAAAAAAAAAATTGCCTGAAAATTTTGGTTTTTACTGTTTTATTGATGTAACACTTAAATTTTGAGTGTTTATAAATCCATATTTTGTATTGTTGGTATGTTTTTATTCTTATAGTTACGGCTGGTGAAATATTAGTATTTATTGACGGTATGAAATGAAAATATTACGAACAAAATGGTTGCAAAACTTTGGAATGTTTGGTATATTCTTTTTTTTCAGTTTTAGTTTAATGTACTTAGAATGGATAAAGGTTGTCTCAATTGTAAAAATCGAAACATTAATTCTAACTCGATTTTGCAAGAGTTGATACATCAAAATCTCCCTAAACTATTCACGTTTGTTAGTTTAAAGTCGTGACCTCCTAGTTACATGGCAACAACTTTACTAGTTACACCAAAACTCTCGTTCAAAACCAAAAAATAAAAAAATGGGGGTGCAGGAAATACCAATATATCATTTATTGGTGAGCAATCTGTTTGTTAAAGGATAACTTAAGAGGGCTCTTAGGGACTCTCATCTTGAAAATGAAAAACTCTACCAAAGATTTTCTTCAAGTTAAATGCACAATCTTCCAGAAACCTTAGAAAGGATAACTTAGAGAGTTCTTCTGGGGTCGTGACAATATTGAATATGATACAGACTACACCATCATCAATCAATGCTAGTGTGAGGTAGCAAGTACATAGTAAAATAGTGAAATACGTATAAATCAATCTGAACATCACTATTGTGAAAAAAAGAAGTCATAGCCTTCAAGAAACATTGAGAAAGGTGAACCTTCTTGTGTACTAAAGGGGTGGGACTTAACTTTCATGCTCATGCATGTGAGCTAAAGGCAAGCTAGATCTCGTTTGATAAAAAGGTGCCACAAACTCTATGCTTTTATTTAGTTCTCAAAATGATCTAACGGGTCATTACATCAGTTAACAATGCTATGACTCAAATTGTAGAACTTTGGTATCACACTAATGCAAATACTTGACCCAAACACATGACTGAACTTGAAGCTTCAACCAAGGCTCATAGATAGGGACTGCACTTCATAGGTCGTTACATCAACAACAATTATTATGACACCATACGTTACTTAACAAACCTTTCTTCTGTCAACCAAATCATCTAGTCAGAATGACGTAAATTCGCAATTACTCCACATGAAAACACATTTAACAAGATTTGAGAAAGAGATTATGCTTATTTCATGTGTCATCTCACTCAAGAACCAAAATATAAGCATCAACACTCTTTCTTGAGAAACTCGTATCTTGAAATGTAGAAAAATGATTTCAATGGAAATACTGTTCGTAACAAACAAATGCACAGTTTGCCATAGGAATATAGGGTATAACTTTTACAAGTTAGTTACCAAAAGAAATGAAAAATTGATCTTGATTTAACGAGGTGCCTTCTTCTTCCCTGCAATTGCAACTTTCTTGCCCTTCAAAGTACGGCAATTGTTCTTTGTTCGCTGTCCTCTGCAAGGCAATCCTTGGATGTGCCTTACTCCTCTATAGCACTGAATCTCCTTCAACCTCCTAATGGCAAGAGCATTGAATCTCCTCTGATGCCAACACCACAAGTATATAATCATTTTCCCATTTCAAATAGGAAGCATCAATCAAACAAACAACCTTATACACAATAATCTCAATCGACATTGCCAATTGCTAAAAACAAGCTACCGATTTCTTTCTGTGATGCATTTCCATAAGAACTGCTTTTCTATAAGAATTGTTTAATTTGGGATAAGGCTATGATGCATATAGAAGCCATGATCCTACATACCCACCTAACAAATACTCCCTTCGTTTCGATTTGTTTGTCCGGTTTTGACTTGATACAAAGTTTAAGAAAGTAAAGAAGGCTTTTGGATCTTCTGATTTTAAACTAAAGATATGTAGAATGTACTAAAATGCCCTTTGATCGTGTGGTCTTAAACATGCCATATGAAAAGTTGAAACTAAAGAGTTGTCAAAATAAAAAAGAAAGAGGCATACTTTTTAAAATGGACTAAAAAGGAAAATACGACAAACAAATTGAAAAGGAAAGAGTATGCATTACATTTATATAAAGACACCAAAATCAAGTCACGTAAAGTATGTCCCTGAACGATTTCTACTATTTCAACCAAAGAAGATGGCCAAATGATGCACAAATAGATAGAGGACGAAAAGTTTCCACTAATTGACATACAAACAAATATCTGTAAAAAAAGAAAAAGAATGAGATACTGCAAACCCCAATCCCCCACCCCCCACCCTGCGAAAAACAATTTTGATTCTACAACCGTCCTTCCTCAATTTTTTGGGTAAGTTAATAAAAAATACATATAACAGATAGAGAGACCAGAATTGTAGCTTAGCAAGAACACCTTTTAAAGACTGACCCTCTAGGAAGGTAACTGCTACTACTGAGTAATGTCTCTACTAACTGAAAACCAAGCACTAAAATTCGCCTTGAGAAAAGTTCAAGTACATGACATTTTTTTATTTTAGTTTTAGACTTCAATTTATATTCTTCTGTTAAATCAACGGAGGCATTCTCAGATGAACTAAACCAAAGCAAGAGCCACGAAAAACCGCTCGAGGAAAATCCAAAAACAATTGGACAATAAAAAAGCAAGTCATTGGGCATCTATCTGTTACTAATTCTGTTGTCGATTAGTGTCTTTACAAAAGATTACAGAAAGTCTATATTTGGTTGAAGTTATGGAGCATGAAGATTGAGTTGAGCCATCCTCTAACTGAGTTAACACAAAGTTATAAATAGACAGTTCCCTACAATGCTACCTTGTTTTTCCTTTTGGCAGAATTAGTACATTTCCCTACAAAATGCTACCTTTTTCCCTTTTAGTAGGATTATTGGTCATTTCCCTCCAAAAATGTTGGTTAATATGCTTTCCTGCTCCAAAAACAACATACTAGTTTAAAATTTGGAATCCAAAATTTAGTCTAAGAAATGTATTTCCCCTCGAAGCAAAGTTCAGACTCCATGAAAAAGTTGGTAAAACTAATAGGTATGAATTATCAAGAAACTCTAGTCAAAATCAAAAGAATGTACTCTTCCAATTAAAAGCAAGATTACTAAAGTACATGATCTGATAGAAACTAACTTAAGACATCGTTCTCAGCTCAACTATGCTTTTTTCCATGTAAAAGTTGGACCAAACATTGATTTAAGATACCCCTCAAGTGAAACTATTTTTTTGGTTCAATTCCTATCTTGAGACAAAATGAATTAAATTTCTTAGAACCCCAAATGGCATAATGACAACAAGTTAAACTATAGAGCTAAAATAAACAGCAATCACAGCAAAATTACATGAACTAGAAATCCAAATCAAATTACCTAAGCATATAAGTTTCAATAAGCATATACACACTGGAACGAAAACAAACATAAAATGTATAAATTAGAGCAAGGAAACTCACAAGGTCTCCTTCAATCATGTACTTAGAGACTTCTTCACGAAGAGTGATAAGCTCCTCTTCCGACATGTCTTTCATCACTTTGTTCTCCATTTGAAGGTCTACCAGAATCTGGCGTGCAGCGGTGCGGCCAATTCCATGAATGTATTGCAGAGAGAACTCAACCCTTTTGTTGTTTGGAACCTCCACTCCTCCCACACGCACACACTTTATAACCAAACCTCCAGTCTACACAAAACTCATTCCAGTTCAAACTCAAAACAATCAGAAAAATGGAAAATTCAGCAAACCAAATTCAATTCCAACTCAAGAAAGTCCAAAAATATGAAAATTAAGCAACCCCAATTCAATCCCCCAGCTCAAAAAACGAAAACTTTAGCAAAAAAATCATGTTGGGTTACTGAAAAAAAATTAAGAAAAGACGAAACTCATTCCAATTCCTACTCGAAAAATGTAAGAAAAAAAATGTAATCTTTAGCAAACCCCATGTTTGGTTACTTAGAAAATTGCAAGAAAAGACAAACCCCATCCCAATTCCTACTCAAAAAATGTAAACTTCAGCAAACCCCACGTTTGGTTACTGCAAATTTCAAGAAAAGAGAAGGGAGTGAAGTGTACCTTTGGAAAAGATGTGGGAGTGGAAAAAGAGAGGGAACTGTGCTTGGAGATGGAAGATGTGTTGCAGATAAGGGAGAGGGAAGGTAGTACAGGAGTTGCTAGAGTTTGCGCCATTGTTGAAATTCTTGATTGATGAAGAAACGAAAGGAGAAGGAAGAAGATAGAGCCTTTTCCTGGCTTATTTTCTTATCCTTTGGGGAAAACTGGATAGGGAATGGAGTTCTTGTTTTCTACATGGTTTGCTAATATGGAGCCCCGGTTTTGTTATGAGTTTTTTTTTTAAAAAAAAAAGGAATTAATTTTATGGTATTCGAGCTAGTTTTTATACACCTCGACTAATTTCACGAGATGTCTATCACCTCCTACCAACTAACTTTGTCTATCAAAGTTCCTAGGTTTTGTTTGTATCTACTTACTAATTTGAACTTGAGACTTTATGGATCACTAAGCCACATCCAGTTTTTTACGAACTAATTATGCAACATAGTCCTTCGGCCATTTGCTTAACCAAAAATTTAGCCAAAATTTCAAAATTACTGAAATTGGTCAAAACCTTGTTGTTCCTCCTTCCCATTTCATTATTAATGGCTTCTAACCTTTTTCATCTTTTCAATTTCGCCATTAATGACTCCAGTGGCGTTGCTAGGATTTTTAATAAGGGGGTTTAAAATTTGAAGAACTAGACACATGAACTAACCGAGGGGGTTCGACATCTACTATATATATATAAAAAAATAATTTTAACCATATATAAATAGTAATATTTTCCGCCGAAGGGGTTCGGATGAACACCCTAACAGAGGGGTGGTTCCACCCCTGAATGACTCCTTTTCCTTCTTCCTACCTCTTCCTCCTCCTCCTCCATCTTCTTGTTCCATGTCGTTATTTTTTCTTCTTTAAATTTAACGTACAGTAAATGTGAATCGTTTTGAGTGAATTATATAGTAAAAGACTCAAAACGTCAAGAGGATTTCATATCTAAATTTTGAGATTGTTTAGAGATGATTTTTGAGTTCATCGAGATTAAATAGTTAGTGTATACTTTTAGTATATCATAACATATAGTCACTGTATACTTTATATATAGTTAAACTATATTCAATTTTTTGAGTGTATCATAACATATAGTCAGTGTATACTTCATATTTAGTTAAACTATACTCAATTTTTTTAGTGTATCATAACATATAGTCAGTGTATAACTCATGTGTAGGTGAGATATATTGTATAGCAACTGTATACTTTCTATGATTTTTGGCAAGCTATGTTGTATAGTCAGTGTATGCTTTTTGCGACTTTTGACTTTTTTATGTAAATAAACACATGGTTATATTTATTGTAAACTAGATACTTTATTGTATATATTTGAAATTAGCCCTTTAATTTGTAATAACTAAAATGTCATAATTCGAACTCTGCTCTTTCTGGTCACGTTGTTTCAATTTGTTTGTGTTACTTTTTCTTTTCATCCGTTTTAGAAAAATATTTTTTTTCTTTTTTGACAATTTTTTAATTATATTTTTTCACATAATATATTTAAGATCACAAGATTAAATGATATTTTGATATATTCAACATATTGATAGTTTAAAATCATAAATTTAAAAGTTTTTTTACTCTTTTTTAAACTCTGTGTCACGCCCCGAGCCTACACCCTGGGTGGGACTGGCACTCGAAGACCATTGCTGGTCTCAAGCGAACCCTTGGCCTGGCTTTCTGAACTTAGCGGAAGACTCTAAGCATGATTACAATAATCAAAGGAACTTACTCAAATAGCTCAATAATATAACTTAGAATGTTAGAAGAATTAAACATTCAACTTGGCCAAAATGGCCACCCAAGTCTTTAACATAATATAAAATGAGAAGACTAAAGAACTAATAACTGACTGTCTATGAAGCCTCTAAAATAACTGAGAGGGATGTTGGGACAGACCCCACAACATCCTAATGAACTAAAGTAGAAAGCAAATGAAGGAGTCCTCCGAAATGCAAGGAGGTTCATTGTTTTACTAGGAAAATATATTAAAAGAAAAATGACTGAGTTTTCGGAAAATCGATTAAACCTATGGTTTAAGAGAAATTGAATTTCCAAAAGAACAGAGTCGCCACTTAATTTTTTTTTTTATAAAAATCAAGAAAAAAAAACTTAAGATTTTCAAAAGACTCAAACAGATTAAAATCAATTCAAAATAAAAAGGGTTCGAAGTTCAATGTACATTCTGAGAAGGTGTTAGGCCCTCGGAATGCCCGCTAACTTGCGGTTGACCGGCGATTTGACTAAATGACTTTGACTAGTTTTTTAGGAAAAGAAGAAAAAAAATGTTTCAACATAAGAATGATGATTTACGATGTTTGTTTAACTTTGAGAAAAATAGTTAAATAAATGACACGTTTTATTTTTTTATAGAAGAGTATCCAAAGTGAAACAATTGAATTATTATGCAAGTGAATAGAATAAAAAGACTAGATTAATTAGAATTTATCTTTTTGAATCATTTTTAAAAAATAACTTGAACCGATAGGATTAATTAAAGCATGAAACTATTTTGAATGAATTGAAAACAAAATATAAAGTTTTGACTAAATATCAATAAAAGCATGAGAGTTGATAAAAAATGAATGGTATTAAAATAAACTAACATAAAGAATGTTCATCTTTTGGGGAATTAATTAAATTAAAACCAAATCACATAAAAAGGGTTAGAGAGTTAATACGAACAAATAAATAGTGGCAATAATAAGAGGATGCCCGAATTTGGGCCAAATCTGTTGGACTTTAGGCCCATTTTCGCACCAAGGACCTGTGTATACAAAAAATGTATATCGATGTATATAGGCCGTATTTCGATCTATTTTTGTGTATATCGGACTGAATACTGAATGTATGCAGTCCATTTTGACCCTTGCAACCTGCCTTTTATTTTTTGAACCTGCATATCTGTGTTTTTTCCATGTATATCAACGTATACAACGGTGTATCGCAGTGTATATTGGCTTGTACACCATTCCGTTTTTGACTTCCTAGCCCTGTAACTTTGATTTTTCAGCCTTGTATACTGCTTTCCATTCGAAATTCGAATATTTGCTTTCCAATTCTGAACTCGATAATGAAAAGAGTGATGCGCTTCGGGCCTAAATGGCCCATTTAATGATGCAAGAAGATGATCTAGCCCCAAATGAATCCTCCATAGTTGCTCACAATAAACAAAACAAAGTAACACTAGTCAGCAAAGAGTTAACAAATCTTAGATGATTAAGAAACAACTAGTTCTCACGTGATTTTGCATAGGAAACAACTATGAGAACATAACCAGCTTTGCACATATTTTTGATACAAGAGAAAAGTGTGCCAGTAAGGAACAATCCAACAAATACATGCATGTTAAGAGAAAACTAATTAACTATATACCATGAATCAAAATAATTAACACATTGGACTAAGATTAATGCAAAATTATACCGAGCTGAACATGAATGACCAAACTCATAGGGATTGGAAGTAATCTCGGCAGATATATAAAAATATAAATCACAAAGGATCACATCTTGCACAAAACAGAATTACTACGTGAAAAATCATGCCAAACCCAACCTATACATCAAAGGTGTACTCAAACAAAGGCAATAATCTAGCACACGTATATGAGAATATTTTGAACACGTGAATATGACTTAGGAAACAACCAAAGCATGCTGGAAGCATACAACTTTCAGCTCCATATTAGATGACTCCCGAGATTCTGCTTTGTCTTATTTTATTCCATTTTTTTTTAAAACAAAGAATAAAAAGAAAACCAACATCACAGTAGCAAAAACAAAGAAACTCTAGATGCCAAGAGACCACGAGAAACACAACATGTGTATTCAATGACATTTTAGCAAGTAAACTCAAGATAAGGGGGGAGAAAAAATAACCTCGAGATAAACACAGAGGAGCAGCGAAGCTAAGCATGAGAAAGTAAGAATCGAAAACATACTACTATTAGACGGGGGAATCGCTAAAGGGTCACATACACAAGAAATCAGGATATCAAGAATTCAATGACCAACATGAACAACACAAACCTCCGAGACATTGGAAACACCATTTCGGAATATAAACGATAAGAACATACTATAAAGGAGGTATTGTTACCTTTTTCGGAGCAGCGTTCCGGGACAACGATCTATAAGATGCTTCAGCACCACGAGCGGGAACTTTGAGAAACCCGACTAATACCCTCGCAACTCACAAAGAACGAGAAGAGGAAATATGTATCTAAATATATATTATTATTATTTTTTTTGGACGATTCTTACAGCTTTGGAAGAGTTATTTATACTATTTCTTGTCAATTTTCTCCCCAAAATTTCTTTCTAACTTTTCCCCAAAAAAAATCCCTTTTTCAATGAAGCTGAAAAAGGGTTTTTATAAAGGGAGATATGGACTGAAATAAGGGGGAATTGGGAGGGAATTTCAGATGGATTTTTTATTCAAAATTCAAAATTCCTAAGAGATAAAGGTTGCTGACTCGATTTCGTCCCTATTCTCAACGGAAAAACGATCTTAGACGCTCGATTTGAAGAGCAAGGACGAAAGAGATAG
This sequence comes from Solanum stenotomum, assembly GCF_019186545.1. NCBI lineage: Eukaryota > Viridiplantae > Streptophyta > Magnoliopsida > Solanales > Solanaceae > Solanum > Solanum stenotomum. The sequence continues at coordinate 45,889,171 of NC_064287.1, read as the reverse complement.
GAGATTTCGACACCTGGAAAATTCGGCAACGGTCCTTGTACGGAGAGAACACGTCGAGAGGAGAGAGGGAGAGGGACGCGAGAACTGGATCGGGTCGCTGCTGGATTCGCTGGTCTTGCCGTGCTTATGGGCTCGGGTTCGTGTCGAAGAAGAAGAAGATGACGTACAGGGGGTCGGGTCAGTACTGTATTGGTATTTGCTGGTGTCTTTTTTTTTTGGTCTTGGGGTCATTGGTTTTATTGTTGTTGTATAGGCTGTTGTTGTATTGTATGAATGTGGGTTGGGTTAAGTAAGAAAGAATTGGGCTTCTAAAATGTTGAATTGGGCTTCTAGTGGGTTAAGTTGCATGCTGGAAATTGCAAAATAAAAGGGCCCAAAATGGTTTTGTCCCAAATGGGTGTAGAGAATTTGGCTAATAACTAAATAAAATGAATTAATATAAATTAATTAATAAGCTTTTTAATCTTAACGAAATAAAATAATTAACTCAATTATAAACTAATTATTTCCAAAAATATAAACTACTCCCTTCGTCCCATTTTATATGATGTACTTTGATTTGACACAAACTTTAAGAAAAATGGAAAGACCCTACAATGTTCCAAAAATACCCTTATTAATAAATCTAAATTGTTAAATAAAAAAAAACTATATCTGACTTTGAATAGAAAAGTTTATGACTTTTCTCTCTCATAAGTTAATGTCACATCAGTCATTAATACAAATCCAAAAGAGTCCAATATATTTTTTTCTCTCTCTTCTTTCTTCTCCACTCTCCATTCTCCAGTATCTCTCCCTTAATCTTTCAATGAAGAAGAAAGACTCCAAAATGATTAAGTTTTTGCCATTGCAGGTAAAAGTACTTTTTTTCCATGATTTTAATTATAGTTTCAAAAAATTGATAACATAAAAAAAATGTGGGAAAAGATTAAAATTTTCAGTTTCTAGCGCCAATTTTTTTGCCAAATTTTAAAATATTATCTAATGGACTCCATATAAGTAGAGATATTTCATCTTTAATTTTTCAATTCTTCCTTTTACATTTTTTCCAATCAGTGATCTTAAAATGAGTGTTGAATTTTCAGAAGATCCAATTACCACAAAAAGGCGATTGAATCTGAACAACCGTCGAGCAATTGCGGAGTGGCTTTTGAAAGAAAGTAAGAATGGAAAACTTAAACATGGTTCTGTAAAGGAAGCAAATATTTTGTTCAACACATCAAGAAGTACCATTGATCGTATTTGGAGACAAGCTAGATTATGTGTTGCTAATGGTGACATGTTAAATGTTTCTACTAATCTTGGAGGCAGAGTTGGGAGAAAACGCATACAAGTCGATATCAACCAATTCAAAGAAATTCCACTATGTCGTCGAACAAATATTCGATCTCTTTCTTTTGCAATAAATATGGCAAAATCAACAGTTTTTCGACGTGTGAAAGAAGGTGCAATTAGGCCACACACCAACGCCATCAAACCACATTTAATCGAAGAAAACAAAAAGGCGAGACTTCGATTTTGCCTCTCAATGATTGATCAGAGTACACTTCACTCAAATCCCATGTTTATAGACATGTTTAATTATATCCATATCGATGAAAAATGGTTTTACTTATCGAAAAAATCTGAAAGGTATTACCTTATTCTCGAAGAAGAAGAGTCTAATCCGTATCGTTCTTGCAAAAGTAAAACTTTTATCACAAAAGTTATGTTTATGGCAGCTGTTACACGTCCTAGATTTGACGTTAATGGAGTTGAGTTATTTTCGGGAAAAATAGGAATTTTTCCGTTTGTAGTTAAGGAACCAGCCAAACGGAATAGCAAAAATCGAACAGCAAGAACTATCGAAACAAAATCGATTTTATCGGTGACTAAAGATATCACAAGAGCTTGTTTGATAGAGAAAGTTCTTCCAGCCATTCGATCAAAATGGCCAGCTTCAACGTCAAGTGCACCCATTTTCATCCAACAAGATAATGCAAGACCACATATTGGTGTTAATGATTTGGAATTCATGGAAGCCGCTCAACGAGATGGATTTGATATTAAGTTATGCTTTCAACCCCCTAATAGTCCTGATCTTAACGTTTTGGACCTTGGATTTTTTAGAGCAATTCAATCTCTTCAATATCAAAATGCTCCTTCAAATGTTGATGAATTAGTGGAGGTTGTTGAAAAATCATTCAATGAAATGAAAATAAAACGACTCAATCATGTATTTTTGACTTTGCAATGTTGTATGAATGAGGTGATGAAAGATAGTGGTGGCAATAACTACAAAGTGCCTCATATGAACAAAGAAAGACTCGAAAGAGAAAATGATCTCCCACTTCAAGTTCGTTGTGATGTTGATGTTGTTAATCAAGTTTTAACTCTACTTCAACAGTGATGAGATTACAAGTATTTAAACAACTTGTGTTTTTGTACATTTTGATGTTTATATTAGAACTTTGCAAATTTAATTTAATTTTTGGATAGTTTAATGTTTATGTTAAAATCTTGCAAAGTGTAATTTACTTTTGGAATAGTTTAAAGTTTTGTTGGGACATTGTAAATTCAACATGTTGAAGTAAAATTTTCATTTTGGTAAATGTAAGAAAATTTTACTTCTTGAAGTTTATATTTGAAAATTTTCATTTTATTTTTATTGTAAATCTTAACTACAGAAAAATGAAGAAACATTCATCAAAAAAATTTTAAAGTTAGGACAACTTTTGATCGTACATTCTTTAATTTTTAAAAATAAAAATAAATTTACATTCACATGGAGTACTTCACAATTCTATCAATAGTGTAAAAGAAAGAATATGATAAAGTGGTGAAAAGAAGAATAGGTTATGACAAAGTATTGAAAAAAGGGTTAAAGTACTGTTGACTATCAGTAAAAGGAGAAAAATAGTTGTACTTTATTGCATTTTAATAACTTTTTCTTTAAATTAAAAGAGTGCAACTATTGAAATAATGAGATTCAAGAAGGGTAAAATAGGGATAATGTCATTAAATATTTACCAAATAAGGAAATGTGCCATTCTTTTTGGGACTGACTAAAAAGGAAAGTGAGTCATATAAATTGGGACAGAGGGAGTATTATGTAACTAAACTAATTAACCGAATATTTAAGTAAAACTAAAATCTTTTTTTTTTGAGACGATTTTCGAGTAATCATAAGATATATTAATTATATACGTAATTATGAAATATATATATATTGCCTAAAAATTATAAAAACAATAAAATTAATTAAAAGTAACTTGAAAATATTTTGAACTTTATAAAAACTAATTATTTCAAATTGTTTGAAGTTTGAGAAGCTCGATGATTAATTTAAATTGTGGAGGTCTAAAGTTGGGTGTCAACACTCACCAACAAACTCTGAATGCTCAAGCTGGATCAACGAGACGATGGATGCTGATCTTGGTTACATGTGTTTGCATCATAAGACGATGCAGGCCAACTGGCATCAGTACATTGAATGTACGAGTATGCGAGTTGGAATGCTAAACAATACATAGGCTTGAAAGGATTCTGAAAGAAACACTTACCTTGGCTCTTCTCAACTCATGAATAACTTAACTAAAAAATAAAGCAATGAACACATGCAATATATGAAAAGCTTTATAAATCAATAAAAGTAACCTAGATCATTAAAGGAAATGCAGTAACAAACTCAACTTTACTCATATAATAAAATAATATAGTTTCTGTGGGAGATTCTCTAACCGACAACCACCATTATGAGCCTAAGTGGTAATACAACGTCTTGCTCACGCTGCCAGAACTGTCCTATACTTTGCCGTCATATAGAACACTTAACTTAGTGGATCCAGTAGTCTATGCTAAAAACATCTTAAGGAGTCATCTAAAAAGTATGATCATTTACTACCCATGATGGCTACATGGTTTATGGAGACCTGAGTTAATATGAACTCGCATCCCCATATCGGTGCTCAATACTACTCCCAAAAATATACTTAGCTCATATGTTTTAAAAACAATCTTCTTTCTTTGGTTTGAGATAATTACTCAAAACTTAGCTTAAAAACTCTTTTGGAATCGATGTTCCCTTTTCTTGCTCAAATGTGAAACATTTATAAACTCTTTGGGAATACTTAGTTCCCTTATAGTTTTTTGAGAAATGAACTCAACTCTTTACTCTTTGCTTAACTTGAAAACTCGTGTCTTAAAATGAATTTAAAACATTATTAAAGACTCTTGAAAATTTTAACAAACTTTGCTTTGACTTGCTTCTTAACTTCTAGACTTGACTCTTAACTTCTTTGACTTTGATCCTAACTTTCCTTGAATTGAATTATGGATTCAAGGTTCATGATCTCATGTTTATGGATGATTTCATGGTGTTTAGATGTACCTTAGAGTGTTGAAATCAACTTAGAAACATAGGTACATTGCTAAGGAACAAGAACGAAAAGGTGGGGAACGAATGGGGAGAACTGTCACGACCCGATTTATCGAGTCATGATGGCACCTACTATAACCCGCCAGCAGGTAAGCCAACCCGTAACCCGGAACAACAAGTAATGGGTCTGAGGGTAGAAATTAAACAAGAGTAGGCAAATAACAATATAAACAGGCGGACACAAACCAAAAACATATATACAAATAAAGATCCCTCCCAGAACCTGGAAGTCACTAGTACAGAGCTACTACAAAATGAGTACAAGTCCTAAAACCGGACAACAGAGACTGGACTGTCTCGAAAGGAAAAAGACAAGTCTATATATACAGATGGAGACTGAAATAGTACAAAACGCCGTGTGCTCACCCCCGTCTCCGGATAAGTCTACTCCAAGCTAGATCAACGCTGGCTACTAGTGCTCGGACCTGCATCACAAAATAGATGCAGAGCGTAGCATGAGTACCAAAACAACAGGTACCCAGTAGGCATCATCGGCCGACTGAGCAAGATAAGCAAAAGTAAACTGAAATGCAAATAAAGGGTCACATCAAGTGCAAAGAGTAGTAAATGGGGGGTATGTACACGAGCGTACAGGCAACAAAGACAAGCAATCTAACTAACTCCGCCGGGCTCCCATAAACCCGACGGGTACGCTCGTGCACAATAAAAGAAACCACCTGCACGGACCCCCATAAGCCCGGCAGATGGACCGACAGTTGAAGTAAAATAATGGAGCTAGAAGGTCTATCACAATATTACCAATTTCCGGACTTGTAACTGAACCATTCCCAATCATATTCCAAGATCTCATTACGTCCCGGACTTTAACCGGAATCTCTCCAACCTCCAAAACCTCAACCTGCAGATGAGAGTAATCAAGACTAAACTGAAGCTTTAGTGAGGAATTGGGAATACACCACGTGCAAGCTGGACCACGGACTCGAACCGGGTACTATAGCTAATGAGTCAACCTATATGGGCTGGACCACGGACTCGAACCGGGTGCTGTAGCCAAAGGTCGGGCACGGGTGGGCTGGACCACGGACTCGAACCGGGTGCTGTAGCCAAAATCAGATCACAGGTAAGCTGGACCACGGACTCGAACCGGGTACTGTAGCTAAGCCTGGACATAAATGAGCTGGACCACGGACTCTAACCGGGTACTGTAGCTGAAACCAGATCACAGGTAAGCTGGACCACGGACTCGAACCGGGTACTGTAGCTAAGCCTGGACATAAATGAGCTGGACCACGGACTCTAACCGGGTACTGTAGCTGAAACCAGATCACAGGTAAGCTGGACCACGGACTCGAACCGGGTACTGTAGCTAAGCCTGGACATAAATGAGCTGGACCACGGACTCTAACCGGGTACTGTAGCTGAAACCAGATCACAGGTAAGCTGGACCACGGACTCGAACCGGGTACTGTAGCTAAGCCTGGACATAAATGAGCTGGACCACGGACTCTAACCGGGTACTGTAGCTGAAACCAGATCACAGGTAAGCTGGACCACGGACTCGAACCGGGTACTGTAGCTAAGCCTGGACATAAATGAGCTGGACCACGGACTCTAACCGGGTACTGTAGCTGAAACCAGATCACAGGTAAGCTGGACCACGGACTCGAACCGGGTACTGTAGCTAAGCCTGGACATAAATGAGCTGGACCACGGACTCTAACCGGGTACTGTAGCTGAAACCAGATCACAGGTAAGCTGGACCACGGACTCGAACCGGGTACTGTAGCTAAACCTGGACATAAATGAGCTGGACCACGGACTCTAACCGGGTACTGTAGCTGAAACCAGATCACAGGTAAGCTGGACCACGGACTCGAACCGGGTACTGTAGCTAAGCCTGGAAAAAGTAAGCTGGACCACGGACTCTAACCGGGTACTGTAGCTAAGAATCAATATCCAACCATCCGTCGCGGGAAATATCACCAAACCGATTACCATAAATAATCCTTTTAGTCCGACCCTCATATACCCCAAATCGCCGAGGAAGTATCCAATAATGAGTAAGCTAGACCACGGACTTTAACCGGGTATTTGTAGCCGATATAAAAGCAGGGCATTATGGATACAAGGTCATAAGCTGAGTTACCGACTATCAGACTCAAGTCTGCTATATCAGTCTACAAGGAGCTAACCGTCCGAAACGACGTCGGAAAAAGTTCTACTGCCCAACGACATCCGAAATCTCGCAAGTCTATGGCAACACTAGTCTAAGCCTAGACTAAGGCCAAACATACTTCAAATCAATATTATCATATACACCACCAGATATGGCTATTCAATAATATCAAGAGACATGCTGTCATAATCCAACACTTTCCCGAAATAAGGTCTAAGGCAGGAATTATAGAAATTTAGCATGCTCGACACCCGAACCCCTCCATACTCAAGCAAATCAATAAACAATTGCCTAAACATGCTCAATCTCACGAGAGAAAACCATAGCCTACCTGAAAGCCGATCACGCGTGCTCCAACTCACGGTACCGGATCTTTTCCTCTCCGAACGGTCTCCAAATGCTTCCCCACTAACAAAAGGTTAATCACCTCGTCATTACGAATATATTGACACTAAAATTATATTTTTCGGAGACGGACCCAAAATCGGGTCTAAAACGGGATTGTGGGGCCCACACTTAGAATCTCAAAATCGAATCCGTGGAAACGTCCCAACTACCTTACTAAACTAATATCCCAAAATTTTAGCACAAACAGATGCCCACAACACCGCAAATCAGCCACAATAATTAAAAAGGACAGCCCTTTCATCATCAATTTCCGGAAAAACGAGACCCTTTCAACCCAAACAGATTATACCACGACGATCCTTGCGAAAAACTCTACAAGTTAGCCCCAAGAATGACTTAAAACGGACTTACGATGATCAAGATCTCACATTTCAAAATTCAATAACAAAACCATCCGGAAATCACACTGGCAGTGGCTAAAATTGATTTCTTACCTCAAACGAAGCCTCCCCTCGAGTTTTCGAGATCACCGCTAGATTCCCCTCGAAATTCTCTTGAAGTTTGCCTTTTGAATCACTTAATTTGGACTCAAAATGAAGGATTAATCTCAAGTTGAAGTTGAACAAAAAAAAATTGGACGAATTCGTTCTTAAAATCTGGAAATTTCCACCTCTGCCACGTGTCGTCACGTGGCTCTGCCACGTCACCACCGCGTCAAAATTTTACAACCCTTCAAACTTAAATTTCGATGTTTCGGACTCGTTCGGAGTCGGAAAAATACAAACCTTATATGGAATTTGATTGGAAACGACATTTCGGACTCAACGGTGAAGGCAGAATTTCCATTTGGAGCTCGCTTCGACGAAAAGTGGGTCCCACACGCAGTATCATTTTGAACCAGATTCCACAACTGCCATCTAAAGCCTCGGGAAGTGAACAAAGGTCGTTCTAGACCAAAATCAATATTCCGAAGCTAACCTAGCTGTCAGAATTTTAATCTGAGCACGTCTTCCAAAAAGGTTGACCAAAGTCAACTTTTTAAGTCATTACAAGAACTGACGTCCCTAGCGCTCTGAGAGGAGCGGGGCGCCAGCCCTCAAACATCAGAGAAGCTACTGGGGCTGGGTGAACTTCAGAGCCCCTTTTGGGGTGTGCTGGCTAGCGCGACGCCCCACCCCCTTCCCCAGGTTTTTGACGATTTTTCTTCTCCGTTTTTCATCTCTAAACTCTCTTAGCTTCCATGGTTCTTTCCCCAAACACTTAGGATCAATAGAACCCTCAACATTACAACAGATTTAACTCGAAAATTCACTCGAAAACACAAATCAAATCAACAAGAAACTTCAACAACACAACCAATCAAGAACTTAACGATGTCCTTCAAAAGCTTCACTTTTTAACATGTAAACAACCCAAAATCGTTGAATTGAAACAAGTTGGTGTGTGGGTGAACTAACCCATCACTAAAGATCTCACATACCTTGTAGGGATCACCCCCGACGAATTCACTCGAACCGCTTGGATGATCTTGACGAATTCTTGACTTCTTCTCCCGTTCTTTCTTCCTTTCTCTCTTCTCCAAGCCCTAAGCTTATTCTAATTTTTCAAAACTGAATTAAGTTATGTTTTTACCCCAATAAACCCCTAAAAATGAATTAGGAATTTAATTAGAGAAAAGACTAGTTTGCCCTTCCTTAAATCCGGATTTGGACTTTCCTCAATCTAACTTCCGAAAGGCATAACTCACTCCTACGATATCGAAATCATGCAAACTCGGCGGCGTTGGAAAGATCTTCCCAAGGTCTTTCCAACCATATCAAGAACTACTCCTAAATCATCCCCATCTAGGAGTTATAGTCATTTGAAAATGACCAAAACTCACTTTTCTAACTTGGACAAATTTTCCAGATTATTCTTATTCTTTCCAAAAATAAGTATTTTCAGATTTTAAACTCTCTCTAGTCGTTTCTAGGTACGAGATGTTACACTCTGCATCAAATCAAAACCACACAAACAAACTGAAATGAGAAAATATTAGCTTTATAAAGAAATATCTACATTCCATTTCCGATATCCCTCTTTTAATCTCAGACCTAACCTAAATTTTGGGGCAGTAAAAAGGCGAGTTGAAAATGAATTTTTTATGATCACTTACCAATTGAATAAAGAGAAAATTGATCTTTTAAAATTTTGTGTGTATAAAAATAAAGATCTCTCGTGGGTAACAATAAAAAATTCTTATAAACAACATAAGATTAGAAGTGGTTATAAAATAATAAAGCAAGAACAAGAAGAATATTGTAGAGAAAATTAGAGAGAACCTATTTAGTTAATCTTTTTTTTTTTTAATAATTCAAATTAATCTGTGTGTCACTGCTTTAACCTCATAACAAATTCAATTATACTATTTTTGAGTAAATTTTTTTATAAATTTTAATACTCCATTAATTTAGTAACTTTAATATTATAAGATTATAACTAATAAATTCCATGGCTTACTAATCCAGTAAATTACATCTTAATGGTACTTCAAACGATTCTTGTGAGTAATTTATTTTATAAATTCCTAAAAATAAAACACCTTCCAACTGCAAAATCCTACGAATTTGCTAGCAATAACTAGTAACTGTTTATTCGGGATTATTAATAGCAACTTAAATGCCACCCATTGAAATATTTAAAATTTATGCATATTAGATGTTTATCTCAAATAAATGAATGCATTATATGTATTGAAACATGCACAATAATTTTTAATTTATGATTAATTAATATGTATTTTTACTTTATTAAATCATTTAATACTCTTAATCTATTTTTAAATATGAATTGTGGTGCAGTGGTGAAACTGTTTCACCCTTAATCAGATGTCTCATATTCAAGCTAGGTATGAAAATGGGCCCGCAATGCACGATTCGAATTTAGTCGGGACTCCAATACAGGTAAGAAAATTTTGTTGGGAACACCACTTCCAAATGAGCCCAGTGCACGATCCAAAATATACCCTTCATCTTCAATATAGAGACCATTTTTAATGCATTATATTCTCCAACTACTTCTCATACAACTTCACCGTAAATGAATTTAACATTCAACTACATTCGTATGTTTGTAATTAACACAATATAGGTAGTAGAAAGTAGCTAGATTTTACAATTAATTAATGTTCACCTAGAGGTCACTACTTACTATATATATAACTAATTCTTAAAATACTTTTACTTCATCACATCAAGCAATATTATAGTCTCTCAATTAAAAAAAATGTCATCCAATTTAGGAAAAATTGATGTTGAAGTTGAGGTGAAAACTCCAGTAGACAAATTTTGGAATGGCATTAGGGACTCAACAAATTTGTTCCCTAAGGCTTCCCCTAATGAATACAAGAGCATTGAAGTTGTTGAAGGTGATGGCAAGTCTGTTGGTTCTGTTCTATTGATCAAATATACTGAAGGTATGTTCATGCATTGTTTCCTCATGTTTTAATTAATTAACGTGTTGTAACAGATAACTTACTTTTTTTTCAAATTCCGAGTTTCGTTTTTTTATGGATGGTTTATCGGTTACCTGATCACTATACTACAAGAAAATGGGTCATTAGCAACGAAAACTAATTATTGTGATTTATAGTACTTTTTACGTAATTTCCTAATTTAATTTCAAAAGATTTAAAGCTTCTATGTCTAATTCACAATTAAAGTTTAGAAGTTCAAATCTCAAAATTCCAGATATGCGCACATAAATTAGAACTCTAAAGGTGAAAGGTCCATGAGTTCTCATGAAAAGAATTTTTACACTACATGATATTGTCCCATAATAAGTGAAATCCTTTCAAAATGGTAACTTTTCATTCATGAGTACATATGGATAGAAGCAAACTCAAGATTTGAATGCTTCGGGTGCACCAATATTATGTTAGCTCAAATATTAGCTCAAAGTTAAACTTAAAATAAAAGCAGTGAAAAAGTGCTTTAGCTGGATTCAAACCCTGGTCTCACAGGTGATTCCTCTAACTTGTACCAACGGTACTAGGGCACTCATATGCTCTTCATGGGTGCAATGTTAATTATATCCTAGTTTCTATCAGTTTCTCAAAATTGATATACATATATACACATGATTTTTTCGACAGGTGCTCGTGCACCCCATTTATAGGTGTGGGTCCGCCAAATTAAAATATGACATGTTAAGTATATATACTCTGTTCTTTTGTTCTTTTTTTTCTAACTTTCATTGTTCATATAGGGTTTCCATTGGTGACATTCTCAAAAGAGAAAATAGAGTCAATTGATGAGGCAAATAAAACATTGGTTTATTCAGTTATTGATGGTGAAACCTTGAAATACTACAAGAGTTTCAAAGGCAGCCTAACTGTAACTCCAAAGGGAAATGGAAGTTTGGTTAAATGGTGTTGTGAATTTGAAAAGGCAAGTGATGAAATTCCTGAGCCACAAATTATTAAAGATTTTGCTGTCAAGAATTTCAAGAATCTTGATGCTTATCTCATTGGAGCATAAAGACCTCATGACATGCTGTGTGATAGAAATAATCTTCACATAGTATATAGTTTTAATGAATAAAATTACTTGCAGGAATGTGAGTAGCTACTTTACTTTTCCTGTCATGTAAGTGTAACAAAAATTTGAATAAATAAAACTATAATGGGGGTAAGACCTTATTACTATATATACTCCCTCCCTTTGTTCACTTTTATTTGTCGTATTTTACTTTTAAAGAGTCAAACTGTATGAACTTTGACCAATATTTTAAGATTATAGTTTTTTCAACCTATTAATTGAGAAGATTGACCAACTAGGGATATGATTGGGTAGTAAGTACTCCTTTCATCCTTAAGCAGAGGTTTCAGATTGGAGAAGTGGCATAGCTACACTCATGTCAGGGTGTCCAATTGAACACCCGTCGGAAAATTATATCGTACATATAGGTAAAATGATAAACAAAGTGGTTAAATAACATATTCTGAACATCCTTGATGCAATAATATGATGTTGCCCAGTGGTTTCAAGTGCCTTAAAAGAGCAAATAACATACAAACTTAAAGTGTTTGTGTGTTTGAAGCTTACTAGTAGTAGCTCTTTTTTCACTTTTTAAGGAGAGCAAGGCTCACTTTAGCACCTGGACACTCTTTGTGAAATTCAGGGCTCACTTTAGCACCTGGACACCCTTTGTGAAAATTCTAGCTTCCATCACTGGGTTGGAGTGCCATCGGGTACAAAGTTGCCTTTGTTAGGAAGCATTTTACCCTCAATGTGGGACTTCCCAATGTGACTTCAAATTTAGTCGGACTTCAATACGGATATCGAACTGAAAAAAAAATAGAAAAATTGTAACTTATAATATTTTTTATATAATTTTCATCATATTAATACCAACATTAATATGATGTTGAAAAACAAAAAATAGAAAGTATTTTTTTCATATAATACATTGTCGAATCTCCGTGCAATAATGCTTCCCAATACTAAAAGACTTTCAACTCTTACACTATACACCAGCTAATTAGTGTGGATGTGATGTTGAGCTTGCACGTAATCTCAACCATAAAAAAAAAAAAGTAATGAATTTTCTTATAAAACAAACTGTATGTATAGAGGGGCCAGGCAAAGCAAAATATCAAGATTATGTGCAGGAAAATAATTGAATGTGGGGAAAGACTTGTAATTTTTTCCGACATATTTAACTGGAAATGATCTCATATGACCACTTACAAATTTAAACAGACAAAAGTGACATTTTCATATGTCTTATATGTAAAAATGAAGATCTCTAATAAAAATTCATCGAAAGTTGAGGCCAAATTAATGTGCCAACAACTTATAGGTCCAATTAGTGATTGCTTCCATATCAAAATGTTGGAGCACAATGCAGTCTTATATATACAATCACAAACTCTTAATATTCATCTCATCAAAACCAATGCTCACTATTTACAAATGGGGTAAAATGAAACAACATACACCAAATTTCTCAATCAAACATATTAACAAGAGCGCGTACGTACGTACATACGAACATAGTTCATACGTACGTACGTTAACCTCTATAGCTACCTAGAGAGAAAATCAATATAAGTTGAACAACAATTTCATTGTTCAACTTGCATTGGAAGGCTTGAAAAAAATACCTCCTTCCAACACATATATACAACTAATTTTAAAATTCCTAGCAAGCACTTGCATTTATCTTCATCATCTTAATAAATTTCCATCTTTACACTTTTGAATCTCCTTCGACTTCTTCGTCTTCGTCTTCTTCTCTTTCTTCCAAAAGTGGAACTTTCTCATCAGAAGTAGTTGGTAATATTCTACCCTTAATGTTTTTACTTGTTTCATCATCTTTGAGTTGTCCCCATAGTGTAGTGAAATAACCCATTCCACATATAATTGCACTCAACATACTGCAAATTAATATTCATCAATACAATTGTGTTATACAATCAGATCACTTAAAAGATTATTGTATTTGTAACTTTGAATAAATGATAAGTAATTAATATGTTATGCCAAGTTAAATTATACTGATAGTCTAGAGATTATTTATTCTTACCTGCATTGTCAGTATATATAACTTAACGAAAAAAAAGTCGATAAAATTTATAAACTTGCCTTCCATAGTGAAAAGTATCAGCAAAAAGTAAACAGCCACAAGCACTAGCTGTTGGAATTCCCACTGGCTTGAAAAATAGAGGAAAAGAAGATCCTTTCAAACGCATGCACCACATTTGAACACTGCTACGTATTAAACTGCCAAAAATTGCCTATTTTTTTAAGAACAAACAAAAAAAAAATTGCATGTTAATATAGTTTGACGATAGCTATAATTGATAAATTAACTATAGAAAATTAAAAAATTGTGCACTTTATTAAACTTACTGTTAAAACAATGACAAGAAGCTCCATGTTAAGCTCGAGTTTCCAAGCATTAAGATCTTTTTCCATCACCAAAGCAAATATTGCTGATTGTATCGTCCCAAATAAAGTATATAGAAACACTAATTTCATCACATGTGGGTACTTTCTAATAGTTCCAACCTGACCATAAAAAAAACAAACATAAGTAAATAAACTACAATTCAAAGTGACTTTGGTGTGAAAAGGGATGATTACGATTTACGAGTTACGATTCTAAGCACTTCAGTCAACTAGTTTATAAAATATATAAGTTATGTATATTTCAGATTTTCAGTCATATTAATAAATTAGTTGGTCGAACGGTATATATTACCTGAATAATATTCCATATACAAAGAGCTAATGAAGCTGAAGCAAATAAGAAGCAACCAAGAACCCAATTCTCATGTGTTGAAGTGAAAACAAGGAGGTGTGGGTTGGCTAGGTGAAGAAAAGTTGGGGAATATTGCTTCACCACTCCACCTTTGTAGTAAGTCATTAACAAGCCACCAATTATTGATATTAGAGTTCCAATCATTCTTGCTTGGCTTCCTTGGCTCTTCACATCAATTCTTATTTTCCTAAAAAAAAATGTTGAATTAGAATAGTGATTAATAATGATGACCAAATTAACATGACGTTACGTTGCGATAAATATTTTTACAATCAGATCACTTAATTAGAAGATACTAGCAAATAGTTTTATCAATCACACTACAACTTTTGACAGTATCAGAGCAGACAAATGTCTTCAGATCGAATCTCAACGCCGCTCATATTAAAAAGATCATTTCCACCACCTGTGATCAAATCTCACCACCACTCATATTTAAAAAAATTCACATGCTTGATTCATAAAAAAATTAGGCCCACATGTGAAATGATCACATACTTCAACAATGACCCATTCAAATATTTAGGAAATATATATGTAACTTTTCATTGGAAGGAACTGTTTGACTGAATTTTTACAAGCAAACGTAGTGGCACGTAGGTAGTACGTAGGTCCATCTCTTTACCAACCAACTCCATCACTTAATTTATTCCTAACCTCTAAATATAATATTATTTTTAAGTTTTAATTTATATGATATAATTTAATTAAAAATAAAATAAAAATAAAAATAATGTCATTCTTTTTTAAATAAAAAAATTCGTTTTCTCTTCCTGGTGTATATGGCCCCCATATATTAAGTTGGATCCAAGTGTATTTGACTCTTGGCCACCATTTATAGATTCATCAACACACAATTCTTGAATCTAATTAATATAAATTTAAACTTGATGTCCCACTTCTAACATCCTCCACAAGTTCTAGATCTCTTTTTCTACATCACCAATAATTTGTCAATTTTATTTATTTCATCAAGTTGCAAGAAATTAAAGGACCACTAGAAAAAATTAAAATTATGTGAGGTAGCAAATCTTTTTCTTTTGTTTAAGGCTCCATAGTATCTAGTTTTCAAGATTCAAGATTCCAATCAACAAAAATCATATAATATGAAATAATAAAGAAGTTGTGGTTGAAGAAATAATTAACCTGAGAAATATAGCAAGAATAAAAGTTAAAGCTGGGACCATGTTGGCCATGCCACAGGCTACAATTGGTGAACTGTAACTTAGTCCAGCAAATGCAAGGTTCTGAGCTATTGTAACCCTGCAAACACACCATCATAAAATCAAATATCGTCGCGTGTCTTAATTTATATGACATACTTTTTTTTTTTATTAATTTTAGTATGTCATATATATTCCCCTGATCCCCTGCCAAACGGATTCTCCTACATCTATTTATAAACGCTGGTTTATCAAGAATACGCATGAACAATCTATCCAGGGGCCAATATTGGAGGTCCGGATAATTTGATACCATGATGAACAAATGAATTTTCAGTCTAACTCAATTCAAAACGATAGTTTTAGGGGAGAATTATTAATATAATATTAACCAAGTCATATAATGGAAGTATAGGACTCCATTTATCATCGATGTGGTATTGATATGATTTATAATCAGACAAACATCTAAAATTTGTTCAAATTCCTTTTTTTTTTAGAATTTTTTTTCTCTTAAACTATGCACCTTTCTACAATAGATTAAACTGAGCTCAGTCTTTGATTTGTGAGTATAAATATGTGTGCGTGGCACGATAGAACCACTAAAAATTTCAAATAAATACTAAAATAATATAAATCCATTAATTCAAAAGTACAACTTCATCAGTTTAGAGCCTAAAATTCTAACTCATCAAATTTAAATGTGGAATCTTTCTCTCTATTATATTAACCATCGTAATTAATTAGTACTTATGAAAATATGATCTACCTAGCTTGAAATTATATTTTTCTCTTAGAAGTGAAGAAGAGAGAAAGAGCCGAAGATCTATCAAAAACAGGTGATCAATATCCCGATAAAATTTGTGTACATCTTATATGATATCCTCCCTAAATCTTACTAGTGGAATAATACTGAATATGTTATATCGTATGTAGTAGTGAAAAGAGAGAAAAGAAGAACTAACCCTACTAAACCAAGGATAAATACACGGATAAGTATTGGGAAAGTAAACAATGAAGCTTGTATCCTGCAACAAATTAAAAAAAAAATTAAACATCAACACATATTATATATCTTATTCTCTATTATTGCAAGACAAGATGTTCATCAAATTTGTTGAATAAATTACAACAAAAAAAGGTGATGAAATCTTACTTGTCTCTTCTATGATAGAAATATGAACAAGGAAGAAGAATAATTGAGCTAAGAGCATTTGTATAAACCACAAAAACATAAGAACTCATCCCTAATCTTGACATGGATGTACTTGCCATTATAGTCAAGAAAATTGTACACATTTCTATTATCACCATGGCTATGCATGGCAAAACATCTTGTGCTATAGCCATAATAATAATATTATCTCTTTATCAAATATTCCTCTTTACTCTTTGTATTTGTGTATATATGTAATTAGCTTTAGCTAGGCTAATTTAGTGAATATTGTCTCCCATTTATGAAGAAAAGGCAATGAGAGTTTTTCAATATATACAAAACATCACAAGTTAACCTTTCATATAAAGGTCAAGCTACTTTAGAGGGAATGAGCAACTCGAGTAGTGACCCAAACGATGGACACAACATTAAATAATAAAATAATATTATTATTATTTTTTTTGCTGACGGAGAACCTCTTAGTCGATATCCTTTGAATAAGCACACAGTAAACTTCATTCCAGTATAATAACAATATCGCATCCAAATCATATAGAAAGAGTAAAAAAAGTGCTAGCTAGATTAGTTTGTTCGTCAAGATCGATCAAAAAATTAAACACATAAAAATCACTTGTTAATTGTGATTAATAATAATAATAATAATAATAATAATAATAATAATAATATAATAATAATAATAATAATATAGTCTCTTATTATTTGTCCTAGGTGGATTTTTTCTTACACGTATGAAACCATGGTTATAATGTCCAAAATAAGTTAAAGTTGTTTAGATTAATATATGGACCTACAAGTTTGTTTTTGTGGTTCAAATTAATCATGGTCCTACAAGATATTTTCTTGAAACTCCATTAGGTCTCTTCAATTACACCTAACGATTCCAACATAATTCTTTATTCCAAATTACTTTTTTCACCTAGAAAACAAAAAGGATGATTGTCTTAGTAATAGTATTTTACTAGAAATATCTTAGATATATTAATTTATAATCCACTTGCCCAACTTTATCCAATATTATTTATTTTATTTTACAATGGTTAAAGAAGAGTTTCTGGGAATGGTTGGTGTTTGCAAAAAAAAAAAAAAAGTTACAATACTTAAAATTGAGTCGGAAAGAGTATTTGAAAGTTGAAGTTTTAGTTTGAAAATTATTTAACATATTGTTTAAACAAATATCAGCCAGTAAGTGAAAATAAAGTTGATTTATGAATGATTTGAATATTATTTTTTTTAGTTTAAAATGGATTTGTAAATAACATAATTTACTTCATATCCAAATTTAGTTTGATAAGGATTCATTAAATTGACTATTTATAGGCAACAAAGTACAAACGATGAACAATTTGGAATAAAACATGAATTTTGTCTAGGGACAAATTAGTAAATGAAAACACGACCCATCTTATCTATCTAAGTTTGTTCGGATTAATAATCTATCTATTTATTAACTCTCTTGTTCATTTTGATAGGTGCATTTCAACCCATTTAAAAGTTGAGGTCATATATAGCCTAATTTACACATGAAAGTTTTTCTTAAAATATTTTTTGTTTGATATATTATATATAATCATAATAAAAAAATAAATCTTATAAATTATAAGAAAAATAAATAAAAATTTGATTTAAAAAAATGCACGGATCAAACCATAACCTATTATTTAATTCACTTTAATTCGACTCATTTCACTCCAAATAACATTTGAAAGGACGGATTAAATCAGTCAATTTTAACCCACCCATTTAATAATCCTACGTAATTAACATACACAAAAAAGATTAAGATTGCGTCCTTCTCTCAACAATCTATTTTAAGATGATATCATTAAGGCATAAGAATCCAAGATTAACACATACTGATTGGCTGGTAATGATACTTTAAGTAATAAATGTAAATTAGAAGAATTTAAGACATCAGCAATTCAAGTTATATTTATGTTTAAACTATAGTACGTAAGCAATAAAATGGGAAGAAATAAAAAGACAAAACTCATTTTATTTAATTATATTGTTAGTAATAAAAAAAACGTCAGCAGACCATGTTTTGTTTTTTTGTTGTTTTGGAAAATAAATAGGTGAGAGGCCTTTGTCGTCTTTGGACCAACTGCTCTTATACTTATCAAAATATTTGTTTGTCCACACCCTTATTTTAGAGGTTTTCTTTCAACTTTTTTCTAGGTCAGATAGGATCAATGATTCGAACCTTCTTTGATAGAAAATTATATTAATTACACGTAGTTAAGTTAATCATCCTTAATTTTTTCGTATGTTTACTTATTTATATTTTGAACCTACTTAGTAAAACTTTTGACTTTTTTATTGATTTCGATCATCCATTCTAGTTTAGTTGTTAATATGTGTTTGGATGATATTCATAACATGATGCTATATTATCCATTTTTTAGGGGTGGACGTTCGGTATTCGATTCGGGATAATCGAATTTTGGGTTCGGTAATTGATAGTTAAAAGTAGATATCAAATATCAAAATTTTAAATTTCGGTTCGGTAATCAATAAATTAAATTTCGATTTAATATGGTATTCGATAATACTGTATTGAAGTTGTAGCCAATTGTATTATAAAGTTAATACTATTTTTTCAATCATTTCTATTTTTTATGTGAAGGCACGATATAATAGAAGATCAATAAGTAAGAAGACAACAAGAAAAACAAATTGATACAACTAAAAGACATGTATTTGGGTTGTTTATGTTCACTCTTTAACTTTCTTCTTTGGATTTGTACTAATGAGTAATGGACATGTTGATACATGATCTTCATTAAGTAAATAATTCAGTATTCGGGAACTACCAAATACCAAATGGTACTAATGTCTCATACCAAACCCAAACCCGAATATCATAATTCTAAAATTTTACTTCCGAATATCCAATCACCGAATACCAAATTACCAAAAATTACGATTCGATTCAGTAATTCGATTTTTGATATTTTAAATCAAATCCGCATGATTTTCTCCAAAATGCCCCCATATCATTAAGATATCTAACACTTTATTTATATAAAACATGTAACTTTAGCCGGCACAATTTAATTTTCTCAAAATATATTCTAAAATGAAAGCATCGAAAAGTTGTGAGATGCCTATATATGACTTTAGCTTAAAATTAAATAACCTCTTTAGTCTAAATGAGATTATCTCCAGTTAACAATTGCTATTCCTAAATTAGCTTATCACTCTTGATTATTAATTAAAATTAAAAACAAGTTCAACGAATATAATAAATCCTTTAAGTTAAACGGCATCATTACTATTAATGCAACCTTTCTTGTATTCGTAAAGGCATTTTGGGCAACTAGAGTCAATTAGAGTGTGTAATGTATAATTAATAAAATATAATTTAGTATATAGTATTTTATTTTATTTCAATTAAGTAGGAAGCTGTCAGTGTAATAATATGATGTGAATGTTGAATTCAATTGGTCAATTGGATTAACCAATTGATTAAAGACTAATTTCAGTTTTACAAAATTTTATACTTACACCTCTCTCCTTTTTTCTTTTCTTTTTTTTCCATTTTGTTTTTACATAGGACTTGAATTAACCTAGGCAGATTCAAAATTTTAAAGTTTACAAGTTCTGACTTTAGAAAAGTCAGGTTATCAAGTTTTGAATAAATTATGGGGGTGGGGTGGGGGAGTGGTTTCTATGGCGGGCATGATGAGGGAAACATGATTGAGATAGTTTGAGCATGTGTAGAGGAGGTGCGAGAGGTTGGTTGTAAAGGGCGGCACGCAGAGGGGTAGATATAGGCCGAAGAAGTACCGGGGAGAGGTGATTAGACACGACATGTATGTCACAACTTCATATTACCAAAAATATGACTCTAGATAGGAAGGAGTGGAGGCCGCGTATTAGGCTAGAAGGATTGTAATCATAGTACTACTCGTACCCTTGTAGTTCTTGTCATTTATTGTGTTCTCAATTATCACAATATTTTGATATTTATTAGTATTCCTTTCTTGTAAACTTTGCAATGTATTCCTTATTGACTATGCTTTCTTCATTATTTTCCTCTTACTCTACTTGGATTTGATATACTTGAGTCAAGAGTCTTTCAAAAATAACCACTCTATCTCCACAAGATAAGTTCTGCATACATTCTATTCTCTTCAGACCCCACTTGATGAATTTTCACCGAGTATGTTATTGTTGTAGGTATATACTAAGTAAATTTCGTAACACAGATACAAAAATTTGACATTATTTTGTAGTTAAATATTTTCTATTTATGGGGGGGGGGGGGGAATTCTTCCTCTTTGGATGGTTTGCTCTGATATTTCCCACAAAGACCAAGCCTCTGTATGGACCACATTTAAAAGGTATAAACGTGCCTAAGCTAATAGAAAGGGAAAACAATATCCCAATTCTATAAAATAGAGCCAGTTATACATTTGACCGATCAACAGAAAATAATTACACTCACTAGCTAAATATACGATACATTATCTTGTACTATAATATATGTATATTATACATAAATATTCAATATATACACACATATATATCACGTTTGAGAATCTTTGCAAAGCATAGTATCACAATGCTGACCAGAATAATAATATATATATATATATACACACTGATAAAATGAGTGACAAACCAACTCATATGTTTATCTGTTCTGCATTTACAATAATATTGAGCACGTGTATGAATGTTTCAAACTATTTTATACAAACTTCAGTAAAGGAGGATCTCCATTTGGTTGTGGCTTCCATGTCTACAACTTCCACAAAATGCAATGTCAACTTGCTTTGACTTCTTCCATTCTGCAGGCAGGCAAGAGCTAATAGTCAGTCCCACCGGCATCAAACAAAAAAAAGAACAAAGTCACGCAAAGAGATTTATTTTATAATGTGATGTCCGTGCCAGCTTGGGCATGCCTCAGCTAGTCCACCGAGTACCTGGTACCTCCCACCAATGCAGTCATACAAATACATATCTAGCGAGAATGAAAGACTTTAAATGACACGTTATGTTATGTTGTTAGAAATAAAATGACGTGAGGATAAGTCATGATCATACTTCCGTTGACATGAAAAAAGAGGATACAACCATCTAAAGTGCCTCCTCCAACACAGAGGCGTCAAGCATTTCACAATGAGTTATCTAAATTTACTTTTTAGGCATAAAGAATGAGATATCTTATATATTTAGTCATGTATGACTTTGAAAAAACAATGCCATGTCAGGCCAGAGTTTAGTCACACGGGCATCAACCAAATAAGCATCGTCATGCATAGAGAGAGTTATAGAGAACAAAAGACTTCTGTTGACATTTCAGGAGATGATATTATAAAGAAACATGTGAACAAGTCATGATCATACTTTCATTGACATGAAAAAAGGGTTACGGTCATTTAAAGTGCCTCCTCCTGCACAGAGGCGTTGAACATTTAAGTGAGTTATCTAATTTTCTATTTAGAGGCAACAAATAAGCTATCTTATATATTCAGACATGTTTGACTTTCTAACAATCGATGCTTCTTTGAGTGATATCAAAAGACAAGCTCTATCAATTCTATGAAAGAAACCTCTTGTCAGTTCTTCGCTTCAATTCAGATTATTAAAACATAAAGTCAAGGACAACTGCATTTTGAAAGATCAACTACATGTTACGTCAGTATATAGATTTAATTCATAATCGAAAATACTCAAATGTATATATCACACTATCACAAACAATGCCACCTTTTCGAAAACACAGAAAAGAATAAATGTCTTCTTTGTCTCCATAGATAAAGAATTGGTGGTATCTATCATTCGTTTATTTATCAGAAGGAATATGCTTCTATTTTTCTTGTTCATCCCAAGTAATGTAAAGCATTATTCTTATATTAGCTTAATCATAAGTTTCATCAAGGTAAAAGATTTATGAGCTGCATATTCTTTCTGATTACTAATAGTCGTCCCTTTAAAACTGATTTAGTTCTGTTCCAAAATATATCATTCAGCTCTTCAGTAATTTGTGATTCATTTGGTAAAGCACAGCTAATTCAATTACTTGATGCTCCCCATCTACTAACAGAACATATCCTTGAAATAAAAGAAGATAAGGATGTGCCACACATAGGTTGAAGAACAAAGGTTTGAAAAGATCAATTGTGCTCAGAAAAAATTCAAGGGTTTAATTAAAAAAGTACAATGTTTTCAATGAAATCATAAAGTAATTCCTCGGGATGGTCGGCACATTGGACACCACAGGTTATCTATACCAAGTCCAATTCTACACTCTGGGCCAAATGACCTTTTCTCTTCAACTCATATTTTGAAATCTTATCCTTATGACCTAGATTGTATAATACTTAAAATGAGCCGCCCACTTACACAATGGATTTGAAGTCAATAGAATTTGTATCTGGAAGTGTTAACGCAGAAAAAATCAACACGACTTAAAATATGAGATTTAATTATGGTGGATGTCAGTTCTAACGGACTGGGTTTAGCTACCGCTTACATGCTACAAGCTGCCAAAACCAAAACAGGGCAGTAGCGGATATACTAGGAAAATGCTTATATGACAAACAAAAATATTGGAATTTGTAACTGGACTAGAACTGTCTCCAGATTTAGATCATAAATTCTCATTTCCAGCCCCAGCCTGTTCAGTACCTAAACTATTTCTGTCTTATCAAAATGGCCAACTTCTAATCCCCTCATTGATCTCTCTGACACCCCCAAAATGCCTATTGTCGTTTAAGCATTGCCTCCTCACTGTTTCATCCATGTAAGAATCTCACCTTTCCAATAAATGTTGTGTTCAGATCTCGTTGCTATCTTTTGAAATCAAGTCAAGACGTTACAAATGAAAAGTTACAACTTCCAATACCAGTTTCATATATTTCTTTTTTTAAAATTGAACAAAAAAAAAATGCAGAATGGTTATCATACTAATATTTACATGCCAAAAGGAGAGACATAATAGAAAGGATATATTCCTAGATAACACTTTGTTTTAGGATACAAACCCTAAATAAAATTCTACAATTTCTTAAGAAGACAGCAACATTTCTTCTGAGAAGGACTAACATGTTCCAGAAGAACATGTGATTCAAGGATGTCCATACATGTGTGTCTATATGTTAAGATTGATGTATTTTGATGATTAACAAACACAATGTACTCTGAAGGAATTGTGTTAAGAACCAGGTCCTTAATGCTGATGAATAATTAGCTGAAAGATGTGATTGTCTTGCGATATTTTAGGGAAAATATCTGTGTATATCTCCATTATTATTCATGCAATATATTCTTAGATAATCACAAGATCTTTCCAAATTTTTTGAGCTCTAAAAGGATTCAGTGTATGACCGAATTGGAGCTATTTTTTATAAGACACGATTTGAGAATCCTTCTCTGATTTGATTTGATTTCCTTACTTGATAGAATCTTCGAACTAAGTAGCTTCTTTTTTCATGTGCTTACTAATGTGAATTATATTATTTTTTTTATTACTTATTTATTTTGATGACCATCGTGTCCGGCTTTCGTGCACCTTGACTGATTCCATCAATACGTATCACCTCCCTCCAACAATAGATATCAGGCAACTCTATCCACCAAGGCTAGAACATATGGAAGAATAATTTTATTGTATACTACATTGTCGGAAATCATTCATTCACACAAATTGAGAGATTGAGCAACAGTTTGTCTTTTAGAGCTTTCAAGCAATTTGTCGTTCTTGAAAGTACGAAGACTGATCATCTGAGAGTGAAGAACCAGGCCGAAGACTCTGGTCCTTGTGTGGCTACTTCAATTCATTGAGTCCAGTCCTGGGTTCACTTGTAATAGGAATTTGAGTTGTAACCATCTACTTATTTGGAAGTACCGTCAGGTTGCAGGTTGTTTTGTTATGTGAAACATATTTGTTGATCAAGTCAGTGTGACTTGAGGCAAGTATAGCAGTCAGGTAACGGTTAATATCAAGGTTTAGAGTTAAGTCTTAGATTGCAAGGGTTTGTGATCTGAATTTTCGGCTCACTTTGTTTAGTGGAGTCAGCTAACAGTCGTGGTTTTTGCATCTTTTAAGGCTGGTGTTTTTCTGTGTTAAAAATTCTGTGTTTTTACTATTACACACTTTACTGTTTTTGTGTTCTAAACTGAATTCTCAAAGGACCAGATTCTACAGTCGAGTTAGGCAAATATTAAGAGCGATGAAAATTTGGTACAACCTAATTCACCCCCCCACCCCCCTTGAGTCGTCAAGGTGCACCTAAACTAACACTATATATTGGTTATTAACTGGAATCTTGGCGAGTAAGAGCTAAAAAGAGAATACAGTCACCAAATATTCCACTGTTTGAGTATTTCTTATAGTTCATGTGGAGTATGCTCTATCAAGTATCAGAGCCTACTCGGGATGTCAAGGTCTATCTACAGATTTATACAAAGAAAACAGATGCAAAAGGAGCAATTGCCACAACTCCGAAAACCACACCCTGAACAGCCCAAACTTAAATCATTTTCTCCATCTCCTATAGATTCATAAAGTTGCATGGACAAAAGAAACAACGGTATTGGGATCGGTATAAGTTACAAAGACCTTGGAGATCTAGGCATACATTTTACCATCTTTCACAGTGAAGCACACTGTAGTAAGATACTCGCTCCAGTAACTTGAGATATGTTAGAGTGGGTCCGAATCCTACATTGGTTGGGAAATGGACTGGTGGTTTGCTTATATGGACTTGGAAATTCCTCTCCCTCATACTAACTTTTGGGGTTGAGTTAGGCCTAGGTACCATATCTTTACATGATATCAGAGACAGGTTCATCCCTAGAGACAAGTCCATCACTGTTTGGGTTCTCGTTCCACGCTTCAATTGAAGCTGGGAGTGAAGGAGGGTGTTAGAGTGGGTAGTAATCCCACATTTATTGGGGAATGGACTAGTGGTTTGTTGGACAATCCTCCCCTTATGCACCAGCTTTTGGGGTTTAGTTAGGCTCAGGTGCCGTATCATTACATGATATATAGATACAACACATAAGATATGCAGAAATTGTATTCCCTACTGGCTTAAAAAAGTTAGCTGCTAAAAAGAAGACATACCTATAATTTATGCTTATATTTTTGTCTCTGCATCCTTTATTTCCAAGAGTGGGGCCTTTGAATTGATATTTCTTGTGAGCTTGTCTTCATCCACCTTGTCTTCTTTTGTTTTCCCCCACATAACAGCGTAAAAGCCAACAACAATAATAATTGACCCCACCAAGCTGTACTCAACAAAGGTGATGATTAGGCACATGCAAACAGTACTTTGCAACATTTACGAGAGAGAGAAAAGAGTTCATATAGAAACTTTTTTTCAATTTGGATTGCCGCCAACTTGACAGATTTGTAAGATTGTAAATGAAATATAAACATACCTTCCAAGGTAGAAAATATCTCCTAAGAAGATTATACCCAATGCAGCAGCAATTACGATTCCAAGAGGATGGAACATAGCAACAAAGAGAGGTCCCTTTCTACGAATGCACCAAAACATCACACTGACTTGAAATGCTGAGCCAAATATTCCCTAAGGAAAGCAAAATACATGTTAAATGTTTGAGATATGCTGATCAATGCAACTGATATACCCCTCAATGCTTAGCAAATATAAAAAAAATACTTTCAGTGTTCTCTATTGACATTTGACAATACTCAAAAGATTATAGCTTCCTTATAATTACTGATAAGCCCAGACTTCTTCTTAGTAAAACAAAGAAATGTGTTTAGTTACGAATTTCGTGGTTAAATTATTCATAGCTAATAAAAAAAAATTGATAATTTGTTGGTATAACTTGAACAATTTCCTTCTTCTATTACTCTTATGTATTTTGTTGACATTCTAATTTGTTGTTTATTTTGGAAGTTTGTTAAGAAAAAAATTACAGTAAAATTTTACTCCAAAGGGTAAAATTTGATGGTTTAGCTATTTTTCAGAGTGGTCTATGGATAGTCTGTCTTATTGGTGAAATCTGGCCTCTCAACATAAATGGGTAAGTAATTTAAAACTATTACAGACTTTTGACATGTCAGCCAAATATATAGCGGACTACCAAAATTATTCTTTCAAATGAGTGGTGGTTAGAGTTCCACAATCTTTCATTTTCTCTATCCTTATAAAAGAATGAACCTCTGTATCAAATGGGTCCAAATAAGTCATGTTATCAAAATTAAACTGCAGATGCTAGATCAAATAGTTCCCAAAAAGAAAAAGATGTTACGTATTACTTTTGAGATAGACTCAAATGGAAAATATGTCACATAAATGGAATAAAGGGATTATTGAAGAGCAATGCACTTAACATAATTCAAAATATCATTAGCAATCTGGTATAGGAAGTAAATGAACTATTTCAATATGTACTTGTCTCTTCACTTTTGGTGCTACACCCATGTCGACACAACATGGGTGTGGGTGTAGGTGTGGGATCCGTATCGGATATGGTCAATCAATTTTGGGTACTTTGATCAAAATTGATTGAGAAATTCAAGACAAATAAAATGATTTCTGACATCAAAACAAAAGATAGGGTGAAATCATAATTTAGGCATATGTTTTTTCATCCTTAAGAGATATTTGTATTAAAAATTCACAACCAAAAGGTGTTTTAAAGATATTTACACTGTTGAATGTGCGATGAACTCAAGAAGTCTATCATGACCTTTATATCATTTAAAATAGTCATGTTACACCAAACAAACAGTAAGGAGATGCATATGTACGTAATAATTAGAGATGCAAACTTGCTCTCAATTATCCGTGCATTCCTCTCCTTCCAAACAATCCACCTTTACTAAGGCATTTTTTTTTTCTATTTTTAGTTATTCGAATTATTTTTAGTTGAATCCCGGTACGGCTGTACCCGTATCCATACTTGGATCCATACCCCTTAAAATTTAGAACATGAAGGATCCGACCTCTATATCTGCACCCGTGGCGGATACCCACACCCTAGTTCGAGCAACTTAGGATATACTTCCCCCCTTACATTTTAGATTGTGATAATTAACTGGCACGCTGTTTAAGAAAGAAAAAGAAAAACTTCTGGTACATGCCAAAAACTATGTTGCTCAGACTCTTCATAAATGTCAACGGATGCATGTCGGGTTCTTCAAAAGTAGTGTATTTTTGGAGAATTTGACACGGGTGGGGCATCAAAAATGAAGAGTCCGCGCAATGTAGACCAAAAGTACCCTTAGAACATGTGGTCTTAAGCATATCATGATATTTCTATGGGTATGAACAAATCATTGAGGATAAAATGAAATGTTTAAAGCTAAAAGAATTTTCAAATATAGAAAGATGTCATGTTTTTGGAACAAACAAAAAAATGAAAGAATATCAGATAAAGGAACAGTTGCATAGAGAAAAAATATATTCCAACCACAGTCAATATTATTGTCCAATGTAGTTTGTCAATTGAAAGTTGTGCTTGTTCAGAAGGCACATTACATCAAAGACATTTTCACAGTACAAGCAATTTGTTGGCAAAAGATTTAGGTTCCCCCTCTTTCACTTTTAAGAAGATTCATGAAGAAAGAAACTTTTCAAAAGTTAGAAGTATTTATTTACTTATTGATCACTTGGCCAATATCTTCTTCTCCTCCCTTTCCTATCATTACATGTTAACTGACTGTCCAACACATACTTCCCAACCTGAACACTCTTGGAACACCCACTAAAATCAGTACATATCAGCCTCATTATGGACCAGCTTATCCTTCTTTATCTTTATTTTGTTTCTAACAGAGATTCATGCTTTAGAACAAACTCCGTGCTCTAGTGTAGTACCTAACCTGATCCCACCTTTGCATAACACTCTAACTGAGATTAAGTAAGAGCAGAAACATAGAAAAGTACCGTACCTTAGTTTGCAATTGATAAAGTCTAGGTCTAAATTCTAATAGGATCAAATTGAGCTAAGTTACGATTAGGGGATTGGGTGGAGGAAAATGTACAATTAGCTAGAATTTACGTCTGATACCAAGCAGGTGGAGACCTAGAATCAGGTTAAGTAATTCCATACAGAGCCAGGAGCCTTACAAATACTTCGTCCATGTATATCTTAGCATGGTCACAAACTCACTATACGAGCAAACAGAATATAAATGCACACAATTTACCTACTTACTGAGTATAGAACAGCGAACAATCTCGTACCAGGTTGTAGCAACCAAGCATTTAAGTTCCTGTCCATAAACAGAGAGACAATTGCTGATAGAATGGATGCAAAGAAGCAGTAAAAGAAGACCACAATCAGCTCAACTGGATATTTCTTAAGGACGGAAGCCTGTAAAAGGAAAAATATATCAGTTGTAGTGCTGATTCTCAACTAATAAAAGAGTCACTTTCAAGGAGTTATTCTCACACCTGTACAATTAAATATAACGAAGACACTACACAATCCACTACAAGATATAGTCCTCCAATTATCCAGTCAGTTTCCTGGAAATGAAGATAATTTTGAGGCTTCGAAGAGGAAGTCAACAAAATTTGTGGTCCCTTGTAAAGAGTGGCGGTGAATGCTCCGGCAATTGAGACGATGGTTCCAATAGATTTAATCAGGGTACTTGTACTTCGACAATCCAATTTTTCCATCCTAAAATAAAGCAAAACAAAAGTGTATGTGTTACTTTTCCAGTCTCTTGTGACCAAAGAGACCATCATTATATTCTTTCTTATCCTTCCATGGTTCCTGAATTTCCCGAGAATCTCCCCATTACATTTTTTTTGTTCATGTGTGCTCTATAATTGGATAGAAATGCAGAATTCAATTAAATTTGAAAACAATTATACTAACGATTGAAACCAAAGAAACTGTGAAGAAACAGTCACACTACTAACTGCAACATTTGTAACATCAAAAACATAACTACACCAAGTAGAAAAAAACATATTACGAACAACTCCAGTTCAGAGGGAATCTGTTTTACAATATGCCTGAAATCAAATAAACTCGCTTACTGAATACTCCCTATGTTCCAATTTATATGGCATTCTTATCTCTTTAGTCTGTTCCAAATAGAATGACACATTTTTATATTTGAAAACTAATTAACTTAGATTTCTCACTTTATCCTAAATGATATACTAGCTATACAAATGTCACGTTATGTTTACGAGTACCAAGCTCTAGGACTAATTAGTCCATCTTTCATAAACTCCATTCTACTCTAAAATCAACTAGAGCAAAAAGTGAGAAGAGGGGCACAAAAAAAAACCTGAAAATGACGGCAAGTATGAAAGTAAAACCAGGGATGAGGTTGAGCATTGCTGAGGCAAACGAAGCAGAAGTATAATTAATCCCAGTATACCCAGTTAGCTGAGCTGAACAACTACAAAAACACGAAAAATTACTGATTCAATAAACAGCAAAAAAATTCACAAATAATCCAATTGAAAATGAGAAAATCACATACCCAAGAACACCCAGCAAGAAAAACCAACAAATGAGTGAGACATTGAGTGGCGGACGAGTTGACCTACACAATCAATCAAATGAATTAAAGATGGTATCTTTTTTGTGGGTTTTTCGAATTGAAGCGAAAGGGTACCTGTAGAAGAAGAAAGAAGGGAGGAGAATAAGGGCGGCAAGAGTGTTGGAGTAGAAGACGAAAGTGTAATTGGTCATTCCGGCGGACATGGCTTTTTTGCCTACTATCATTAAACCCACTTGTGCGAATTGGGTTGAAGCCATTCCTATATATGGCAAAGCTACCTTCATCTTCACCTTCATCTCCATCGCCATTTTTGAGTGTCTTGTTTCTGAACTTGGACTTCAGCTGTGGAAAATATCAGTTTCAAAGTTTGTTAGGATACTGAGGCCCCAAATGAGTGGTATCTCTTTTTTGCATATTTCACGCATCTCTCACCAGTAACAAATATCAGATAATCCTGTGTTCGTGTCCAAATAATTGGTATCTCTTTTTCTTTTCTTTTTTTAAATGTTGTCCCATCTTCCACGCATCCCTCATCAATAATAAATATCAGATAATCGCGTGTTCATATCCATCAACGATAAGATAAATGAAAAGAATCGATTAGTGACCACTATATCTGAATTTCATGATTCATAACCACTTCATTGATCACTAGACCACACCATTCGACGTTGATATCTCCTTGCATTTGCTATTTTCCTTCATTTACTGGTAGTATGGTTTGAAACTTTGAGAGATAATGGGTCAATTTCTTTATGCTTTTTAGCTTAAATATGAGGTTTTTATATTTACCATAAGATCTGAATTTATAACCTATCTAATCCACGCATCATATATTGTGTTTTTTATCACAGGACCAAAGCATTGGGTTGGTTTATAGTATAACTTTGAAAGAAAGAACATGATTAAACCAAAATCTTTTTGCTACATTTGAGGTATGAAATCTTTTTTATAAAATTGCACGTTTTATTTTTTAAATAACTGATCTTTAATTTTTGTCCTTCATATAGGTTGGTCTATAATTTTTGCCCTTTAGGAATAAAATGTGTACTTAGTGGGACATAAGTTCTTTAGAAACTAAAGTTATGCCCGAACATCACCTATATATTAAAACATGAAAATATAAACTTATGTTATACAAAAAATTATTTGTTACGACTTACGAGTGAATGAAGATTAAAAACCAGCACAAGATAGGAGCAAAATGAATATTCATAGAGATACAATGTAATTGTTCATAAACATTCCAACCCAAAAGAACTTTGAATAAGCCCACTAGCAAAGTGTTAGCCCTTAAAAAGATTCTGTCTCATATATTAACCTCAGGATCATCATCAATTTTGTCTTGTAAAAATGGCATCTTCTTGTTGTGTGATCCTAAGTTCTTCTCTTTCTTTTGCCATTCTTTACTTTGTCCCCATATCACTGAATAAAATCCAATCACAATGATGATTGATCCCAACCAACTACAAAAGAAAAAACAAAAAAAACAACTCAACAAATTATGTCACATCAATTACTGTATTTACTAATTCAAAATTCTGAATCCATGACTCGTCAAATATAACAAAACAAATATAAATAGAAAGTAAATGAAACCTTAAACATGTGTGATTTACCTTCCCACATGAATAATTTCACCCATAAATATGCTAGCAGCCATAGCAATAACAATGCCTAATGGATGAAACATGACAACAAAGAGAGGTCCTTTTTTCCTCACACACCATGCACCTATACTAACTTGGAATACATTTCCAAATAAACCCTGCATTATTTCAAGTATAACGCGTTATAAAAACCTTTAAAGATAGAATTCATCAAGTTTAAATCATGAATCTGCCTTTCAGATATACTAAACTTATATATATCGACTTAGTTACCGAGTATATGATAGCCATTAATCTGCTGTGAGGGCTTAAACTCCAAGAATTCAAATCTCTTTCAACAATTAAAGAGAAAACAGCACATAATATTGTAACACAGAAGCTATAAAACAACATTAAAATCAGCTCTGCTGGATATTTCTTAAGGACAAATGCCTGCAAAACATGAAACAGAGGAAAACAGATCATGATTGATGAAAAATGATTCCCAATTTATGTGACACAGTTGGAATTTCGAGAGTCAACCAAGTTTCTTTGACTGAAACAATGTAACAAATTGTGATTTTAGTACTTTTTACCTAATTTCCAAATATCATAATCAAAATTTAGTAGTTTGAATCTCGAAATTCCAACTATGTCACATTAATTGAGACAAAGACAGTAATTTGTTGACAATTGTAATTACCTGTGAAATGATAAAGAAAGAAGCAATTAGAGAGCAAATCATAGTGAGCAAACCTCCAATGGCCCAAGCAGAAGGGGTTGTTAATATTGTATTTAAAGGACTAATACCAAAAACTTGAGGGCCTTTATATAAAGTTGCAACAAATGCACCTATTATTGATACCAAAGTCCCAACAGTTTTAGCCATTGTGCTCAAACTTTTGTACTCAAAAGTTTCCATCCTGATTAAATAAAAAATAAAAATAAAATTAGTGAACACAAAAGTTGAACATATATTTAGATACAATTTTGAAAAGGTTACTCCCTTCTTTTCTTTTTAGTTGTCACGTGTTTTTCGAAAGTTAATTTGATTGACTTTCCAAGCTATATCAAAGTACATTAAATTTTTTATTTTCAATAACTATATGAAAAGGATTATAAATTATATTTTTTTTCATATCTATCACTATGATGAAAAAATACATGTTAAAATAGGCATAATACATAAAAATGTCCTTTAACTTAGCCTCGACGGACATCTATGCACTCTAACTTTGAATGCGCACAAGTAGACACTTAAGCTATCCAAAAGTAAAAACAAGTAGACACATGTGTCCTATTGGCATAGCACACATAGGATGTCATGTAGGATGCAAAACTGCTACATAGGACCCTACATAGAACGCGTGTATTTACTTGTTCAACTTTTGAATAGTTTAAGTGTCTACTTGTGCGCACTCAAAGTTGGAGGGCATATCTGTAAGTTGAGGCCAAGTTAAAGGGCACATTTATGTTAGTCTAAATTCATATTTTTTGATTTAAAAAAGGAAAACGTGACGAGTAAAAAAGAACGGAGGGAGTGATATATGTTAAAAGAAAGGTGATTTAATTTTAAACCTGAGAATGACTGCAAGAATGAAAGTGAATCCTGGAATTAGTTGCAATATTGCTGTGGAAAGTAATGGAGATGAATATTGAAGTCCAAGAAATCCAAGCACTTGCATCAAGAAACTATAAAATTGCACTGTTATTAGTCATTTTTTCTCTAAAATTGAATTTGCTAAATTGAGCAACAAATTTACATTTACATACCCCATTATGCCAAGCAAGAAAAATCCATAGAGAAAAGTAGGCCAAAGAGGTGGAATAGCTGACCTGTATTTTCGGAAAAAAATATATACAGAAAATATCTAGTTTTACAGAGAGACCACGAACTCAGGTGCCTCATATTTTGCATATGAATTCACCGATGTGCTCAAGTGGTAAGCATGCTTCACATCCAATTCTAAGATTGTGAATTCGAGTCATCAAAGAAAGCAGAGTTTATATCATAAAAGGTCACTCAAGTATAAGAGTTTATCTAGCAGAGCCACTAAACTTTATTTTGTATCAACAAAATCACTCAACTTGTGATTTTAAATTTTCTAAATTTAGTATGTATGAGTTTCAGTCACACACAATTGAAACACATATTAAAATTGGCTAAAATTTCATGCATGTGCGTTTGAATTATTTTGGTCAAAAAAATAATAATTTTATTTTTCAAATTTCAACATCTAAATCTACTCCAAATAAGCACATATTTGAAACATAAATTTCATATATCATGAAGAACACACTTCAATTCATAAATTTGTCAAAATAACAACAAACCTATTTAAAATCATTTTAATTTTTTGAAGTTTTTTAAAATTGTAAATTCAAATCTGAGATGATACGTTAAAAACATAAATTATATTTTTTTATTAACATATACTTACAAATCAAATCAATTATAATCAGTGTTTCTTCCGTCACTCAAATCAAGTCAAATCAAATCATCAATCGATTTACATACCTATGGAGGAAGAAGGAAAGTGGAATAAGAAGTAGAGTTGAAAAGGCACTTGAATAGAAAGTATAAGTGAAACTAGTCATCCCAGTTGACATAGCCCCTTTAGCTACCACAGCTAATCCAACTTGTGCTAATTGCTGAACTATCATGGCTATAAATGGAACCACTCCACTCATTTTTATCTCTGAATTTTCTCGTGAAACACTCTGGATTGAAAAATTTTAATCAAATCTAATAAATTTTTTAATTCGAAACTTGCTCGAATTGATTTCTTTTGATTTTCATATCAAAGATATATTTACAAAGTTGTTCTAAAAACCACTGGACATGTTTGAATTTGCTTTAATATGAATTCAAATTAATGAGATTCCTAGAAGTAATCAAGTTGTATTGGAAGGGACATATATATCGATATGTCACAATATTTTAATTGTCTATTTTTAGTGTATATTTATATATTCTTGATTTGTCAGTATTAATCGAAATTAACGGTGGATCTACGTGATATTTTAAATTTTATTATGACTACTTTCTTTATTTTACTTATTTCATACGTACCAGCATGCGTGGTATTCCCTTATTTAATTGAACATAGTGGGTAGGTGGTGTTTATCACTTGCACCAATATATTCATTTAAGAAAAAATATTGTAATTTTTTTTTATAAATATTGTGGTTTGTTATATGGATATTAAAATTATTGAGTTTTTAAATTATATAGACATCCAATTAAAATAATAATTGGTTGAATAATATTTTACACATCTACAGATCATAGTTACATAGTGTTCCTAGAAGTATGTCAGGGATCGTATTGTGCTCAGTTTTTTCCCAAGGTTATGATATACTATTTTGTTCCATTTTAGTTATCATGTTCTTTTTACATGTTACTCAAGAAAATTAACTAAAAATGTAACTTGATTAAATTATTTTTATTTATTTATTGATATTGATTTAATACAGCATAAATTTAAAACACCATCTTTACAACAACATACAATTATTCCTTTCCTGAAAATGAATTGATTATGTATTTATGCTGGTGGAAGATAACATATATCTTATAAAATTAATTGAGATGCATACGAGTTGACTCAAACACCGCATTTATGCCTCATTTTGCAGCAGAGGGACATTATTTTCAGCAAGTGTTTCTAAGTTGTTCCCCTCATAGTATTTTTCTCGAGTTTTCCCCCACATCACAGCATAAAATCCAATCACTGTGGTCACTGATCCCACCAAACTGCAAACAAATGTCTATATTAGTGCACATATCATATCTTAATGTTAATTTTACCCCCTCGATCCGTTTCATTTTATATGACCTATCGATAATTTGTAATTGAATACAAAAAAATTTAAAATGATAAAAGAGTCCTAGAATAATGTTAAACCTGCCGTGAGCTTTTTGCAGCTTTAATAGCATATTATTAAGGATTAGTACTACATAAAACAGAAGAGAGGGAGTAATAAATTAAGATTATTTGTCAAAAGATACATAATTCATCATGTATTACTACATCTGGTCCATATTATTAGTTTTTTTTTTAACGTTTTTGTACACCTTTTAAAAAAGATATCCAATAGTTTTAATTATAAAAATATTATATTTGTCTGAATCAAAAATAACATTTACCTCTATTAAAATTTTCACTTAATTAAACTTTATTAATTAGAGCAATAAAAATGAATTTGAAAAAACATAATAAATATTTAAATATTTTAAAACAAATTTATTTTGTCAAAACAATGCATATTTAGGATTAAAAGAGAGAAGTGTTGAAAACACTTATGAACTTGACATGAATTGTTAGTTTAGTCTCCAAACTCTTGACAGCCTTAAAAACACTCCTCTACTTGACTAGTTGATCTTAAATACACTCTGATCTGCCACATGGAATGACAAGTGGTCTGAAACTCTTGTAGGAGCATGAGACTTAATATAAAGCCGCAAGAAGTGTTGAAAACACCCCAAACTTGGCGAAAATTTAGGGGTGTATTTCACCCATGTGGCAAGATCGGGAGTTTACTTATTTAAGTTCAATTAGTCAAGTAGAGGGATGTTTTTAATACTGTCAATAATTTAGATATGAAACTAATAATTCGCACCAAGTTTAAAGATATTTTCAATACTCTTCTCAAATTAAAAAGAGTATTTATGATAATTAATAAGTAACAATACATACCTTCCTAAGTAGAAAACATCTCTAAAGCAAAAGGTACCAATGAGAAGAGCAAAAACAATGGCAAATGGTTTGAACATGGAAACAAAGAGAGGATCTGTCTTCTTGAGGCACCATGTTGTCATGCAACTCCTGAATGCTATACCAACTATACCCTGAATGAACAAATTCTAATGTAAGTTAATTGTCTTAAATAAGTACAATGGATACTTTTGTCTATTGATATACCCTTCCTCTTCTTAGTGAAGGTCAAACATCAGACATTTTTATCTGAAGTTTGATATGACTTGACAAGATCAACTTCAAATATTCTTTTATTGAAGTTCTGAACTTGATAAGGCCAAACTTTGGACATTTTTGCTTGAACTTGCGGTCTTGGCAAGACTTCAGATATATACTATGGTTGCTTGTCAAGATTAACTTCATATATTATTGACTGAAATTGTAGACTTGACAAGGCCCGACTTTGGATATAGTTTTTATTGAAATTGTAAACTTGTCAAGACTTCAGATATGTAATGGCTTGCCAGCCAACTTCAGACATAGTTCACTGATGTTTTGACCTTGACAAGGCCTAACTTCGAGCAATCTTTTACAAAAGTTATGGCCTTGACAAGACCAACTTTAGACTTTCTTTTTCTGAAATTGATTTCCTTGTTTGTTTTCTTGTAATTTTTATAATTATCCCCAATATTTTGTTTTAACATATCAAATAACAAAAAATTAAAAATATTTTGACAAATTTTCTAATAAATCAATAATTGTACTTCAAATCAACCTACATTAGATGAATTGACTTAATATAAGTGAGTCATTTACACGTCCAATCATAAATAACATAGACAAGTTATATTTTCGTGAATTAATTTTACAATCTTATAGATTATTAGAGTTAGAAATAAAAGGAATGTGAGTTTGTTGTTAGTATTACCGAATAGAGAATAGCAATGAGACGAATATCTGGATATATCATCCAAGCATTTGTATTTCTCTCCACCACAAGGGATATCAATGCAGATATGATGGTCACAAAGAAGCAATACAAACACACTATAATCATCTCTTCTTGGTATATCTTAAGAATTGATGCCTAAAAAATCAAAAACAAAATCGTAGTTAATTAATCACACATACCTAAAAGTCATTTTCTGATGTTTCGTTGGTAGAAAATACATTTTCAAAAGTAAAAATTACTTTTGTCCTACCAAACATGCATGCACATTCAAGTGTTTAGGCACTAATAGAGTATGTGAGTGTGTTCGGCACCATGTTCAATATTTTTCAAAAAATGACTTCAAAAAATAAGTGATCGAAAGTCATTTTCTAATGTTTTGTTGGTGGAAAATATATTTTTAAAACTAAAAAATTACTTTCGTCGTACCAAACAATCAAATCTGACCTGAATAATGTACCATAGTGAAGTAGACATAGACTCACAAGCAAGTATAACTCCTCCAAGAATCCAATTTTGTTGAGATGAGAAAGTAGAAGTTAAGTGCTGGTTAATGATTGGAGGGCCCTTATAAAATGTCAAAACAAATGCACCTCCAATTGAAACAAAAGTCCCAAAGGCTTTGGCATAGCTACTCCAACTTCTCCAATTCATCACTTCCATCCTATCAAGTGGCAATCAACATATCTAATTCACTTACTCCATAGAATATTGATAATGGAACTTACTATGGTTCAATAATTTAACAAAGTATATATTGTTAGAAAAATAGGAAATACAATTAAAAAAGAATATGGTTTTGAGGCGTGAAGAATCACATTTCTTAAAGAGATATTGCATGCATACATATTGGGGGAAAGTACAAGCAATTTCCTTCGGGTTGGTCCCTTCGGGGACATCCGATAAAATTGGAATGATACAGAGAAGATTAGCATGACCCCTGCGCAAGGATGACACGCAAGAATTTTAAAAAAAAATAAAAACTCCTTCGGGTTACATCAAAGGCTTGGTATTTATATACCTACAGATTTTTCTTAGGCTACTTCTAGAGAGTCTTTATATTTATAGAACTTAAGAGATGACTTTTCATAATAGTCATGTTCTTTTCTGAACATATGTGTTTGTTTAATTTAAGACGTCTATATATTACAAATATCCAATATATATGTATATATATTAATTAATCAAAATTAAGTGATATTTATGTATATTCATACACATAATACATTTATTAACTTACTATAGTAATTTAACAAAGTATGTATGTATACATGTATATGCATTCTGAAAAGATCATTTTTCTTTCCTTCAAAATTATAAATGACCATATGAGAATTTCCTCAAATGGATTTTTTTGAAGGTAAATTAACTTTTTATTTATCACATTTGATAGGGGAAAAAAACTAAAAAAGAAAAAAAAAAAAAAAAACTAAACTTGACAAATTAAGCCAAGAGAGAGATACCTGAAAGTAATGGCAAGAATGAAAGTAAAAGCTGGAATAAGATTGAGCATTGCTGTGGCAAGTGTTGGAGAGCTATAACTTATACCAACATAATCACATATTTGCCCAAAACACCTAATTAAACACATCAAACAACCATTTTCCTTAAGAAATTAATTACTACTTCCTTCATTTCAATTTATGTAATGTAGTTTGAATTGACACAGAGCTTATAAAAGAAAAAAAAGACTTTTGAAACTTATGGACTATAATAAATCATACAAAGTTGTGTGATTGTATTATTTCATTAAGAATAAAATGAACATTTTAAAATTAAACGATTTACTAAATATAGAATATGAGTCATAAATTAAGACAGAGTACTTGTTTTAGTCTTAAAGTAGTACAAGTGTTTTTAAAACTTAAATAGCACTTCTATGATAAGTCAGTAAAAAAAACATTTGATTCTTACTTAATAGTATTCCCTCTGTTCCTTTTTAAGATGGTATGAATTTTGATTAATATTTTAAGATGTATTTTTTCATCATATTGATGTGAAAAATGTTGCAATTTATAGTACTTTCCATATAGTTCTTAAATATTTAAAATTTTATTTTAAAATATCAAATTAATGTAATCTAATTTACCTTTGAAAACTAATTAAATTAATTCTAGAAAAATGCAACATAAAAACTAAAAAGGGACGGAGGGAATACTAATTACCCGTTTAAAGCAAGCAACAAGATTCTCCAAATAACCGAGAAGGTTAATGGACGACGTCTTGATCTACAAAAAAAAAAATTAAAAATTAAAAAGGAAAATTAGTCATGTTCAAGATAAAAATAATGGGAAGGGGATTAAAAGGTGGGGAGTCGAACCCTCATCAACTATATGGTGAAAGTTCAAGTAGCTAGTATTTCTACTCTGAGGATTAGATCTAGTTCAATCTCGTTAAATTCTTGTGTTATTTTTCTTTTGTGTTTGCTTTGTATGTGATTTAATGCTAGTTAATCCACTGTCTTTACACAACAACTTTAATACGTACAATAGTAAGAAAATTAATCTTGAACCTTATTCAATCCCAAAAGTTGAATAATTTTTTAAGAGTCCAAGACGATACGACATTCCAACAACAATACAGAGTTACAATTTGACTTACGAGTTTGGCGCATAACTTAGTAGCTATGATCCAAATTATGTATTTATGTTAAAAATTCACTTTAACATATACTATAAATAATTGATTAAGAACTTAATTACAAACACTTAACAAGGACACCTTTACTCAAATCAATAGATAAAAAATTCAACAATAATGAAGATGAAAGAGAAGAACCTTGTTATAAAGTTGAAGATGGAAGGAGGGAAAAGGATGAGAGTAGCAGCAGCATTTGAGTAGACAACAATAATGAAGCTGCTAAGTCCTTTAGACATGGCTATTTTGCTAATTATCATACTTGTAACTATGGCTATTATTGCAAAAATCATTCCTACACTAGGCATCAACATCTCCTTCCATGATGATCCTTTCATTTTTCTTAATTTGTTGGAGATGATTTAGCAAGATTATATATCTTATTTTATAATCAAGATATTGCTTTAATTAATTATTTTAGCCCTACATTGATAGAACCTTTTTATTTATTTATTGTCAAGTTGAAGTTTGACTATTGGTATTTGCAAATATAGTTTTTTTTTTCTGAAAATTTTGTTTGAGAAGTAATTTTAAGTGAAATACTAATGTTTTTCACAAAAAATAAAATTATCAAGTGAAATTTATGTTAGAAACAATTAGAGTTGTATTGTATCTCTACTTGCCCTTCTATGTAGTTAGAATTCTATATATACCCATGTATATGTTAGGTAAAAGCAAATCGATCAATAATATAGATCAATTCATATAGTTTCATATGGTATCAGAGTTAGGTTCATCCTCGTTTGGGCTTCCGATCTACGTTTTAGTTGGGCCTTGATGTGAAGAAAGTGTTAGAGTGGGTAAAAGTCTCACATTGATTGGGGAATGAACTGATGGTCTCTTTATATGAACTTGGACAATCCTCCCCTCATAAATTAGTTTTTTTGGTTGAGTTAAGGCTAAGATCCATCTTTATAGAAACAACTACTTATATTTATTTTTTCCAATTTCCAGTTTAAGTACTATTTTTCTTCATTTTAATCAAATATTATTCAAGGAGTTGGATAAAACTATATAATAGAGGGACAAAATAAAAGAAAATATTATTGGTGGGACAGTTGAGTATTTTATATATTCATTGCACCATAAAATAAATTAATATAATTATATAAGGTTGGTGACACAGTTTGGTTTAAGGCCTTAATCATTGACGAGGAAGAAAATTATTGAACTAAACGTGTCAAAAATGATTGTTTTTTTTTATATGATATATTTATATAAAGAACGAGAAAGGAAACAAGATACAGTCCGGTGTCTAATTAAGAATTCTTTTTTAATATGTTATATTTATATAGTGTATGTGTCAAAAATTATTGTTTTTCCTAATTTGACATTAGCACATATACTCATATAATATCTCATTCATTGTAACTATAAACAATAATAACATATTCAATTAGTGTAATCATTCAAATAAAATTGAAGACACTGATATGTACGCATTCACTTGCCAGTTATCCTATTTCTTAAAAATAAAAATAAATACGATTTAAAAGAAAAACAAAACACTCATGCATTATTATCACATTGCCTATGTAGTAACGATACTCTTGTAGAATCCTTGCTTATGTCTTCAACACACATTTCCTCTTTAGCTTTTCCCCACATCACACAATAGAAACCCAAAGCTATGATCATTCCACCAATTATACTGCAAAAATTCAAAAAAAATCATAGAAAAATTAGCCATTAACTTATAATTAATTAAAGATTAAAAGAAGGAATCTTGAAATTATTAATGGAGTAATTAATCTAATTACTAACTTTCCAACATGAAGAACATCACCAAGAAAAATGACCCCCATTATGACTGCAGCTATCATTCCAAGTGGCTTTATCATTACAACAAAAACAGGTCCTTTCTTCTTCAATGCCCAAATAAAAACTAGACTTCTAAGGACAATCATCAAAATTGCCTGCAAATAAAAGAAAAAAAAACGTAAGAAACTTACACAAATTCCACTAGTTTAGGAGGTGATTACTTATTTGCAATATTACGTATATTATCAGATTTTGGTGCGCCCAGATACGTTTAGATACGTCCAGATACATGTATCTCGAGATACATGAGAGATAGATCTAAATTAGGTGTAATTTATTTTAGATGCATTGTATCCAAAGTAGATTCACATGTATATGAAATACATAACAAATCTCACTCGCCTCCCTCACCTCTCTCCCTATTTTAGTGCATCTGGTAGCAAAAATATATGTATTAAGTGTATATTTCTTAATATATGGTATGAAATTCTTAATTAGTGGTAAGATATGTAACATTTTGAAAGTATAGGTAATAATAATACTACCTTCGTCCAATCCTATTTTCATGTTGCGTTTTTCGAAAGTTAACTTGACTAATTTTCAAAGTTAAATAATTAGATTACATTAATTCAATATTTTAAACAAAAAACTTAGATATTCAAAAACTATACGAAAAGTACTATAAATTGCAATTTATTGCATATCAATATGACGAAAAAATACATCGTAAAATGTTAGTCAAAGTTTTTATAGTTTGACTCTAAAAAAGGAAATCATGACAATTAAAAGTAGACGGAGGAAGTAATAATAATAATAATATATATACGGTAATAAAGTATGTCTAATTATAGTTTTTTCCAAAAAAGTATGCTTAGTGGTTAATTGTGTCAGCTTTTACCTTGCTGACAAGAGTTCGATTCCTTGCCTTATAATTTCCTCACGGATCATTTCCTTTTCTCCTACCCAAATGTAATTTTAACACTCAATATTTATATATCTATGTTAAATTAACTATATTAATAAATATCAAACGCGAATAAATTAAAATTATTTCGATATATATATTAGTGTATACTTACAGCATAACAAACAGTAATCAACTCCAAATCTGGTTTAAGTCTCCAAGAACTCAAATTTTGTTCAGCAATTAATCCAACCACACCTGAAATAATTGTTACTAAGCCACAAGTAACAGTAGTCACCACGAATTCTTCTGGATAATCAATTATAGTCCATGCCTGATCGATCATACAATAAATAATTAATATAATTTTAGCGCGAATACTTTTATTAACTTAATTATATTTTCAACGGATACTATATATATATACCTGGACTATGTACAAGATTGCAAGTAGCAAATTAGCAGTAGCAAGGAGAAATCCTCCAAGGATCCAATTTGATTTTGTACTGATGTGAAGTTGATGAAAATTATTGGAGGGTGTAATTGATTGATTTGAAAAAATTGGAGGGCCTCTATAAAAAGTCATAAGCAGTGCCCCAAGTATTAATATTGTTGTCCCAATAAACTTTGCCAGACTGCTTTTCAACCTTAATCCCAACTTTTCCATCCTGTTCATAAAGTCAAAGCAATATTTGACAAATATATCATCATAAAAGAACATATACAAAAAGAATACGTTAGAGAATTTTCCTTTTTAATTACTTGCATTGACTAATATATATATATATATATATATATATATATATATATATGTTCAAACATGAAAATAACTTGATTTTAGGGTAACTTACCGAAATTTTATTAGTTTATATTATGAGCTAATTATTTAGATACACGTTAATTTGCAATATTACGAA
Organism: Solanum stenotomum; assembly: GCF_019186545.1. NCBI lineage: Eukaryota > Viridiplantae > Streptophyta > Magnoliopsida > Solanales > Solanaceae > Solanum > Solanum stenotomum. The sequence continues at coordinate 45,845,711 of NC_064287.1, read as the reverse complement.
TCTTATCAAATTTTTGTGTGTACAGATATGTTTAGATACATGTATCTCAATCAAGATACACGAGTCAAAATTATGTGTAATTTGTTCTAGATACACTATATTCAAGTGAATTTGCATGTATCTAAGTTATATAGACGAATCTCGCTCATCTCTCTTGTCTCCCTCCCATCTCACTAACCACTCTCTTATCCTGCTCACATATTTGGTATTTCAAATACATGTGAATCACACTAGATGCATATTTCTGGTGTCCTAGATACATGTATCTGGATACATAGACAAATCTTGTTCGTCTCCCTCCTGTTTAATTTTTACTAGTCTCTATCCCTATTTCAGTGTATATAATAGCAAAAAACATGTATCTATCTAGCTTGAAATCTCGTATGAATTGAAAAAGAAAATCAAATTAATAATATTATGCTAATAATATGTGTAACTTACCCTGCAATTACAGCAATTAGGAAAGTAAAAGCTGGAACAACATCTGTCATTGCTGAGGCCAAAATTGGATTGCTATACCCTATCCCAAAGCACAACAATATTTGTACAGAGCAGCTTTTTATTTGTGTCACAAAAAAGAAAAATAAAAACAATATTAAAGCCATAATTAAAGTCATTATAACCAACAACAACATGAACAAAAAGAAATTAAAAAAAATAAAAAATCAATTTCATGATCAAGTACCTGAGGAAGGCAAGAAGAATCATCCTAGAGAATATAGAAAAATTGAGCTTTCTGCAAGGCCTCATTCTGTTGGACAAAAATGGCATTAAAATAAAGAAATTAAAATAAATTCAGAAGCGAAGTCAAGATTTTAAACTTATATTGATTTTCCGGACTGTAATCTTGTTTAAGTGATTGAATTCTAAAAGAACATATCAATGAATTAAGACAAATACATCATTTGAATAAAAAACTACTGAATTCGATTATGTAGACATTATTCTGATCTTCAAATATTTTCAAATTTTCAAAAATTGATCGGTAGAACTTCCCCTCTCGAAACTTAATTTTTTTTTAAAAATAAAAATAAAATGCATGTCCAAACACAACTTGAAATTTAAATTCCAAAATCAAAACTTGATTTTTCAAATTTCAGGTTTCAACTTCAAAATCTATCGCAGTCAAATCGAGTCATAATAGATTGTGGAGAAACTTATAATTACCTATGATAGATGAAGGTAGAAGGTACAAGGAAGAACAAAGCCAAGGCATTGGCATAGAAAATGAAGACAAAATTGCTCATTCCTCTAATAGTAGCAGCTTTATTGAGTGTGTTTAAACCAACTTCTATGCATTCTAATATAATCAACACTGTTATTATCACCACCCTTGAGCTCCACATTTTTTCCTCAACTTAAAAAGACTTGTACAAAATGATTAATTACTTGGAAAGACACCCACTATATATAGCTTTTAAGAGAATCATATTGTGTGAATCAAACCTCCCACCTACCCCACAATACAGGGGCAATTTTGTCCAATATTTGTATTTACATAAAAACAAAATATTCAACATAATCTCACAAATCATATTCAACGCAGGCAAATATTATCTTTATCTTTGCATGCCTCAAGGAAAAGATTTTGTATGTATATTAAAAATATCTAAATATTTAATTGTAACATAACTGATTTTAATATTAAATCAATTTACGGGTACTTATTAATTTCAAATTCTAGATCGGCTTGATCTGTAATAGTGGTGCTCTATCACTCAATCGAGAATACTTGTGAAAATTTAAGTTTGGACCATTGAGTTATTTTTTTAATAAAATATGCACATTGCCTATCTCATATTTTTATTTGATGATATTTAATTAGATGATATGGAGTTTACGGAAGAAAAAAAAATTGACGCATTTTTAAAGTAATCGTAAAATTATCATATTAAATTAACATGTAAGAACATTTTATTAAAATAAAACTAAAACTATATAGTTAAAAGAGTTTTTGAATATAGTATGATAATTGTCGTATGTATGCAGTGGCGGAGCCACATGGATTTGAGGAGTGTCAATTGATATTTTTTCATCGGAAAATTCTGTTGAGTATATGTACGTAGTTAGGTAAAAATATTTGTTATATATATATTACGTATTGACATTCTTTAACTTTTTCATGAATTTATTTTATTTTGATTATTTTTAGTGAAAATTTTGACTCCGTCATTGACCCTGTTGTTGTTCTTTCTATAAAAAATGGGAATACAAAAAAGGAATCGAAGTAGGAGATTACAAGATGAGAGACTGAACCTTCATCAACAAAATCAAAATTCGAATACTTAATCAATTGAGTTACTAAAATTCTCTCGTATATATATATATATATATATATATATATATATATATAATTATATATGACTGTATCTGATACCATATCCCACAAAATAAAAGACCGGGATAAAATTCGATATCATTGTTTGCCTTTTGCCCTATCAAAAGTTATTTAAATCATCCTCATTATTTTTAAAAAATAATTTAAGCCCTTCCTAATACCACGCATTAAACGGGATTTAATGTCATATCGAAGAATTAGTCTTTTTGTTTATTCTAATTTTAAATTTTTTTTGTATATAATAGCAAACTATTAATTCAAATTAAATGCTATAAATTTAGTTTGATTTAATTGTACCCCATAGCAAACTGTTGTTATTTCGCCTCTCTCCTGGTGAATCTCGCTTGCCACTCTCGTTCTCTCCCTCGCCTCTCTCGCTTTTTATACAAACTCAAATGTATAAAATATGTTTGTGTTTATATAAAGTGAGAGAAAATTGTATATATACATATATTTTCATTCCCTTCTTCCAGATCTCACTCGCCAGTCTCTCCCTTGCCTCTCTCGCTTATACAAACAGAAATGTATAAATTGTGTTCTGTTTGTTTAAAGCGAGAGAAAATTGTATACACACATGAAAATACATATATCTTCGCCCTATACACTTATAATTATACAATACAAATATTTCCCTGCCCATATCTCTTTTGCCTTTCTCTCTTTCTCGCTTTATACAAACACATATTATACAATTGATCTTTTGTATATGTATACCGAAACAGAAACAAATTGTATACAACTGCTTTCTTTTGTATATGTATAGCGAAATATACATATTTATGTTTGCTATGGAGCACAATTATGCAAATTATAGCTATAACATACAAATATGATTTTTGTGTTTGCTATATGTGAAAGTTGCTCTTAAAAAAATTTAGTAGGTTGGCTAAATTATTTTTTTATGGTATTTTGAAATGCATTGCATGTGTGAGAATACCACTAAAATAAAATATTGCCTTGTTCAGTCAAATTAAGGTATCGGATATCAATTATAATAATATGTTTAGAACGTGTAGTTATTTTTATTACCTAATCTATTTATAAATAAAAAGACAATGGATCAAAACCACTTAAATTAGTACAATATTTTTATTAGTTTCACACTTAAGTTATATATATCTAGTTTATATAATTACTTCATTGAACTACAATTTTCAAGTTTATATAAAATATTGGCTTTTCGATATATATATATATATATATATAGTTTATATAATTACTTCGTTGAACCATAATTTTCAAGTTTATATAGAATATTGGCTTGTTCAGTCAAACTTGCTCATTCCTCTAGTAATAGCATATTTGAGGTATGAAAAGTGGACAAGTCTTTTCTAACATGTCCTCATCGATCATTCGTAGCTTCTCCATAGAAAAACTAAGTTCATAAGAAAGGTTACGAAGGCGTGGAAGATCATGGAGGAGGTTATGGAAGTATAGATACCCCAGGTTATAGACATACACAATAAAAATCAAATTTACAACAAAAAATGTTTTATTAAAAATATTTAGATAAGGTTTTAGACCGCATCGTAATATAATTTTTAAATAGATTAAATTGGGCGGATTAAGATGAATTGAGTTAAAAAAATAAGTGGATCATCAACCTACTCAAATCTAAGAGAATTGGGCGAATCATTATTTTACTAATTGATTTTATCACNCCCCCCCCCCCCCCCGCCTAATTGATGGTTATTTTCAAATAGAGAAGCCATAAGAATTAATTTCCAAGTATAAGATCATATAAATTTATTTATAATATACATACATATAAAAGAATTATGTATATTATACCTAACTTGAAGTCCCTCACATATTAAAAAAACTTTTACCTAATAGTTGTTGAATTTTCTTGTTAAAATTTTCGAACTCCATCACTAAAAAAGGGCACGATAATGAAAAGGAGATTATACTAGTTACTAAGAAAAACTTTAAAGTGTAAGAGTAGGTAAAAAACATATAACAAATTCTATCACAAATATAGTCAATTTTTTCCTCATCTCAACAACATAAAAAACTTCTATAAATAAAAAACACCTCACTTTTTCGTATTTTGAGATTTAAATATTTTTTTCTATTTAATATATATATATATATATCTTGAATTATCAATAATTATAATTTATAGCACTTTTTAGGTAATTTTCAAATATGTAAAAAATTATTTTAATAAATTGAAGATCCATGCCCGAATTGACTATCAAAATTAAACCGTTTGACTTTTGAAATTCGGACAATACCACATAAATTGAGATAAAGAAAATATTAAACTATGTTAAGAAAATTCTTTTTTAAAAAATAGCTATAAGAAGCATGTATTCTTCTATAGAAAAAAAAAAGAGACTTAGAGCCTGTTTGAACTGACTTAAAAGTTGGTCAAACTTATTTTTAAGTCATTTTGAACTTTTGAGAGTGTTTGACAAAGTTAAAAATAACTTAAAATAATTTTAAAATGACTCAAAAAAAATTAAAAGTAGATACTCTCCTACTTTTCATTTTTTAACTTAAAAGTTACTACTAAAATTTAACTTTTTAAAATTACTTTTGAAAAACTATTTTTTTAAAAAAATTAAGCCAAACGGACTCTTATTAAGTTATGTGTTTTCTTTTTATGAATGACAACATTACACTAGAATTTAATTAACTTAATCATTAATTAGAAAACTAATTCTAACCCGTAGATATCGTATCACCCACAAAAAACTCATAACCATATTGTTATTAGTGGTTGTTTTTGTTTCAAATCATCTATAATTCCGTTCTAATTCTATATTTATAAGCAAATCACAGCAATAGTATTATTGCATTTACTGCTGAACAACACTTTACTAGTAAATAAGAATACTCATATTCTTAAAACTTTTCTTTCGTTTCATAATTTGTTATAATCATTATGGGCAAAGTCAAGATCGGAATCAATGGTGAGTTTTTTTATTTCATATTGTTATCCACATTTGTTAATGTCAATACTATTTTATTTTTTAAAAATTGTTTTTTTTTTTTTGTATACGTAGGTTTTGGAAGAATTGGTAGATTAGTGGCTAGAGTGGCGTTGCAGAGTGATGACATTGAGCTTGTTGCTGTCAATGACCCCTTTATCACTACTGAATACATGGTTACTCCATTTTCCTTTTTAACTCTATTGTTTTAATAATTATCTGGTGTTCGAAATTTACTGATCTGATTAACCTTTATATTGATTCATTGTTCTTCGTATTATTTGTAAAGTTAGACAATGTTCAATATTTATCACCTAGATCTAGAGTATTGGAAGTAGACTCAATTAAACCCCTTATTTTCAACATAAACCAGAGATATATATGTCTGAAAAGTAGTATAAAAATCATGAAAAGTAATATAAATATCAAAATTTGAGATATATTTTAAAATAACTTACAAATTTGAATCCATGACGTTTAAATATTGGATCTGCCTCTAGTGTGATTTATACACCTTTCCTTGCAATGAATGTTCCATAATTTTGGATCCATACCCAAGGGAATCATGAATTTTATATCACGTTTAAAGTATTACTGGAAATGATCTCTTATAACCACTTACGAGTTGAATTTTAAAAAAAAATGATCTTTATTGATTAGTCACGTCAAATGTGGTATATATAGTTCCTTTATTGATCCATTAGTTTCATGTGCAAGAGTTTTGTTTCTAGACTTAAACGTATACTATTATATAGCAATTTCATATTTTTCATTCGATAAGAGATTGTGGATCTATTCTTAGTAAGGACAACTTGATTGCGATTAAATGCCTGATTTTCAAGCTGATATATCCTGTGCTCGTTGTAATGTACATTTGAGTCTGATTTGAATTTCGCGTTTTATAGACCTATATGTTCAAATATGACACCGTTCATGGCCAATGGAAGAAACACGAGCTTAAAGTTAAGGATGAAAAAACTCTTCTCTTTGGCGATAAACCTGTCAAAGTATTTGGTGCTAGGTAAATAAATGCATTTCCAACATTGCATTACAATTGAGTTTTTCTTCTTACCTTTATTGGTGTAACAAACAGAAACCCCGAAGAAATTCCATGGGGTGAGGCTGGAGCAGACTACGTCGTTGAGTCCACTGGTGTTTTCACTGATAAAGACAAAGCTGCAGCTCACTTGAAGGTATTCATACTTCATTTTCATATGTTATACACTGATAGTTTAAAAGAACTTTTTATGCTAACGCGTATAATTATGATGTTCCATCTATTTTTTTTTTTCGTTAGGGTGGTGCAAAGAGAGTTGTTATTTCAGCCCCTAGCAAGGACGCGCCCATGTTTGTAATGGGTGTAAATGAGAAGGAATACAAAGCAGATATTAACATTGTGTCTAACGCTAGTTGCACTACTAACTGTCTTGCTCCATTGGCTAAGGTTGTTATTTTTAGTCTGTTTGGTATCTAATCTTGTCATTTTAGTTGAAATCCAACTTTGATCGTATTCAATTTGAATCATCACAGGCTATTAATGACAAATTTGGTATCGTTGAGGGTCTAATGACCACGGTCCATTCTATTACTGGTAAGCTAAGGTCCTAGTTACTGATGTTCCTAGTTATATTTCTTCTGTTTTAACTTTATTGATCGCAAATTTGTTCTGTATACGTTATATAGCAACACAAAAGACAGTTGATGGTCCTTCGATGAAAGACTGGAGAGGTGGACGTGCTGCTGCTCATAACATCATCCCTAGTAGTACCGGAGCTGCCAAGGTAGTACTAACCATGTTATGCCCAAATCTATTTTTGTATTTTTCATATGGTCTGTAAGGCGATCCACGCTCCAAAAGGCGTAACATAATTTACTCTGTTTTCCAGAGGAAATTGTGTAGTTACTATACTTTTTACATTTGATAATGCAGGCTGTTGGCAAAGTTCTACCAGCATTGAATGGAAAGTTAACTGGTATGGCTTTTCGTGTTCCAACTGTTGATGTTTCAGTGGTTGATCTAACCGCGAGGATTCAGAAATCAGCTACCTATGATGAGATCAAAGCAGCTCTCAAGTACAAATACTTTTTGAGATTTCGCTTATTGAAGAAATTATAAGTTAGATTGTGAACAGTTTTTATCTTTGTACAGGGCTGAGTCTGAGGGAAACATGAAGGGAATTCTTGGCTACACCGAAGATGATGTAGTTTCATCTGATTTCATCGGTGATTGCAGGTGAGAATTGTGCTTGACATCTAAATGGATCTAGGCTAGACACAACGGGTTCAATTGAATTCACTGTGTCTAGCTCTAGCTCGGATAAAGAGCAGAACTCATCACTGACTCTAAATTCTGGATTCGTCACTGTTTAACATTTTGACATGTTGCTTGTGTTAGGTCAAGCATCTTTGATGCCAAGGCTGGTATTGCTCTCAATGGGAACTTTGTTAAGGTTGTCTCGTGGTATGACAACGAATGGGGATACAGGTAAAGGTTTTATCGGATTTTTTACCTATTATTGGAGTAGAAAATATTTGTTTGTGATCAAAGATGGATATTACTTTCTGCTCGAACTATCTACACATGAAACACAAATCTAAAATGTATATAAGATTACTCATTTTGAATGCTGACTCTAGCTTCTGAATTCGTCTCTGTTTCAGATACTAGCATTATAATATCGCTCTAACAACATAATATACATTTTTTGTTGTTGCAGTAACCGTGTTATCGACTTGATTCGTCACATGTCAACTGTTGTATAAACAGTTAATATTTCTATGAATGGTTAGAGTTCAGCAAAGAAGCATTGAAGAAGATATGGAATAATAGAGAAGTAGAGATCAGTGCATTATATCCCTTTTGTTATTTTTGGAGTTTTATTAGAAAGCTTCTGAGGATTTTTTTTTTTTAACATTATAGTTCAGTAGGAACAATTAATAAGACGAAATGAGTGTATTCTGCTCATATATTTTTTTGTTAGAAAGGTGCAATTTTGGTACACTAAGATATATTCTTTTGTGTAAATCGAATTTTGAATTGACTATTTCTCATTTTCATCTTCATTACGAGCACTCTGTCCAACACATCTAACCAACTCGCATTGTTCACCGGCTCAGCCGAATGGGAACTTTGTTAAGGTTTTTCATATAACATTATACAAAATTTGATACATCTTTTTCAATGTGGGCTCATCACCAGATACAGATTGCATATCTTCATACAAAATGATACAACTTTTATACAATTCTCATATTACATTGTACAACTTTTATACAACTCTGTTATAAATTGATACATCTTCAAACGGGTAAACAAGTATAGTTTGTTTGTCATACTTTATTCAATTTTCATATACTTATATATAATTATGCAAGTTGTATGCATTTCATATGTCATGTGTTCTGCTTTTTCTTCAAGTTTCAATTAATCTGAAATTCTAGCGTTAGCTAATTTTGATATACGTTTCATACTAAATCGATATGAATTTGATACGTCTTTTAACATTTGGTTGATTGGCAGATGCAGTTTGCATGTCTTCATACAAACATAATACAATTTTTATATATTTTTTCATAGAATTTACATACAATTGTGTAAGTTATATGTATTTTGTATATACAAATTCTATACAATGAATAGATTCTAATTTCTCATTTCCAAAAATTACAGTTTGTTCATTTTCTTTTCATATGTCATTCCGATACCACATAATTTTCTTCTATTTACCATATCTATAAATACTTTTGCTAGGTGGTTCTGAGTAATGAGAAAGTATTAAATCATGGTGAAGCTTATTCTGATTTTCTTTTTGAAAAAAAAAATAAATGAAAAAGGCATTAAGCAATAAGAGACGTGGTTTTATTCATAACTCAATAATAATAACCATTAGTATTCAAAGATATGATGGAAAAATAAGGAGTAACTACGTAATTCGACATACTGCACTATCATATATACTATTATTATTTATATTTTCATAATATTACGTATCTTACCACTAATTAAGTGTTTCCTATTATATATTGAGGAAGATACACTTAATTAGATACACATATTTTTGTTATCAGATACACTAAAATAGAGAGAGTCGAGCGAGATTTGTTATGTATCACAGATATATGTGAATCACACTAGATACACTCTAGATATATGTATCTGGTGTGATTCACATATATCTGAGATACTAGATACATAGGATAGTGGTGAGCGAGATAGGAGGGAGGCGACCGAGATTTATTATGTATCCCAAATACATGTGAATCCACTTTGATATAATGTATCTAGAACAAATTACACTTAATTTTGACCTCATGTCCCGAGATACATATATCCTGACGTAGTTGCAGGTATCTGGATGCACCAAAATCTAATAAAATATATAATATTACAATCTAAAGTCTATCTAAATAATTAGCTCCTAAACTAATAAGATTTATATAAGTTTCCTAAAATAAAATATAATTAAGATAGCCCAACTCAAAAATAGGAACCAAATTTAATGGGCCAATTTTAAGAGGTATAGTTTCATTTCAAGTGGTCTAAATTTTGGAATAACTAGGCACTACCACCAAGTACCAACTAATTACGATTATTTTAACACATATCACCTAATCATGATAAAAACTTATTTATACTCGATGTTACATTATCATGATAAATACATGACATTTGTTTTTTATCTACACATTAGTCACTTAATCATAGTTAAATAATTTACATTCTTATTTACTATTTGTTTTTAATCGCTAAGGTTAAATTGTATAACTAGATGCATATAAATGCTCGGTACAGATAAATATTTATTCTTCACCATGTGATTATAAGATACTTGTGATCTTATATTTATTAAATCTTACAAATATCGAATACGACTTGTTTGGTTGGTTTGTTAGATTTCAATTTCAAAATCCTAATATATTTATTAACCAAAAAAAAAAAACTTTCTGCGTAACTGAAAAGTCGGTATTCCTTATTTAAAAAGAAATTTGTTTTATAATTTTGAATGTGAAAAGGTACAAAAGTACCTTTGAAGATCCACCAGAAATAATTACATGGTTAAGTTAAGAAAAAAAAAATAAGGACATGTAAAATTCCACCAACTTGCTACTCCATTCTTACGTAAAAAGTATTTTTCCCTTCCCATATTTATTATTTATATATATATATATGCTTTAAAAAAAATATTACAAAGTTAGTTCAACTCTTCTACTTTAGGACTAACAAAAGAAATTTTTTGTAAATAATTGTTATCTCTATTTATCTACACCAAAAATAATAATAGTAACAATGTATTCAGTGTAGTCTCTAACAAAGTGAGGTCTAGGGATGATGACAGAGTCAAGTTTTTCAATAAAGAAGTTCGAAATATAAAAAGTAAGCAGACGCAGAGGTCAAAGGGAGTCCAATATCTACTATATATACGTAAGATTTATTTAAGCATACATAAATAGTGTAATTTTCCGCCGAAGAGGATCTTGATGAACCCCCTTGGCCGTTAGCTCCACCCCTGTAGAGGGATGATTATAGAGTGTTCACACATATATCTTATCTCCATAAAAGATAAAAAGATTGTTTTCGATAAACAGACAGATTATAATAGTTGGGATAGGAGGGGGGGGGGATACATG
>NC_064287.1:45793660-45834793 GCF_019186545.1 Solanum stenotomum | reverse complement strand
GGGGGGGGGGGGGGGGGGGGGGGGGGGGATACATGAGAGAAGATCCACCACCCTTTTTGGAGGGGTCCTTGTTAAGCATATAAGCAAAAGGAGAGACAGAGAGAGACTAGTCGAAGTCATCCATTGGCTTCATTTTCCTTCGTAGGAGCAACATATTACCCCTTAGTACTAATCAACTTCTCCCCCTTCTTAACTTTTTCTTAGAGTTATTGTTTGGGACGGTTTTAAATATATACGATAAAGCAATTAGTTTATGATAACTATAGTTATGTTTTTATTTATATAAAAAATAGTCAAAAGTCATAGAAAGTATACAGTGAGTATACATTATGATACACTCAAAAAATTGAATATAGCTTATCTATATGTGATTTATATACACTGACTATACATTATGATATACTCAAAAAGTTGAATATAGCTTACATATATATTAGCTATAAACCGACTAATTGGCTATACATTATGATACACTCAAAAAGTTGAATATAATTTAATTATATATGAAACCCGTATTTTTAAGTGACCTAGAATACTTTCCGACCCTAATAGGAATGCACCAGGATCCTCTCTTAGCCAATTTTTATTTGCATTAGTAATGGACATACTAATGTGACACATTTAATGGGATATGCCATAGTGAATGTTATTTACATATGATATGGTACTAATTGACGAGATGATAGGAAAAGTTAATGTGAGGTTGGAAGTTTGGAGAGGGCTCTCGGAGTCAAAAGAGTTCAAGTTGAGTAGCATCGAATTTGAATATTTGGAGTGTAAAGTTCAGTACTGATTTGTCTCATATACACATTGGTATTGATACACATGTCATCCTCAAGAGATGAATTTTCAAGTACCACTACAAGAAAACTGTGAATTACATGGGGATTTTTCTGGGAATTAATATCAAAATTTGCAGGAAAATAAGTTTCCTGCGAATTTTCATACTAATCCCCAGGAAAATCTCCATGTAATTCACAGTTTTTTTGTAGTGACCTAGACCAATAATTCAAGGTAATGGGAACATTGATGAGAATGTCACTCATCGTATTGAGTGTGAAGGATAAAATTAATGCTCACATCCGATGTTCTTTGTGATAAAGATGTGCCACCTATACTGAAAGGTAAGTTTTACAAAGTAATTATTAGACCGATTATGTTATATCAAGAGAAGTATTGTTAGTTAGTGAATTATAAATTCTCATGTCTAGAAGATGAGCATGACAAAGATAGGGATATTGAAGTGAATGTGGGCTTTTCAGAAGTGATAAGATTAAGAATAAAGTCATCCAGGATACAGTAGGAGTGGCCCCCCTTGGAGGAAAAGATGTGAAACGTGTGGCTGGGATGGTTTAGCTATATGAAGAAGAGATGTGTGATATTAGTTAGTTGGTGTGAAAAGTTGGTCGTAGAGGGCTAAAGATGGATAGAGGTAAACCTAAGAAGTATTGAGGGTGAGGTGATTAGTCTAGATATGACACATCTTCAAGTCACCGAGGACATGACCCTTGATAAGATGGTGTGGAAGTCGAGTATTAGAATAGAAGGTTAGTAAGAAGTCGTGAGTATTTCTATTCTTAGAGTACTAGTAAACTTCTTCTTTTTTGCTGAGCTTTAGGTTTTTATTACTACATGTTGTTTCTTTAGTCTATTTATCTTATTTACTTGATGTTGTTCTACGTACTGTTCAGTCGGGGGTCTATAAAAAATAACTTCTATGTCATTTCAAGGTAATGTTAAAATATGCGTACAGTCTATCATCCACAAATCGCACATATGAAATTATATTAGATTTGTTGTTGTTTTTGTACTCCTAAGTATTCAATTTGTCTTAAATTTAACCATGTTTAACTTTACGGTCCACGAAAAGCCATAAGTGTCGTTAATTTCATCTCATATTTGCTCTTTTCTTTAATGATGATTGTGCAACTTAATTCTGACATTTACCAACGTCCAATAACTTGAAGTATGCCCTAAACAATTAAAAATGTCCAAATGCAAAGTTAAGTAATATATTTAGACTTTTTCCATCAATAAAATAAAGTGAAAATAAGAAAGAAAAAGAAAACTGCGGGAAAGAGAAAAAATTTTGCGGAGAATACAAACATTTAAAACATATTAAATATTATAGCTATTGTTTAGGGAAATTCTAATTCGCAGCTATAGTTTTGCTCAATTTTACTATTAGCTTGATTTGTATAATTTGTTTGATTTGTATAAATTTAGAATTTGTATAATTCGGTTTCTGATTAGTATAAATCTAGAATTTTTTATATGCTTATCCTAACAATTTGTATACGATTTATGAAAAAATCATAAGCAATTACCCTGTTTGTATATTGGTGAGAGAAATATACAAATGCAGTTCTGAAAATTTCTTAAATGTATAAATATTTAATTTGTATATACTTACCCTATTTGTATATTCGCAAACGAAATATATAAATGAGCAGAAATATACAACTACAACCTCCATAGCAAATGAAACTATAGCTATGAAGCACAACTATCAAAATTATAGTTATAGAACCTTATTATATCTATTATGTTTGTTATTTCTGAAATTTTCTAAAAAGAAAAACGGAAAAAAGAGCTATAGAGAAAAAGAAAAAGGAACAAAAAGGACCTCAAAAGCTTTTCAATAACCTATTTATTATAAAACAAGATTTCGTTCCACTTTAACATACAGGACAATTATGTACAATGTGTACTAGCTACACCTATTTTACCTTGTAATAGTGTTTTAAAAGATAATTTTGGGACTCGCCTCGATTGTGCCAATTACTAGCGCATTCAGGGCCCTGCGCCCAGCTCAGCTGGAGAGGTCAAGTCTGATCTGGTAAGTGCTAATTCGGTTCGGATAGACTTCATTCAAGAATGGGCCACTAGTAAAATGCCTTGAGGCTCACATGTGAAGTTTAGTTCTATGAAGTTTGATTGTATGTTCTAAACATGTCTAACGTCCAATATTTGAGGCTCATATCTAATAGTTATTTATAAATTATGTATTAAAATTTTGAGTAACATTGTTGACCCTTGATCATAATTCTTTAATCAATCAATAATGCTTATTAATAGTTTTTTTAATCTATAGAAATAAAAAGATTGAAAGTAACAAAAACAAAAGAATTTGTAATATTGCATATTTACTAGATGAAATTAATAATGTAAGGGTGAATATCATTTAATATTTCTTTTTAAAATGCATAGTCCAAATTTTACATCTTCATGACTTGTTATTGATCTTCATATTTTTGTCATATGTCTCAAACTTACCATATTTTATTATTTCGCTAATTGAAAATAACTTTATTTTTATTCGTGAAAGAGTGATGTTTTGATTATTATACAATACCAATAAAGTTTATTGATTATTTTCCTTTTAGGATGGTAAATTGGGTAGTATGATATGCATCTTCTAATAACTTTTATATCATAGCATTATGTATACTCATAAAATATACCTTATAAGTTTTATTTTTTTAATGAATTTCTCTTATCGTGTTTTTTAAATTTTTCTTAAAACTATATTGATGTATCTTTTTTTTTTTTAGAAAGAAGAAGATATTTTTGATGTTATCACACTACTTTACTATATCATAACTTATTAATTAAAATATTTATGGTGCTTACGTCTCATGCCTCTAGCTAGCTAGCTTATGCATTGTCTTGTACTAAGTAAAATGTTCCGTCTCATATTTCCGCCTTTTAAAACGCTAGTTTTGATTTCTGAAGGCTAACTTTGGACAATAATAGTTGTAAATAACAAGCCTAATTATATTGTAAAACTTAAGAACAAAAGAACAATATAAAGAGGAAGAGAAGAAGAATATAAGACAAGAGGAACAATATATGCTAACTTTCTTTCTTTCAAGTATTATCAACATTATTCTCAACACCACTATTTATAGGATTACATTAAGGAATACCAAAGGGTGTCATAAACATTACATTAAACCTTGAGAATTACTATCCATTAAGGAGGAAATAAACCTAGGAGTTATGGTCATACATTTGACCACATTATCAACAACATTACTACTCATAAAGGAGGGAAATTAACCAAGGAGTTATGGTCATCCATTTGACCACCAAAATGATTTACAACACTCCCCTTGGATGACCATTGATAGATAATATGCCTCGTTAAAACCTTACTAAGAAAACACCCTGTGGAAAAAAATATCTTAGTGAAGGACAAAAAAGTACACATATCTTGTAATACGCTTTGTTTGCTGCCTCGTTAAAAACCTTGCCAGGAAAACCCATTGGAATAAAACCTAGGTCAAGGGAAAAAGAGTGCAGCGCGTAGTTTACTCCCCCTATTGCAAACATCATTTAATTTCTTGGAGACGACGCATTCCAATCTTGAATACCAACTTTTCAAGTGTTGAGGTTGGTAATGCTTTAGTGAAAAGATCCGCTAAATTATCAACTGAGCGAATTTGTTGAACATTTATTTCACCTTTCTTCCAAGATCATGAGTGAAAAAGAATTTTGGTGAAATGTGTTTTGTTCTATCTCCTTTAGTATATCCTCCCTTCAGTTGAGCTATACATGCAACATTGTCTTCGTACAATGTAGTTGGAATATCTTTTTTCATAGAAAAACCACACATTTCTTGAATATGTTGAGTCATTGATCTTAACCAAACACATTCCCGACTTGCTTCATGGATGTCTATTATTTCTGCATGATTTGAAGAAGTAGCAACTAATGTTTGCTTCATTGAACGCCAAGATATAGTTGTGCCTCCATATGTAAATAAATAGTCTGTTTGAGATCGAGCTTTATGTGGATCAGACAAATATCCAGCATCTGCATAACCAATCATTTCTGGCTTGGATTTATTAGAATAAAATAATCCCATATCAATGGTTCCCTGAAGATATCTTAATATATGTTTGACTCCATTCCAATGTCTCCTTGTTGGGGATGAGTTGAATCTTGCCAATAAACTTACTGCAAAACAGATATCTGGTCGAGTATTATTAGCAAGATACATAAGCGCCCCAATGGCACTAAGATATGGAGTTTCATTGCCAAGAAGCTCATCATCATTTTCTTGCGGTTGAAATGGATCTTTATGTATGTCAAGCGATCTCACAATCATCGGGGTACTCAATGGATGTGATTTATCCATGTAAAATCGCTCTAAAACCTTTTCTGTGTATGTTGATTGATGGACAAAAATTCCATTTTTCAAATGCTCAATCTGTAGGCCAAGACAAAATTTTGTCTTACCAAGATCTTTCATTTCAAATTCTTTCGTTAAACACTTAACAGCTTTTGAAAGCTCTTTAGGAGTGCCAATGATAATTAAATCATCAACATACACAAGTATTATAACAAAATCAGATCCAGACCTTTGTATAAAAACACAAGGATAAATAGGGTCATTTTTGTACCCTTCCTTTAGCAAAAATTGGCTAAGACGATTGTACCACATTCGTCCTGATTGTTTCAATCCAAATAAGGATTTCTGAAGCCTTATCGAACAATTTTCTTGCGAATTTTTATATGCTTCAAGCACATTGAATGCTTCAGGAACTTTCATGAAAATATCAGCCATATAAATAGGTTGTGACAACATCCATTAGACGCATTTCAAGCTTTTCATGAACTGCCAGATTTATTAGATACCTGAAGGTAATTACATCTACCACAGGAGAATATGTCTCCACATAATCAATGTCAGGCCTTTGCGAAAAACCTTGTGCCACAAGTCGTGCTTTATATCTTACGACTTCACCTTTTTCATTTCGTTTTCACACAAAAGCCCATTTGTACCCCACTGGCTTGACACCTTCAGGTGTTCGGACTATTGGTCCAAAAACTTCACATTTTTCAAGTGAAGTCAATTCCGCTTGAATTGCATCTTTCCATTTTGGCCAATCATTTCTCTGTCTGCATTCATTGATAGATTTTGGTTCAGCATCCTCACCTTGTTGCAATATTTCAACAGCTACATTATAAGCAAAAATATTGTCTACCACAATATTATTTCGATTCCACCTTTTTCTCGTCGAGACATAACTTATTGAGATTTCTTCATTCTCATTATTTTCAGTTATTCGGACCTTCTTTGTGGTCTTATCATTTGTTATATCTGGGAGCTCTTCTTGAGCAATTTCCTCCATGGTATGATCTTCATGATCATTTGTTCCTTTTCTTTTTCGAGGATTTTTATCCTTTGAACCAATTGGCCTACCACGATTTAAACGTGATTTTGACTCATTTGCTTTAACAATTTGTCCTACCGGGACATCAACGTGAACTGAAGTATTTGTTGCTGGAATATAAGATTTAGTAACCATTTGAAGGTTAGTAAATGCATCTGGCAGTTGATTTGCAACATTTTGCAAATAAATTATCTTTTTAACCTCTTACTCACATTGATTTGTTCGAGGATCCAATTGAGATAGAGATAATGAATTCCAATCTATCTCTTTTTCCAACTGCTTATGTTCTCCCCCTAATGTTGGGTATACTGATTCATCAAAATGACAATCAGCAAACCTTGCTGTAAATATATCTCCTTCATAGGTTCCAAATATTTAATAATAGAAGGAGATTCATATCCAACATACACTCCCAACCTTCTTTGGGGACCCATTTTTGTGCGGAGTGGTGGGGCAATAGGAACGTATACCGCGCACCCAAAAATTTTAATATGGGAAATATTTGGTTCATGACCAAAAACCAACTATAATGGAGAGAATTCATGATAACTAGTTGGCCTTGTGCGCACCAATGCTGCTGCATGCAAAATAGCATGCCCCCATACTGAAACAAGTAAGTTTGTCCTCATTAACAATGGTCTAGCTATCTATTGGACACTACAAAAAAATAGCATTTAGCGACCGAATATAGCGACAAACAATATTCTGTCGCTAAATACCGACGGATTAGCTACGAAAAAATAAATTGGTCGCTAAATTATCGAATAAAATATTGGGACCTAAAATAGCGACGGAATAGCAACAAAAATTAAAATCCATCACTAAATTTAGGCGCTAAAGTTTGGCGCCTTTATTTTGCCTATTAAATTAGATAATTACCGACGGAAATCACGATAAACTTAACTCCGTCGCTACATTTAAGTGTTAGCGACGAAATCAACGACGGATATTTTGTCGCTAATTTTATTGAGTTTTTTGCTATTAAATTTTTTATTGTGAATACCTTTCTTTTTAAACTATAGTGTGATACATAGCGATGGAATTTCATTGCGACGGAATTTTTCGTCGCTATCTTATATTAAAATATTTCTAGGGCACAAATCTCACTCACACAAATTAAATCACTCACTCTCCACACTAAATACACATACATAGCAGCGCCTTCTGTGGGAATAGAACTTTGCCAAAATCATCATTCGTTGCTCTTTGGGAAGGAAATTCGAGCTCATCTTCCTCTTTGCTGCTTGTTGTTGCTCGTTACTCTAAGGAAAACCAATTTCATTGTTGTTGGTTCATCAAAAGGTAACAATAGTGTCTATTATTATCTAAAATTTTATAGTTATTTCATCTCTGGTTCATCTGCAGCACTCTTCATCATCTTTTTTCTGATATTTTTTAGTTAGGGTAACAATGGTCACTATTATTATCTGCACTACTCTTTGAATTTTTCATTTATCTTTTTGAAGGATCTATTTTTTCTTTTCTTGTTATGGGGAAAAATATTTTCTATTTGTAGTTATTTGATAATTTTAGATCTTAAAGTTTTCCCCTTTTGATTTTATGGAGAGATTTCTTTGGGGTTGATGGTGTGATTGAAGAAATGGGTCTAGGTTTTTAACTCTAGTTTCCTTTGTTTCTAAAATCGAAAGTTACTTTTGAAAATCAAAAGATAATTTTTCTACTATTTCAGTGCTTACGTACAAAGAAACATAACAAAACAATGTGTATGGTGCAAAGAAAAGTAACAAAACAATGTGTTAGTGTAAGTGCATACCTATATTTAAAGAAGAGATTGAAACAAATGTCTGTATTTTTTTTTCTAATGTATTCCAGAATTTTTACATAATAGAGTAATGAAATTGTATATGAGTTGATGTACATTAAACATGACATATTCTAAAATCTCAATAAACATATATCATTCCGTCATATTGTTTTGTTTATTTTTGATTAACTGTTTGATATATGAAACTTAGTGAAACCGACATAAGCTAGACTTTCCCCCTTCCCTTGCTCTCTGTTGTTTTCTGGTTAATCCGACGCAATATTAGATAAAAATGTAGTACTTTTTTTCATTCTAACATTACACTACTAGTTCTGTTAACTTGTTAATTTTTGTGGTAAGTAAACAACAACTTGTTGTATGTGAATTTTCTTTTAGGGAACACTTTTTATTTAAGTTTCTGGTGGTTTGATATAGCTATTTTATGTTGCTGTAAAAACTGGAAACTTAGTTTTCTGAATTTGTTAAAATAAAAGCACAAACAGATGTAACTGCTTCAATTCTAATTTTGTAAATAACTCTAATTGTTTTGTGTTTTTTTAACATTAAATAGGAGTATGGATAATATAAATTGTAGTTGGATGTACACGAGATTAGATGGTCGAGGGGCTCTTAATTCTAGTTTTATAGCCGGTGTAAATGACTTTCTCAAGTTTGCATGTTCTCATAGAAACCGCATGAGTGGTGACGAAGTTAGATGTCCATGTAAAAAATGCCACAACATTAAATACATGGATGTTGAATCTATTAAACTACACCTTTTTCGTTTTGGATTTGTTGAGAACTATTTTGTTTGGACGTATCAAGGAGAAAAAGAAGTGATCGATGAGATGTCTATTGATTTACCTAATGATACACAACCTGGATTGGGATATGATAATCCATATCGCCAAATGGTTTTGGATGCAGCTGGATCAAACTTTGGTCAGGGTTCGATTGGCAATCTTATTATAGTAATGACAAACCTGAGTCGTCTCATCATTGTGAACCTCCAATGGAGGAACATCCTAATCCTTCAATGGAGCAGGAACCTAATCTTGAGTTGCAAAGGTTTTATGATTTACTTCAAGCCGCTGATGCAGAATTGTATCATGGTTCTTCCATCTCTCAACTTGCCGTAGTTTCTAGGATGCTAAATATTAAAATGGAGAATACTTTGTCACAGAGGGGTTATAATCAAGTGATGCAACTATTGAAAGAGGCATTACCTGAAGATAACAAGGTTCTCGATAGTTATTATCAAACCAAGAAACTAGTGCGTAGCTTGGGTTTGCCTGTTGAAAAAATTGATTGCTGTAACTCAGGATGTATGTTATATTGGGAAGATGATAAGGACCTAACATCTTGTAAATTTTGTGGCTATGAGAGGTTTAAACGTCGTGTTGGTTCTCGTAAGAGAAAATTGGTCCCTTACAAAAAAATGTATTATTTTCCTCTTATTCCTAGATTGCGGAGATTATATGCATCTCATGCTACAGCTGCCGACATGAGATGGCATCATGAGCATATACAAAAAGAGGGAGTAATGTGTCATCCATCAGACTCTGAGGCTTGGAAGCACTTTAATGAAACCCATTCCTTTTTTGCTTCTGAACCAAGGAATGTGAGGTTGGGGTTATGTACTGATGGTTTTCAGCCATTTGCTCAATCTGGAAGAAAATACTCTTCATGGCCAGTGATTGTCACTCCATATAATTTGCCCCCAGGGATGTGTATGAAGGAGGTTTACATGTTCTTAACTGTCATTGTTCCAGGGCCACACAATCCTAAACAAAAAATTGATGTTTATCTACAACCTTTAATAAAGGAATTGACTTTATTGTGGGAGACAGGTGTGGAAGCAGTTGACATCTCAAAAAAGCAAAATTTTCAATTACGGGCAGCTTTGATGTGGACTATCAATGACTTTCCGGCATATTCTATGTTATTAGGTTGGAGTACCAATGGAAACTTAGCATGCCCTTATTGTATGGAGGAAACACAATCCTTCAGATTACAATATGGTGGGAAGACAACTTGGTTTGATAGTCATAGAATGTTTCTTGACCAAAATAATCCATTTAGGAGAGATCGTAAGAACTTTCTTAAAGGTCATATTGTCACCAGATTGCCACCACCTGTAAGAACAGGACAAGAAGTTTTGAATCAAATATGTGAGTTGGGGATAAGGAAAGTAACTGAATTAGATGCAAAAGAAGTTAATAAAAGAATTTGTAAGTCTTGTGGATGGAAAAAACGAAGCATCTTTTGGGATTTGCCTTATTGGAGTTCTAATATGATACGACATAATCTTGACGTCATGCATATTGAGAAGAATGTCTTTGATAATGTATTTAACATTGTTCTTGATGTTGATGGTAAAACCAAAGACAATCCGAAAGCACGTCTAGATATTGTAAAATATTGCAATCGGACAAATTTGGCAAGGAATCCTGATGGAAGCTATCCTAAAGCTGCATATACAATAAACAAGGATAAAAAAAAAAGGTCTTGTTTGATTGGTCGGAAGGTGTGAACTTTCCAAATGGTTATGTTTCAAATATGAGTCGATGCCTTGACACGGAAAAATTTAAGCTATTTGGGATGAAGAGTCATGATTGTCATGTGTTCATGCAACGACTATTGCCAATTGCCTTTCGTGAGTTACTTCCTAATAATGTGTGGCAGGCTCTTACAGAGTTGAGTTTATTTTTTAAAGATCTTACTTCAACTACTCTTTGATTGGTGGACTTGGAGAGATTAGAGGTACACATCCCACAAATTTTGTGTAAGTTGGAACGCATATTTCCTCCTGGATTCTTTAACTCAATGGAACATTTACCAGTGCACCTTCCATATGAAGCACGAATTGCTGGTCCTGTACAATATAGATGGATGTATCATTTTGAGAGGTAAATGTAAATTAGTTTTTATCCTATGGTGAAAAGTATGCTAGACAAGAAATTATAAATTAATTGTTTACCTCTATAGGTACCTACGAACTCGGAAAAATATGATTGGGAACAAAGCTAGTGTTGAAGGTTCCATTTGTGAAGCGCACTTGATGGCAGAGTCAACACAATTGTTTTCTCATTATTTTGAACCTCATGTTATGTCACGTCATCATAATGTGACTCGTAACGATGATGGTGGTGCTATGAAAGATGTTGAAGGAAACTTATCAATATTCACCCATCCAAGCAGGCTATCGGGAGAAGCAAAAAAAAAGAGATTTATCTCTTGAAGAAATTAAGGCTGCCCAAATTTATATTCTACTAAATTGTCAAGAGGTTGATCCGTTTGTGAGGTAAAATTTTAATCTTATACAATTGAAATATGGTAGAGCACCTTTAAAGCAAGTTGCATTATTCAAGTGTGAATGGTTTGATCCAACAATGAATGTTGGTGTTAAGGAGCACTAAATTGGTCGATGTTAATCATCGTCGCCGATTTAAAAAATATGAACCTTTTATTTTTGCAATGCAAGCAACTCAAGTGTGTTATATGCCTTATCCTAGCACAAAGAGGGATAAGGATGATTGGTTAGCTGTATTAAAAGTCAGACCTTGAGATGTTATTGAATCACCTGATGAGGGAGGGATCAAAATACCATAATCAAATCTTCCATTCCAAGTTGAAGAAGTTGAAGTCCATGAGATAGATATGAATATTACTATTGATGAAGATATGCCTCTGCATGATCCAAATGGGGATACAATTGAAATGGCTGAGCCAATTAATGATGGATTGTTATTAGAGCACCATGAATTAGAAGAAGAATCTACAGAAGATGAAGGTGAAACTGAGGATGAAATTGAAGATGGGGAGGATGAGGATGAGGAGCTCGAAGATGAAACAGATACAGACTAGTGTATTGATAGAAATCTGCTACTATATCTTCAATGACTTTTGTTTATAGTACTATGTTTTGGATGCAAATTTCTGCTCAGTGAATCATACTAAACTTAATATTTTCACTGACTGTTTTTTAAGAAACAATATGCTTCTAGACATATTTTATATGTGAGTACTAATTATACTCAAGTTCTTGGTCAGGTTTTGTTAGATGATTGTTGTATGTCGATTTTCTTTTAGTTAACTTTTTGTGTCTCTGTTTCTGATAGTTCAATACATCCCTTTGATGATGTTGTAAGAGGTTGTTTTGATGATGTTTTGTCACTCATGATCAAAGGTAAAGTCTTCTTGAATTTTCAGCTAATTGATGTCTCGGATGATATGATCTACTTGCCAGGTATCATTAGAGTCGGTATTATTTAATTTGTTCCTTTAAAAAACTACCATGTTCGTTTCTAGTGTGCTTTTAATTCTGGATTTTCTTCCTCTAAAAAATCTGACTTCTCATAAAAAAAAGATTGCTTGCTGCTTAGTAACTTCAGTTGATTTAAAAGAAGTAGAGCATGACTATTAATTGCTTGCTGCTTAGTAACTTCAGTTGGTTTAAAAGAAATATTGTGGTTGCAAGTTGCAATGTAATGATCTGATCAATCTTTCTTAGTTGCAATGTAAAATTTTCTTTTCTTTTCCTTCTCTAGTTTGGAAATGTATGGGCCTATGCAATTTCAAAGTTATTTTTCTTGTAGTTATGACGCGAGGTAGAGGTCGAGGTAACACAACTCGTGCAAGCAATACCTTAATTAGAGGTCGAGGTAGCACTAGTCGAGTTAATATGCCTACTGTTCCCATTCCCATAACTAATTCACATCAAGGTGGTATCAATTCTTCTGCTGGACCAGATCAAATAACCAATTTCAAACATTAGCTCCTACTAGTTCATCTCCTGTTCAAACATCAGCTCATGGTAGTACTCCATCTGTTAATTTTGAAACACCTCCTATAATATCTAATCAGAGCAATGCAATAGGCGAAAGTGCATCTACTCAAAGAAATGTGATAAGGGAGGCGACTACATCTAGCCAAAACAACACAATAAGTGAAGGTGAGAGCCATACTAATTCTGGACAGCAGACACTTGTTTTTATTTCTCATTCCGGGTAAGTTTGTACTTGCACTATTGATATTTATATAGTGTAATTTTTTCATTATAGACTTCATATAATATTTTTCAATTTTTTTTCTAGTTTGGAACCTTCAAATATTTGCTCTACCAGGATATGTGAGTCTTTCAAGAGTGAACTTGATCCCAATGGAATTAATTGTAAAAGGGTCTCACAAGAAATAAAAGATTTTTATCTCGGAGAATTCAAGGTATATATTTCACCATTTTAATAAAAGAAAATTTACATCACTTTTGAAGGTTTGTATACTAATGTTGCTTACTTATAAAATTATTTTAGAAGCAATTCTATTGGGATCCTTCCATTGATAGTGAAGTGAAGATACTATGGCGTAAGAAGGCAGCGAAAAGGTACAGCGATTTTATTTCTTGCATAAAAAAAGAAGCAATTTGGCCAAAATATGTTCTGGAAGAAACATGGGAAAGTTGGCTAAGATTTTGGAAAGATCCCAAGGCTATTGAAAAGTCAAAAATAAATTCAAAAAACCGTTGTGGCGGTTAGAATGTTGTTGCAAAGGGGACTCACACGGGAGGCTCTATTACTATTGGAGAGCATCGCAAGAGACTTGTAAGCATATTTTCGCACACCCTTAATTTACTTTATATGCATAATATATAGTAGTAATGAGTTCTAACTGTGAATAGGAATAGTAGTACATAATAACGTATTAAGCAGACATTTCATATAATTTTGTGTGCGCTAGGCAGTGTCTTGGTTTTTGAACAAATGAAGCACTCAAGCAACATGTGAAGTCTCCCTATTATTGATAAAGCTTTGCTGCTATAATTGTATTGGACTTCGTTTTTACTTATTTGGTTGTCATGTACACTTGTAGTTATGAGTTTGTTTTACCACACAATAAATGTTTTAGACTCTAATTGGAGGTTTATAGGAAGGGAGAGTTGATTGAGCATAATGACTCATATTCTACTTAGGAGAATGCTAGCTGAATTGATCCAAAAGTATGTGAATTCCTTCTCTGTTATGCATAATCTTAAACCTTTAGGATGTTAAATTTTTGAAGTTGCATTGCAGGCCACTTTTATTGAGAAAAAAGGGCTGATTGCCATATTTTCTAGAGTGTGTTTGTAGTTTGTGAGCTCTTTTTTATACTATCATATATTACACCATATAATTCTTTCATATTTTTACATTTTCATATGTTTTAAAAAAAATTCCTTGATAGGCTGTTGAAAAGGGTCGAGATCCAACACCAAGTGAGTTACATTTGCATGTCCATACACATGGTCATGATGGAAAATCTTTTGTTGGTGAACGAGCTCGAAATGTACATGCAAGTCCAATTCTCTATAATTACATTCACTTTATATATCCGTTGGTGGAAAAATTGTATAATCATTTTTTTTTTTCAGTTAACGATCTCTCTCGGGGTTCCCCCCCCCCCCCCCACATTTTTAATTAAAGAATAATAGGTATATGAGTTGTGTGTACAACTGCTTGTTGTTTGGACATCATAATAGTTGAATTGCTTTAGTGAATCATACCATGTTGTAAGCACAAAAATTTTATGTCCTGCATGAAGAACCCCACTAAAAATCTTGGTAAATGCAAGGAAACATTCATCAGAGTCACTATTTCCGCTGTCATTCATTATTAGTAGTGGAAGGAAGGCTAGGCCTATGTTTGTGCAATTTTTTTTTGGTCTAACAACCAACCTATTCTAATTCACAAAAGCAACAGTAGCATTACATCCATATCATTTCTTGCGCCCCATATGTGATAGATAATTGATGTTGTGATTGTCCATAGAAATGTTTTGCTTACTTTTCTAGCAGCCTTTCTAGCAATTATATTCCACCATCCATTTATATCTTGCTGAACTATATTTACTTGAAGCCACTTCATTATGTTTGTTAGACATGCTTGAGAGAAAGCACATTTGAAGAATAAATGCTCTATATTCTCGTCTTTGCTTCCACACAGCTCACATTTCATATCAGTGATCAAATCCATTGCCTTCAGTCAATGGTCATTCCTCTCCATGCCCCCTTCTCCACGTATAGCCACTCTTGACAGTGTATTTCCTTGCTCGTTTAAGCCACCCATTCTGAACATATCTAGAAACATATGTTCTTGTGCAATTTATTCTTGAGCCACTTTGGCAGGTTTATCAAGCTACTGTCTAAGCTGATGGAGACAAGGGGATGCTTGAGAAAGTTATAAAGTCTTTCAATTTGTCTATACCTCCCCGCGAACTTCAAAAAGAGGATCCTAAATTTGTACTTCGATATGTGATGAGTCGTTGGCTTCCATTGTTCGATACCATATTGTCTATTGCGGTCAAACACATGTCTGATCATATATCTGCTCAGTCTTCCTTATATCTCGGCTACTTCCAAAGCGAGAACTCTTAGATATATACGGCACAATAAATACATTAAGTTGTGCATTCTCTGTGGGCAAAAAAATAGAGCAACATATATTTTAGAAAGACTTTAATATGCAAATAAAAAGCTATGTAAGCTATCGGCATAAACTTAATTTGGCTAATCGTTATTGTTGTGGTTGTTATTAATGAATTTCACTGATTATTATTGTCTTTTACAGGAAAAGTATCTAGAAATATTACAGAATCAAACACAAACTCAATCTGATGTTGATCAATTGCAAGCATATTGTCAAGCCGCAGGAGGGGAAAAGAAACGAAGGATATATGATCTTGGAGCGCAAGATAAATCATTTTATGAGACGAATCTTTGTGCCTCAGCTTCTGGAACTGATACTTCATGCTCAGTACCATGTACGAATGCTCAAACAATAGCAACAAAAAATTTGGATGACTTTATGACACGATTGATTCCTTCACTGACAGATAAAATGCTTCCTATACTTTTTGAGCATGTACGTGGATTAATTTCTTCAACCTCATCTCAGCCAAACACACATATGACTCTTGTAACTTCTACTCCAGCTAATGTTGATGATGCTTATGCATCAGTTTCGAATGAAGATTAATGTGGTTCTCCAATCTCTCTTAGTTAGTTTTGTCGGCTAGATATTATTTTTGTTACAAATACTTTTAGTTTTTTTGCTTGGAAATTATTGTTGGGGTTGTTTTCAAGTTGGTTATGCACTCTGTAGTTTGTTATGTGTTTTGGATCTTGTAGAATATTAGTTTCTATGAATTAAGTTAATTTTGCAACTTTATAAATTGAATAGGATTTGCAATAATAAAATGTATAAAGTGTAATGGCGACGGAATTAGCGACAGATTCGCTACAAGAAGACAGAAATATAAAAAGTAATGCCGACAGACTTAGCGACGGTTTTGTAACAATATTTTTGTAGCTACAAGAAAGGTAGAAATTATAAAAAGTAATAGCGACGGAATTAATGACAAATTTTCGGTCGTCAATACGATGACACAATGAAATAACTTATAGAATTAGCGACAAAAGTTACAAATGTAACGATGATTTTTTTGGTCGTTAGTTTTAACAACGGAAGAGATTCGTCGCTAATCCGTCGCTAAACTTACGATGGATATGAATTTTTGTCGCTAAATTGTTAGCTACGCGCATAATACCGACAGATGACTTTTTGTCGCTATTCCATCGCTAAACCAAAATAGCAACGGAATAAGCTATTTAGCGACGGATTTCGTCCGTCGGTAAAAACCATTTTTTTTGTAGTAGGAGGCGCTTAATCAAAGATTCCGCTAGACCATTTTGAGTGTGAACATGAGCAACTGGATCTTCAATTGTTATCCCAGTGGACAAATAATAATCATTAAAGGCCTGCGATGTAAACTCACCAGCATTATCAAGACGAATTGTCTTTATTGCATAATCTGGAAATTGTGCTCTTAATCTTATTATTTAAGCCAACAACATCGCAAAAGTCATATTGCGAGTTGATAATAAGCACACACACATATGACCATCTTGTAGATGCATCTACACATGAAGGGTGAATTGGCCCACATATATCACTTTGTATACGTTCCAGAAATGCACGGGATTCAACCCCAACCTTAGTTATTGATGGTTTGATAACCAACTTTCCTTGAGAACAAGTAGCACAAGAGAATTTCTTTTATTGAAGAATTTTTTTGATTCTTCGAAGTATGCCCATGTGACTTCTCAATAATTTTGCGCATCATATTATAACCGGGATGGCCCAACCGGTCATGCCAAATGATAAAATCATTAGGATTAGTAAACCCTTTGTTTACTATGGCATGTGATTCAATCATACTAATACTTGTATGGTACAATCCAGAAGAAAATGTGGGTAATTTTTCATGCACATATTTTTGCCCTAATTTTACTGTAGTAATATAAAGGTATTCAACCTTTCCTTCATTGGCAGTCTCAGCATGGTAGCCATTTTGGCGAATAACCTTGAAACTTAATAAGTTTCTTTGAGACTTACTACAGTACAACACACTTTTAATATTTAATATCGTTCCCCTAGGTAGTAGTAAAGCCGCTCTTCCAGAGCCCTCAATTAATTTTGCACTACCAGATATTATATTAACATAAGCCTTTTTCATAATCAAATTAGAGAAATATTTCCTTTCTTTTAAAATAGTGTGAGTTGTAACACTATCAAGAAGACACATATCTCCATTACTCATTTTGAATAATTGAAGATTGAGGAATTTTATTTATCTTCATAAAATAAAAGTACATCATAAGAAATATGAAAAATCAACAATTATGCAAGAAAATAAAATTACTTTTTTTTTCTGAATATAAAAACAACATAAGGAAAAGCATAACAATTAAAAGCACATAAATAAAACAACATAATTATTTTCCCCAATCAAATGATCAAACATTAGTTTTGATCTCCAAACAATTCTTCAACTTCCAAATGAGTAATATCATCAAGGTCATCAAAATCGTCATCTTTTAAAGCCAAATTTGCTTCAATATTGTCATCATATTTTTGTGAAGGCCCTGCCTCGGCATCATTTTTATAAGTTAAGTGTGACTCCACCCGAGCATTAGAAGAAGATGCACCATTTTTATTTCCTTTTCTTTTCAAGAAATCTTGATAAAGCCTAACAAAATGCTCAGCTGCTCTGCATTCATTCTTCCAATGCCCTTTCATGCCACAACGATGACAATTGCCTCTTGAAGGATTGCTTTGAGAACCTATATTGTTCTCCCTTTTTTGGCGACCACCACCACGACGATTATTATATCGTCCTCTGCCATTTCCACGTCCATGCACATTATTTTGGCCCCAATTTTTATTTTGTCTTCTTTCAGACTGGCCATGTGCTTCAACCTCATTTGCTTCTGGTAACGGAGCAGTTCCCGTGGGACGGGCCTCATGGTTTTTCAATAAAAGAGTATTATGTTGCTCAGCCACAAGAAGGCATGAGATCAACTCAGAATACTTTTTGAATCCTCTTTCACGGTATTGCTGCTGTAATACCAAATTTGAGGCATGAAAAGTTGTGAGAGTCTTTTCCAACATGTCCTCATCTTTTATATCTTTCTCACATAACTTCAATTGGGAAGTAATTTTGTATACAGCAGAATTATATTCACATATAGTTTTAAAATCTTGTAACCGCAAGTGAATCCATTCATAACGAGCCCTTGGCAATACTGTTGCCTTAAGGTGGTCATACCTTTCCTTCAAACCAGTCTACAATTCAAGTGGATCTTTCACCATAAGGTATTCAACCTTCAATCCTTCATCCAGATGATGACGAAGAAAAATCATTGCCTTTGCTTTGTCCTGACTCGACGCTGGATTACCATTGGTAATAGTGGCACCAAGACCTTTAGCGTCAAGGTGAATTTCAGCATCGAGTACCCATGACAAGTAATTATTTCTAGAAATGTCAAGTGCCACAAACTCAAGCTTTGATAGATTCGACATGATAAAACTATCATAGAAAATAATTAAATTAGAGTAAAATAGACAATGAGTAAATAATTAAGTAGCAAAACTTTTTTTTTTCATCAAAGTAAAATTAGCATACAATCTAAATTAATATTATGTCTCACAAATAACAAAAATAACGTTTAGTAAAATTGTTAGATAAAGTCTTTTCATTAAAAATTAATCAATAGTATAGATAATTCACTTTTTCCATTGAGAACAGAAAACACTAGAATTTGTAATCCATTCATTTTTTTTATTATTATTTTTTCACTAAACAGTGACCTTCATCTTCTCTTCGCAAAATCGATAAATAGTTAGCCTTTTTTCATTGAATTATAAACAAAATGTAAAGCAGAAAAAGTATAGCCACATTTTAATAATTTTAACATTAGATTATAAATGGATACCTCACAAGAAATGTTGTTCAACCTTGAGACTTCGTGCTGATAACATATTGTAAAACTTAAGAACAAAAGAACAATAAAAAGAGGAAGAGAAAGAAGAATATAAGACAAGAGGAACAATATAAGCTAACTTTCTTTCTTTCAAGTATTATCAACATTATTCTCAACACCACTATTTATAGGTTTACATTGAGGAATACCAAAGGGTGCATAAACATTACATTAAACCTTGAGAATTACTACCCATTAAGGAGGAAATAAACCTAGGAGTTATGGTCATCCATTTGACCACATTATCAACAACATTACTACTCATAAAGGAGGAAAATTAACCAAGGAGTTATGGTCATCCATTTGACCACCAAAATGATTTACAACAAATTATTATTTTTTCCCCTTTCCTATTTGACATCACGTAGATTTTCTATGTATATAGGAGCATTTTAGTTTTTGTTTTAATATTAATTGGTACTTGTTGCTTATTGTACAATCATCGATCTAAGGGTGTGCAAAAATCGAACCGACCGATAAATCGAACCGAAAAAAGTGTTATTGGTTTATTGTTATTGGGTTAACGGTTATTTAATGGTTTTACAAAAAAAAAAATTATTGAATTATCGGTTCGTTATTGGTTTTTTAATATTGGGTTATTGGGTTAACCGATAACCCATTAAGAATATAATAATTTACTATTTTAAATTTTAGTTATACATAAATATAATATATTAAACAAAAAATATTCATATAATTAGCAGTATATTAGACTAAAAATATAATAACCCTACGCAATAATTAACACTACTTAACAATTAACTCTCCTCTCTACTTTTAGTTATTTAACCTTTAGGTTTTACTTTTTAGTATTAATTATTTACTTTAGTTAGTTTATAATTGACTAATATTAGCTTTTGCATGATTGTAAATATCTGCAATTTGAATAACGTCAGGAATTCAGATTGTGTTTTTTTTTTAAAAAAATAACGTAAGAACTTCATTTAGTTGGGTCTTTTCTTTATATATGATTTACCATAAGCATGGCCTCATTTGTTACTTTTTTGACTTTTGTCTATGATTTGGTTTTATTTGATTCTCTTTATTGCATAAAGGGGACCTCGTTTTATATATTATTGTGATAAAAAATTGATCAAGACTTTGTTGTGATGACCAAAATACAACAAGTTGGTCCTTGTTGTCCCGTTTGGGATGATTATTTTGATGTATGTGTATCGCGTCAAATTATTGGATAAGTTATATATTTATTTTGAAAACATTTTCTTATTGGTTAAACCGAAAACCGAACCGTTAAAGACCTTAAACCAATAAACCAAAAACCGATAACAAATATCTTATTGGTTTGGTTATCGGTTTAGCATATTTAAAAATCAAAAACCGATAAACCGAACCGATAATACTTAAAACTGAACCGAACTGACCGATACACACCCCTAGATTCATTTCCTTTTTATTGTTAGTCTCTATTTTTATACTCAAGTCTTGGCCCATATCTATTGCCTATTCAAAGCATTTCGTTCGTGAATCAAGACATGCCATTAGGGTGTACAAAATCGAACCGAAAACCGAACCAAATCGCAAATCGAGTCAAACCATATGAAACTCGAGTAGTGGTTTGGTTTGACTTGGTTTGGTATTGAAAAAAAAAAATCCGACTATATTTGGGTTGGTTTGATTTTAACTAAAAAAAACCAACCCAAGACCAAACCAACCTAACATTATATATATAATTTTAAAATTTTATTTTATACATAAAAATATTTACTTTGATATAATTTTTCAATATTTCTTAGACTTTTTCATAGTTTTTATCTTTTAATATATTATTTCAAGTTAATTTGAAACTTAGAATTCTAAATAGTTCAATAAAGATTATAGTCCACAGATGTTTGTAACTATAATAAACCTTAAATCAAAATCAAATTAATACTAATTCAAAAAGAAAATCAATTCAACACTAAGAATGACAATAATATTGAATATTTGTTCTTTAGTTTTACATTGGTTTAGATAATTAAAATACATAATCTGATTTTAATTTCCTTTAATATTTAGTCATGTAACTAATACTTATTAAACTTATTTTAGCATGACTTAGTACTTTTAAATTATGATCATTTTCATTATGACTTGTTAATTTGGAATATTTGTTTTACGCGATTTCATTATTATTTGTTTTTGTTGAATATTTTAGTTGTTAATCATATCATATTTTGTGTTATTTTCTTAAGAAACACCTTAGATAGTTGTATTTTGGTAGGACTAAAGAAATATTTGAAGTACAAGTAAATTATATGTTTGTATGAATACTTTACTAGAAAAATCCAAAAAAACCCGAAAATCCGAAAAACTCAAAAAAATCCGAATAAATCCGAGGTTGAAAAATCCGAGTTTTGTTGAGTTGGTTTGGTTTATAAATTTAAAAATCCGACACAAATGGTTTGGTTTGATATTTGAAAAACCTGAACCAACCCAGCTATGTCCACCCCCCCCCCCTACATGCCATTATGAACCAGAATTAGGGTTGATATAAAATATCAAAAATTGAATCAAATTTTTGTGTTATTTGATATTCGGTAATTGAGTATTCAGTATGGTATTCGGGAGTAAAATTTTAGAAATATGGTATTTGAGTTTGAGTTTGGGTTTGGTATGAGACATTAGTACCATTTGGTATTTCTCGAATACCGAATTATTTACTTAAATACTTAATGAAGGTCATATATCAACATGTTTGTTAATTATTAGTACAAGTCTAAAGAGAAAGTTAATGAATAAACATAAACCATCCAAATACATGTCTTTTAGTTGTATCAATTTATTTTTTTGTGATGTCTTCAATCTTACTTATTGATCTTCTATTATATCGTGTCCCCACATAAAAAATAGAAATGATTGGAGAAATAGTATTAACTTTGTAATACAATCGGCTACAACTTCAATACGATATTGCCGAATACCATACCAAATCGAAATTTAATTTACCGATTACCGAACCGAAATTTAAAATTTTGGTATTTGGTATCAATTTTTAACTACGAATTAACAAATCCAAAATTTAATAATCCCAAACCGAATACCAAGCGTCCATCCCTAACCACAATACTCTAGATTTCTGAACTATTCAAAATAGATCAAATTTATCTCTGGCTTTATTTTTAAATTTAAAATATCTTTATCATTAATATCTTAGGCTCAAAAATACGTTTTCTTCTAACGGTTGTTTCAAAATAAGGCAAAATGGACCAATTTTACCTGAACTATATGAAATGTGATAATTTTTCCATCTACTGAAAACTCACGACAAGTGCTCTAAATATTAAAGAGTTGAGTCAAAATTTATTTAGGAGATTTTGAACCATTCTCAATGACATTTTTTATACAATGTCAATTTTTTGAATATAAATTTTAATTATAAATATTAATTGTTCAACTAAACATTTATTCAGTTGTTTTTTTTTAAAAACTATTCTATTAGCACTCGACTAATATTGATTTTCTTTTAATCACATCACTCTTAACGTTAGTAAGAAAAAGGACATGATATCATGTTCAATATAATAACTCATTCTTACTGTACTCGAAACTAGATTTAACGTATGTATGTCATGTAGTTTATTTTTTTGTATCTTTGTCATCCCTCGGCCTCTTTCACACCTCATTTTGAATAGTGCAAGGACAAAACTTGCACCTTTTTTCCCTTGTTTTGGAACAATTCTTAGAAGGAAGGGTATTTCTGGTTTCATTTGGATAGTTAAAGGATATTCTTGAGTCAAAAATGTATCTGTGAATGCATTTCCCTAAAACAAGGGTAAATTCGACCATATTTTCAATACTTCAATGGTATTTTTTTGCTTTTTAATTTTATTTATATATCGATATGTAAAAGTATACTCCCTCCATTTTCATTTAATTGTTGGATTTTGACTTGTACGAAATTTAAGAAATGTATTTGGTTTTTTTAAAAAAAATTTAATGGGTAAAGTTACATAGTATTTGATGCTAGTACGTAGGAGATGATGACTATTTCCTAAAACTAGTTGAGGTGCATATAAACTGACTTAATCCGAAAAAAGAAAAAGTTAGAAACAAACGATAAATCCGAAGTTAATATATTTAAAGGTTAGTCATACACATGTTCCACGCCAACAAAGCTTATTTTCGATATGTGCATGCATTTGGAATTATCTTTTTACATATTGTCGAATAAAAGTAGCTTTGTTTGATGAATTGTGATATATAACTAACAATGTTTGAACGGACTCAAGGTCTAAAGAAATGTTAGGAGTGGAAATAAACGGGCCACTACAAATGGATCACTTTTGAATATATGGCCTAACTCTAACCACCACACATTAATTATCTTTCGAGACGAACAACATAAATGTCACTAGTTTAGGAGCATATTACTTTCCTTTACATAAGTTTTCACTATCATTAATATTATCATATTCTGGACTTCAGATACATGTATTTGACGCAACCATATACATGTATCTTGGCTACACGGGGTCAAAATTAAGTGTAATTTGTTCTAGATACATTACATCCAAGTGGATTCGCATGTATCTAACTCTCTCGCTCACCTCTCTCCTATCTCGTTCGCCACTCTATTTATGTATTTGTATTTTAGAATCTATCTGATATTCCAGATACATGTATCTAATGTGATTTGTATGTGTCTCAGATACATAGACTATCTCTCTCGCCTCTCTCCTTTTCTCGTTTTTATCTCCCCCTATTTTCTCGTCTCCCTCCTATCTCGCTGGCATCTCTCCCTATTTTACTGTATCTGATAGCAAAAATATATGTATCTAGGTGTTTTTGACTTGAAATCTGATATGAAATTATTAATGAGTGATATAATATATAATTATTTCAAATTATAGCACTAGAACAAAAACAACTTTTAGCGGCAATAAATACACACATTAATAAGGAGTGCTAAAGTCTTTACCGGCATTAGTTAAGTGTCATTAGATCCAATGTTGTTAAAGGCTTTAGGGACATATACAAAGAGTGCTAATTGCCGCTAAAACTACATATTTAGCAGCAATTGGGCTATGCCCATTAATCAATTGCCGCTAAAGATCATTTTAATGTAGTGTAGACAAAATTAGTAAATATGGTAAGAAAGTTTGTCTAATTAAGTAGGCTAATATGTTTTTCTAGATATATGAGCTGTTTAGAAGTTTATTTTTCTTCAAATAATTTAGAAGGACAAAAGGTCCAAATTTTCCTAGAAAAATCAGTGGAAATCAAAATGCACCATACAAATTGATGAACATATATAGTTCCCGCTGCCCATGTGCATTCCCTTCTGTAAAGAGTTTATATAGATAAATAAAGTACATTAATTAATTGGCAATGAAAAGACATTGTATTTTGGGACAATATATATTAAGTAACATTTACAATATTATGGGAAACTCTAGACATTTCATGGTTGGTAGTTGGGGGAAAATATATATACAAGAACATTGTGACATTAGTGTATTTCTATGGTCTTTTCAGACATCATTCAAATGCCACCTTTGTCCCTCATTCTTTAATAAAAATAAAATAATCATATCAAAGTTGATTAGATACATGAAATTTATATAAACAAGGGAACTTAGCTAATAACTAAGCAAAGAACATAATAGAGCAATTTATCATTAAACTTAAGTAATTATTTCTTCTACCAAAACTTTCCATCAACAAAAAGAAACAAACAACTATTGTGAGTTGTGCTTACTATTGAGTTTGAATCGATTATAAAAAATTGTGTTGTAGGTAGGATTGTTCATGGTTATGGTTATAAAACCAAACCGAACCGCAATTCGAACCAAACCGATTAAAAAAACCGATATTTGGTTAGGTTTGATTTTAAATTTTGATAAACCGATATTATTTGGTTTGATTTTGGTTTTACTAAAAATTAACCGCAAAAATAATCAAACCGAACCGCGAAGTTATATATATAAATTTTATAATTATTTATAAATAATATACAAGTATTTTGATAAATTTTAATTAACTTAAGTCTTTAATTTTACTATTTTCTAAAGCCCAACACTTTAAATTTTAGCCCAACTATTGAAACCTTAAGTCTAAATCCCTCAATATTCATTACTTTAAAGAACACACTTTCTCTGTATTTTATAAAAAAAAATAACGCAACATTGAACAATTTAAAGCTCAAGCTAAAGAAGATGGTAATTGATTAGTTTTGACTATGAAATATTGGTTGTTTTTTTTGAGAAGTAATTTCTCAATATTCTAAGGTGTAACGTTATTGAAAAGTCTATTGACAAGATGTTGAGATCTCCAGAATATTGAACCAACTTTATGCTATTTACAATGATTTTTTTTAGTTTCTGAAACTTGGTACATTGGATGAATCACTTTGTTCGTGTAATAGCTTATTTGTGAATTATTCATGTACTAACTATTTGTGTCTATCGAGATGTGTATGTCCTCAACAAACTTATTACTTTCGAACCGAAAAAACCTAACCAAACCGACGGTTATTTTTTTTATTTGGTTTGGTTTGGTTTGATTTTAGAAATTTAAAAACCGATTTAAATTGGTTTGGTTTTGGTTTTGGTTTTAACTAATAACCGATTCAAACTTAACCATGAACACCTCTAGTTGTAGGTAATGTTTCATTTAAACTCATCTTAGTTCAATAATGTAAAAATAATAATTTTATGTCATCATGATCCAATCACATGGATGACACGTATTGTCCGTTTATGGCCCAGAAGACGTTAGGGATTTATCCCTTGGGCTACGTCATCATCATCAAGCACAATAGTATGTGTACAATGTGAACTTGTGTTATATATGTCATATAAAACTCTTTGATTTTCTTGTGCACCTCTTCTTAGCTTGTCAGCATACAGAAGCTTGTCAATCCTGCTCTATATATGACTCACCCTTCAGGCTTCATCATGGGCGTCACATATACCTCCTTAGAAACTCGACGTCCTTGTGAGGTTTTGAATTGAAGGAGTGTCCGGCTCTAATTACCCTAATTAACCCCCCACCCCACCCCCGCCCTACCCCAACAAACAAAAAAAATTAAAGAAGAAACATATGTTCTTTTAATAATTTACTCCCTCCGTCCCTTTTTAGTTGTCCACTTTAGAAATGGCACACAGATTAAGACAACAATGATTAGCACAGTGAAGTTACAATTTTACCCTTATGACAACTTTTCACTTCAAAATTACAACCACTTATTTGAATTAAAGTAAAATAAATTGGAGGGAAACAACATACACTTTTACAATTTTCAAGAAGTGTAAATAAGGGTATAATAGGAAAAAATTTGTTGTCCTTTCTTGATTTGTCAAAATGGACAACTAAATAGGGACAACTTAAAAAGGAAATATGGACAAGTAAATATGGACGGAGGGAGTATCTTGGTTGGAAGAGGAGACACTTTATGTAAGATTGCTCCAATGTCTTTGTCAATTGGATGTGCCCACATATCTGAGTCATGTCTTCAATCACAGCTAATCTAGATGCCTATTCTATCTTTATATGATTGTGAGAGTCACTTTCAACATTCTGTTGCCTAAAGAAACTTGCATCATCAACAAACCCCACTCCCTATCACTTAAAGTCTATCAATTATTTATAGCCTAGCTAGCTCTTACAAAGCAAACATCAACAAGTACTACCTAAGTCCTAATTAATTTTTCCATTAATCATTTGGATTGACTTGTCAATTGTCATTATCTTAGGGTTTTAATTTAATCTTTGTCTCCAATTAGGACAAAGAGCACTATAACCTCTCCTTTAAGAGACATTGATTGCACAATTAAGAGAGAATAATTGTGCACAAAAAGCAAGGCAATCTAGAGTCTAATTATCCCAATAATGATACCATAATAGCCAATATAATTTATTTCCCCACCTACTTAGTACTTAGGCTTATCATCATGTGAATTTGAACTTAGAAATAACATTATTAAAAAGTTTATATGATGTGTGGATTAAGATCATCACTAGTGCTTCTTAATCTATGACCCCCTATGGCACTACATATATAAACAAGAAAAATTTAAAAACTATAAATAAGATATAAGCTAAGATAAATAGAATGAATTTAATTAAATTAAGTGAATATTATAGCATGTGTTGACCTGGCTCCAATGATATCTTCGGGACAACACTCTGCACTAGGCAAGTCCTATACGACAGGCTCGACTCAAAAGGCATTGAGGGAGGATCGATTCTGGATCATCCGTGTGGATAACAACCCTCCAAATCAATATTTCTATGCATACTTATCTATATTCACTATTCATACTCACGCACATTTCTCTTATATGTACTATTGACCCCACGAAAATATTGAATAATGATAAGGTACAATAGTTGTTAGTAAAATGAACTTTATTTGAGCAAGACATAATTAAAGAGTACTACAAAAACATAAAGAAAAATTGCCACTTGATTAAACAATGATATGACTTCTCTTTCTTTTTTTCCATGAACTTTTGCATATAGTGAAAGAATAAAACCAGGACAGAGATCATACATGACATGCTTATATATGAGTATTGAGTAAATTAAAATTGAAATTGATCTATTCAATATTCACAAATTTTAAATAAGAAAGAAATACTTATAGGTAAACTATAATACATACCTCGTAATTAAACTAATCAAGACTATTTAATCAATCTATCTTTATCTCAATCAATGCTCGAAATCGGATTATTTCATTTTAGAATTAGATCAGTCAGAATGTATTTATGCATGCTAACACACACATAGGGGAGAGGATTATAAAGTGTGGAAATCAAATCTTTTTCAGCAAGGTAAAAGTTCAGAATTTAAATATATATAGTCAACCAACTGAAGTACCATAATTTTCCTCTCTTTGTTAGAATATGAGAAAATAATCAAGTTGTGGACATTTTGCCTAAGAAGGGAGCAAAGAATAGAAATGTTTATGGGACAAAGATTTTGATAGTTTCTCCAATATTTGCTAATAAAGCTATCTAGACAAACATTTAGGAATTACGTTAAAATGACATATTTTAATTTGACATGTAATATTATATATAAAAACTAGGCATAACATGATATATAAACCGTGCAAATCTATGCACTCCTACTTTAGACGTGCATAAGTAGACACTCAAATTTGTATAAAGTTGAACAAGTAAATACATGTCCTACATGACATAATATATCTATCGGACGCAAATTGCCATGTAGGACTCCACGTAGGTGTGTCGACTTGTTCAACTATATATAAGTTTAAATGTCTATCTATGCACACCCAAATTTAGAGGACATAACTATCAGTTGAGGTCAAATTAAAGAATATTTTAGGTGTGATGTGCGTATTATTTAACCCACCCCACCCCACCCCACCCCACCCCAAGCCCAAAAAAAGAAGATGTTACAATAGTGATTAGACTGGCTATCAATCATTAACTTTTCCTTTTCCTTCTACTTTTTCACTTCTTTATCTTCTCTTTCTATGTACACCTAAATTCTCATGACCAACAATGTCCATCACGTGATGTCTTGGATTTTTCTTTGGTAGAGGAACTACTTAATACTTATATTATTATAATGCCTAATAGGCAGTGATTGAACAACATTTTGCACCATTTACCTAATTGTAAGATGGAAAAAATTTCAATAAGTGAGTTGAGAGGTCGTTTTTGCTTGAAAAAAAATTAATGTTTACATAAAATAGGTCCTCCTAGCTTGCTTGAAAAAGTAATTCAAAATAAACATCAACTTATTGTATGAAATTATAAAACCTTAGAATTCTACCACCCCGAGTTCAAATTTGTGTACAAATAGAATCAAGACACTTCATGTCGTTTCCACTGTGTCTAACTTACAAAATAATTATCTAAAAACCTCAAAAATTTATGTTTCATATCAGCGTCAGAGTCTCGGATGTGTGTGGGGACGAGTTGGAGTGTTCCGTTGAGATCAAATTGAGGTGTATATATCTCGATGTGCACTATCAAAGTTGGAGTGGTTACTTGTTAGCTAAGGTCAAATAATTGAGTGTATATTTATGTATTATTATTGTGTGTATCTCACTCTCTCCAAACTCATACAAGATAGAGATAAGATCTACGTAACTTATATGACCACATTGGATATGTTATTATTGTGTACAAAATCTTGTGTATTATAGTAAAAACAACTTATTTGGTACTTTAGTCCTTGCATAGTTTAGTTTGGCCATAGTGATGATTATACAGTTGGATGAATTAAAGAGCCTTTTGTATATAGACCTGCAGATACCCAATAACCTAAAAGTTGCACTTTTTTTTGTTTTTCCATTGGTTGTTACCTATAACTAAACTTGGATTCGCGTTGGAAATCACACATTCATGTAAGGTAAAACACTTCCTCATAAAGGTAATTAATTCCATAAACATAAGAATTCGAATCTGAAACATTTGGCTATATATATTAAAAAAAAGTACTTACCAATCCACTACGACGTCAAAAAGTTGCACTCATGGTATACAATGGTACTAATGAAGTGTTGTGTTGTAATATTAATAAGGATCTTCATCATCTCCCACTTTGCAGGTACCCTACAACTTTATTTTTTCAAATAATATTGGGTGAGACCTAGCTAGCTAGACTGATGATTTAAAAATATATATGGTATCCAGCTCTATTGTGCACTGTCCTATAATATTTCTTCTCACATAACCAGTTGCCTTCCACTTAATTTCCCAAACTACACATTTGACTTGCGCAAAACAAATGATATGATGTTATTCCAATACAAAAGCCTGACCTACAAACTACAAAGTCACTACTTCTCTCAATGGAGTTAAATTTTTTAGTTTTAATCGTAAATTCGGACATAAAATCTCTAAAAATAAAATAAAATTATATATTTGAAAACCTTGTAAAAGTATCATAAGGTTTACTTTCGAAATTCGAAAAGAGTGATTCTCCAGCTTGTTTCTTTTGAATTTTCCTATGTATATGTTGGGTGCTCACAGCTAAGCTAAGCTAGATACTATCTTTAATTCTTTATTATCCCATCAAGGTGTAATCTATTTGATGTTTGACTCTATTGCTTTACTATCCTAGCTAGAAAGAAGAAAATGATATATTGTACCATGCAACATGCAGCATCTCCAGCTTTTCACCTTTAAGCAAAGTTGACCCCCCTAATAAATTATGCGTCTTATCGTCAATGATAGAGTCAGAATTTTTATTTAAAATATCAAAATATAGAGAACTATAAACATAAGAAAACTTAAACGTATGTGTAGTTAGCAATATAATTTTTTAACGAAGAAATATCAATTGACATCTAAGACGAATACATGTAAGTAACATGTTATAATCGACTAGATTAAGCTAATGGTGTTTTTATAAAGTTTTACGTTGTCACGCACTTACAATTGTACCATCATGTGAAATGTGTAATATGTCAACTCATGACTCACATGGGCCCTTCCATTAATGACAAAATTTGAATAAGTAGATTTTTAGACCTAAATAATTGGCGAAGCTATAATATTAATTAGTTAATGATTTCTCTTTTGAGTTTTCGAAATTATCATGTGTTTCAGATTTTGGTCCTCAAATGTATATGTATGTATCTAGTGCTTTCTAATATATATATTTCGAATATATGAAATTAAAATTAGATGTAATTTATTTCAGATATACTGTATCCAAGTGAATTATATATTCATATGTATCTGAAATATGTGACTCTCTCGCTCGTCTCTCTCCTATATTGCTCGCCTTTCTCCTTATGTCGCTTTCGTCTCTCCTTATGTATATGTATTTTAGAATGTATGTAATGTCATATACAGATACATGTATCTAGTATGATTTGCATGTATTTGGTATACATTAACTCTTTCGCTCACCTCCCTCCTATATCGCTCACTTCTCTCTCTATATGGAGTATATTTGGTAGCAAAAATA
The DNA here is from genome assembly GCF_019186545.1 of Solanum stenotomum. NCBI lineage: Eukaryota > Viridiplantae > Streptophyta > Magnoliopsida > Solanales > Solanaceae > Solanum > Solanum stenotomum. Next base: position 45,803,592 of record NC_064287.1, on the reverse strand, counting down.
CATGTATTTATATGTATCTGACTTGAAAATTGGTATAAAATTATGAATTAACGAGACAGTATTAAATTAATTATTTCAAAATATATAGAAAATTAGTAAATATGATAAAAATGTTCGTGTAATTATAGATAGTTCGCTTCCAATTTAAATTTCTTTTACTACTAGCTAGTATACATAATGTTATTTGTTGATGAAGGGGGTTCGGATGAATCCTGCCCTTGCTTCTATCTAGACTAGATTCACATATGTCTTGTAGTTATACTGAAAAATTGACTAAATAGATAAAGTCTCTAGTTCATTATGAATCCATTAATTAAAATGAGCTGTAAATTTGATAGTAGATTCAGAACTTATAAACTTAAAATTTTGATTTCGCTCCCAACATGAATATGGATTCCACAATTTTCATGAATTTGGATTCCTGAATTCCGACATGAATAAGTTTATGAGCTATAGAAAATGCAAGAACTGAACTCTGCAAAATACGGTTGGCCATAAAATTCAGAAATTCAACTTGAAGTTATTAAATTCCATCATTTTCATGAATTTGGAAAACAATAAAAAGGTGTTTTCACTTTTATGACTCCAAATTACTCACAAAAAGTAAAAGAAGTTGAATTTCTAAATTTTCAAGAATTTGAAAAATAATAAATTAAAAAGGAGTTTTCATTATTATTATTTTCATTTCAAATTACTCACAAAAAGTCAAAAATAACTCCAATTTTCAAATATTCCCTCTGTCCCTAATTACTTGTCCACTTTTCCTTTTATAGTTATCCTTAATTACTTGTCCATTTTGACAAATCAAGAAAGGACAAAATAATTTTACATATTATACCCTCAATTAATTACTTGAAAATTTTAAATTTTTAATCCATCCACTTCATAATTAATAGAGGTAAAATGGTAAACTCACTATGTCAATAATTGCTTTCTTTAAGGTGTGTTAATTCAAAAGTGGACAAGTAATTAGGCAATCATTTTTCACTTTGAAAATAAAAGCTGCTTTTTTTTTAATTTTTCAAATTTCACAATAAAACACGATTAAACATAGTAATAAAAAATATGGGAGGACTGCATTGCATTAATATCCCATGCACGTTTGCATGGTGGATATATGAAGAACTACATTATATTGTATGGAGTAATATTTTTAGGTTTCTGATTAGGGAAGGTCCAAAGAATCACAAGATCATATTGGAAACTGTAAAAACCTTAGAATTCTTATTTTTTAATTAACTAAAATAGATGACGTTCTATCAATTCAAGAATCACTGAAATTTATAGCATTTGACCTGTAAATGCTAGGGTGGCTACTCTTTTTTTAATTCTATATATCATATTATAATATAAAGTTTCTTTTCTTTGTAATCTATGATTAATAATATTCAGTACTAATAAAGTAAACGTTTCCAATTAATTAATTAAAATAATGATTTACTTTCATCATGTCAAACATTCCGAATCCTATGCCAAGAAAAAAGTAAAATTTAATATCAAGATTTGCTTCCTTTGTGCAGTGCACTATAAGATATCATGTTATATTGTCTCATAATTAAATTAATAATATTATCATTCTTATCATAAAGTTTTAAGTATTTTGTCATTTTTAACCAGAGGTCCTGGATACAGAGTCGCGACCTTTGTAAGTGTTTAATCTCCAATGTGAGATTTTCTGCCATAAATCCAAATTTACTCAAGTTTCAAACACCGGACACCCAAAAAAAAAAAAATCTCAACATCAAAAACTTTTATAGTTTCTTGTACTACAATTCAAATAATTATATTAATTAAACAATCACCTTTCCTAAAATAAAATTTAGAATTACTAAAAAGATCAAAAGAAATTATGTGACCATGGAGTATATATATAGAAAATTAATTTCCTTAGTAGTAGAAGTAAGCTTTTGAGGTCACTAACTTTTTTAGATACTAAAATGGTGAAAGATTTTTTTAAAAAATTTAAATTTATTTTGTTATTGTTTATTTTTTATTTTTAAAAAAGAGACATAAAACATTGGGAAGGATGGGAATAGCAGAGATTCCACTTTCCTTAATATGGAGGAAAGGGATGGGGCATTCCACACACTGTTTGTTTATATCTTGACCAAATTCTTTCTCTCTCCTCTACCATAACTATAATAATAATATTTTCGTATAATTTTTAAATATCTAAATTTTAATTATAAGACGTTTGATCAATTAATCTAATACTACAACATATACCATACTAAGGATTCATTTGATTGGTAGATGAAATAATTATAAATAAAGATATTAAATGAAATTAATTTATCTCACTTTTTTATATAGAATCTTGTTCTACTATGTATATTAAAATATTAAGTAGTTTATTCGTACTTTGTGCGATCATGAATAACTTGTTTTAGCCTTGTCATCAATAGGGGTCGAGAATAAAACAATCCAGTGACTAAATAATATTTTTTTATCTTAATTTATATAACATTTTTGGATTTCGATATTTAAAGAAATCTATTTTTCATCATAATTTTTCAAAATATCTTTTATATATTTTGAATTGTCAATTATTGTGGTTGATAATACTTATAACGTGGTTTTTAACTATATAAACTATATTTCAAAAAACTTGAAATTTTTCTATTTAAATTCACAACCAAACTTAAATTATTTAACCGTTTTAAAATTTAAAATATGGCATACAAATTAGCACAAAAAGAGTAGTTATCACCAAAATGTAAAATAAAATAATTATATAGAATAGTACTTTTGTTTTTAAAGAGGAAATCAAATATCAATTCTCTTGACAGGTGTGTCAATACAGAAGAAACAGTAGTTTTTTTATTATTAATATTTTTTGTGTAAAAGAGAATTCCAAAAAAAAAAAAAGTCCCCACAAGAGTAGAGAGCCATCACTAACACCATCACTATCCATCAATAAATACAATTTCTTTTAACCCAAACAAATACTCTCTACTTTCATCACTCTCTCAGAACTCTTGTCCCCAATACACTTTACTTAAATCTCGATTAATTTTATGAGATATTTGTCATTTTTAGCAACGATAAATATCTATTCATCAAAATTAAGACAGATGGAAAGAATTATCTAGTAATCTTTTTGTCTCCGTTGAGTTTTGAATCTGAAATTTCAAAATTCTCAACCACTTCATTGACCACAATATGAAATTTTAAAAAGTAAAAGAATTTCGAATCTTATAATCTTATGGCTTAAACATATCATGCAAAATGTTAAAATTAAAAAAAAAAATTATAAGATAAATAAATTAAAATGAAAAAGGTGATAAGTATTTATTTCAGTTTTATGTACATTCATGCACAAGCAACACAAAATTATACACACCCCACACCCTTTTTAAAAATAGAAATTAAATTTAGAAAGTGCCAAAAGAAAACTTAATGTAAATGTATATCGCTATCATGAAAAGGATGGTCAAAAAACTTTTATTATATTTATGTAGTAAATCATTTATTGATAAAAAAAAAACTTTAGGTACGTACTCCTAGGAGAAAAATAATACTGAAAATATGCTTGTTAGAAAAGAAAAGAAAAAAGTTTAGTAATAAATAGAGGAAATACATATGTTGTGAATTAAATATAAATCGTTTTAGTTTTGAATTTAGCCTAGCTATATGAGTTTATGGCAGGTTGGATATTTTATTTTTCAGTAATTAATTTCACCTAAAAAAAATAAGTGAAAATTTTAAAAATTAGAAGTGAATGGTAAAAAACACACCTACAATATCTATGATTTTTGAATTTCATACCTTAATAATTAATTATCAAGCGAAAACATTTTTTAATTTAAATTATCGTCAAATATTTATCGAAAGACATGTTAACTATCAATTGTTTACCTTTTTTCCTCCGTAGCTTTGTGTATTTACAGGAGTTAAACATACTCTCAATTGTATCGATAAACAATCAAATTTTCATCTGCTTCTTAAACCTTTCAGTTACATTTTCCTTTTACACATACTTTAAAAAATCACAAATAAGGAAGTATATTTCACTAATTTATCCTAATGTATATATTATTTACTTTTAAAATAATTAGTTTAAAGAGCAAAATAAAAAAGCTTATTAATTTTATTAATTACTAAGTATTTTGATACAGACATTTTTAGTAATATTGACAACTAATATGACCAGAGGGAATAGTTACTATTTCGAAAATGCTATTTAGAAAATGGATCCTTTTATTTCCAATACTATTTCTACTCATATATTTTTTTTTAATAATAGTGAAGGTAAGTAGTACTACTAAATTTCTGAATTGAAGGGTCAGGGAAAAGACTTGTCAAATTTTACTCTCACGTAATTGTCAGCTTGGTAGAAATTGAAAGCAACTTATGATATAATAAGAACAATAAAAATAATATATTTCTAGAAGCTAGATGTCACATGTATATGTTAAAAAATGTTATTTGGTTCGTATTCAATAATATATGAATAATAAGCATTGTTCACAAATTTATAGTAACATAGGATGAAAGAATGAAAAAATCGAGTTTACTGAATTTATAATAATGTGTGTTTAAAAGAATTATGAATTGTGATGATTCACTTATGCATGCCTCAATCTAAATTGGTTGAGATCAACTATTTTATGTTGTGCAGATTTATCGTATTGATTACTTTTAAATTGATACAATTATATAAATTTATAAACGTCGATTTAGAACAAGTGAATTGAAATGACCAAACAGGAAAAAATTTATATTAATTTTCTTAATTGACAATGTATATTTATTACTAATATTTGTCATATACTGTTAAATTAGGTCTTGGGCCTAATTCACACCCCAAAAGCTAGCTCAAAGGGAGGAGGATTGCCCAAGCCATATAAGGAGTCCACCCATCTCATTAATCACCGATTGTGGGACATTTGTCATTCTTTAACACCCCACCTCACGCCCAGTGCTTAGCATCTGGTGCATGGGCAATTTTGATTTTGGGGGGCCCAACATCGGGTGAGACGGGCCTTGCTCTGATACCATGTTAAATTAGGTCCTGGGCCTAACTCACACCCCAAAAGCTAGCTCAAAGGGAGGAGGATTGCCCAAGACATATAAGGAGTCCACCCATCTCATTAATCACCGATGTGGGACATTTGTCATTCTTTAACATATACATTGTTACATAGTTTTATTATTTTTTATGCTAATCTTCAATCTAGAGTATGTTGGGTATGTAGCAAGAGTTAATGGGAAATGGAGGGAAGATGAAAGAGGAACTTGAAAAAGTTGGGAACTTGGAAAGTTGAGAACTTGAAAAGTCCTATTATGCTTTATTGAAAAGACATTTGTCCCTCATCGGTGGCGGTGGAAAGAAAAATAGGAGATTTTAAATATAGAAACACTCCTATTAATTGTTAAAAGGGTTGGAAAGAGGGACCCCCTCGCGCCGTCGTCGCTCGGCTTCGGATTAGATTAATTTTTGGACAAAGTTTGTTTTAATTATTTTAGTTAATTAATTATTTAATTAATTAAATTAAATTAAATGGCCAACGTTTTAATTAGTTAATTAACTGATTCAATTAATTAGTTAATTGGTCCGACCCGATCCACGCGCGACCCATTTTATTTAAATCTTTCCCATTTTATTTGAATTTCCCGCCGTTGGAAGTGACTGTTCTGAAAAGGTTGCAACTTTTAGAAACAGCCATGACCGTTTGAAAGGTTGCAAACTTTCACGAATGGTCGTGTGGATTCTGAAAGGATTGCAACCTTTCGAAACCAATTCCTCTTGCCTATAAATACATTGATTCCTCAAAATTATTTCTTACGAATTTTTCTGATTTCTTCTTCTTCTTCTGCACAAAATTTCTTCGTGTACTTTACTGTTGTTAAGTGGTTCGCTGACACCAGAGTTTTTGGTATCAATACACTGGTGATTGAGATCATTCTATCCTGGGAGGACATATTCCAAATCAAACCTCGGATACTAGAGGGGAATAATTTCCTTAAGGGGACACTGTGCATTCAGTGGGCTTGATCTTTTTTCTGATTCTGTTTTTCCAGATTGTGGTACGTTTTTTTACAGATTTTAGTTTTGTCAACTAATTTATGTTCATCTATTCTTTATGTTCATCTATTCTTACTGGTTTATTATGTTCATCTATTCTTATTGATTTATTAAACTTTGGTTACTTCGTGTTTCTGCAAAGTTTATTGAAATCAATAATTCTGATTTTTTGAAACACAGATTGATAACAGAGTAATCCTAAACTTTTATCCATGTTTAAATTTTTGCCACATAGATTGATATATATATATATATATATATATAAGAAAATAATGAAGAAACTAGAATGGAAGTACAGTTAGGATAATATATTTCATCTAGTCCATATATAATTTTTTTTGCCACATTTATAAATAGATATACTTACATTTTGTATTTTATGTGAGAGTGATATGTGAAGTGTTAGGTATAAAACTACACAGTACAGTACAGTACTGCTATGTCTTGTAACAATTAGTATATATATAATGATAACTGCAAAACAGTTTCGATTGTTCATTGTTTTGAGTTATTGTACGTACGATGTTAACAATGGTTTAACAATCATAGATAGTACACTTTATGTCTCAAATTAATTGTCATGTTTTATTTTTCAAGAGTTGATTTGACCAATTACTAAGTTAAATTGGATTATATTAATTAGCTTAATATTTTGATAAATAAAATTTAGATATTCGAAAATTCAATGAAAGATATAGGAAAAAATGTCTGAAATATATTTAAACTTTGATCAAAATTGTTGTAACAATCCCAACTTTGGGCGAGACCTATTATCACATGCACCATTTAATAGTGTATTTAAAAGATATATAAGTGTCCAGCTGAATAAATTACTATTTATAATGATGCAATACTTTTGATGGGAAGATGTTTGAAAATATTATAATCGTAATTAATCATAATGTATTTGTTTAAGTATTTATCACTCAACACTCTCACGTTTCCTTTATTTAATTGATAAGTACTAGTAATTATTGTAAAAATAATTCAAGTATAAAAATAACGATTGTGTGTATCTGTTCACAACAGTAAAACAAATCGTAGTTGAAATCATCAAGTAAAAGCTGCCACAAGTCCACTTTGTCTCTCTTGAAAACAAAAATTTATTTAACTACCCGATTTACTTTACAAAGTTTTATTTCACAAATTATTGTTTTCTCTTCATTTCAACGTATCTTATTTTTACCCTCATTCCTTATAGTACTCATCCCTATCATTTCATACCCCTATCTTCCTATCCAAATCGTCCATAGTGTTTGTCTAAATGTATTCAAATATTTTTAGGATAATATTTGTTGTTTACTATAAACACACAAAAAAAATTCTCTTATTTTCCTTCGTACGAACACACCCTTAATGTAGGATAGATTTTTTGGAGTTAAATAACTTTTTATTACTTTTTCTAACATTTCTAGTACCGACTAATTTATTCGAGCTAGACATCTTATGATGTCATGATGCGTCCATGCTTCCTATGGCCCTTTCTTTAACACTTTTGGCTCTCAGGGGTCTCGTTGTAGTATATTTGACTGAAGTGTGACTTGTAAATCCATAAATAATTGGTATTGTAATGAAGTGATTGTTGCTCACCTGATACAATCGTATATCAGATCACAATTCACCCAATACGCAAGCAAATTTCATGTCAATGATGAGGATATTCAGTCGACTCCTTCCCTCTTTGTGGGGTCCCAACCCTTACGAGTGAGCAAAAAAAGGAGAAAGAATGAGATCCTGGTGAACTGTCATAATTAGTGAACAAATGTAAGCTTCATGGATTCCTTGACAACTTTTTCCAAATTAATTATCTCCTCTAATGAGTTGAATCAGTCCATATAAATATTCCGCAACTAATAAGACTCGATATTCAACAATAATTAATCCCCTAAAGAAAAAAGAAATAATAAATTATAAAAGATTTCTTCTTCTTCTTTTCCAAAATATCAACTTTTCAAAACAAATTCATTTTGTCAAAATAATTAATATTTGAAACAAAAGGTAACATATATATACAATTACAAAATTGTAAGATAAAAAATTCTAAAATTGCAATAAATAAATAAATTAATATCATGTCAGTCTATATATATATATATATATATTGAAACATGCATGTGTCTTTGTATTATTGCATTTAGATTTTATACATAAAATTTGTTGATCCCTTGTGTGTTTTGGACCACAAAAAATACAGAAAAGAAGAAGAAGATGAAATTATGTATGGAGTTATTAATGTAATGAACAGTAGTCTGAAAAAGAAAATAAGATTGGAATTGGTCAAAGAAAACAGATGCATTCATGACACACATATGTCACGAGACTATTGGATTTTATTGAACTTTTTTCTATCTATACATGACATACATCTTTTTAGTACCCAATGTATATCAATTTTTGGTACTATTGGGGTCATTAGGTTTGAAAATAATTTAGGTTGGAATTAGTTAGGTTGGTATTATTTTTAATTGGCTATTTGATTTGTTATATTAAAAATAGTATTTATTACATAATTTTTAGGAAATTTTATGTTAATTTCATAGTTTTAAGAGCTAGTTGCATTATATATTTATTTTTTTTAATTACAAGTATCCCTTAAATTTGATGGAATTCGGATATATCCCAAAATGCCCTGATATATCACGTCTTGATTTCAGATACATCGTTCAATATTCCGATACATCACTCAATGTTTCGATACATCGCTATGTACCGATACATTGCGTAAAGTGATGTATCCGAGAATAGGAGAGAGTAAGGATTTTTGTAATTTTTTCAAATGATAGAAAATTTTAGAAAATATGATAAATAAGTTGTGTATTTAGATAATTTTTCCTAATTTTTAAGAAGTAGTTATTTGTTTATAAAATTATTCTCTACCTTATTTAGTAGAAAAATGGTTTGAGGGGACCTATAAGGGTATTTTTGTCATTTTTATTATTTTATCTCCTGATAACTAATTTCTATACTTTTATTTTTCCATTTGGAAGGAATAATTTATCGTGGTACTAATTATTAATTAGTAGTAGTAGAGACAGAATTTTGGCGAAGAATGTGTAAATTTTCTTCTCAATTATATTAAGAGTGTAGGAAATTAAATACATACTCCTAATAACTAATATTTAACTTGTGTACGCCACATAATTTATTAGTGAAGAGTGTCCACATACCACCATCCACCTAAGATAGCTCCATTCATGCTAATCATAAAATAACTTATCTTAAAATTAGTAATCAAATAAGAGATAAAATAATATTAATTTTGTTTAGATCACATAAATAAATGCTTGTCCATCATACCAAACGAACCGTAAATATATGGGTGGAAATTAATGTACATCTATTGCCTCTTTTATTTAATTGAGTAAGTTTGTTAGGCTGTTCACTTAGACTTTTACTTGTTTTTTAGATTGACTTACTTAGGCAAATGCACGAGCTTAATCGTGTTAGGTTTCTTGACATGTTGGACATGTATTTCTCCTTCCAAAATTAACTTGCAAGAATTTTTATATTATTGGATCGTCTATTACAAAACAAAAACTAACAAACAACTGATAACTTTTGTGTATCAAACAAAAAAAAATTCAATAGTAACTATATTTAACGATGAATTTTCAAAATAGATACAAGCTATTTTCGCAACAAATTAACTTGGATGAGATCTTGCCTCAAATATACTCTTTACAGGGATGATAACAAAAGGGGTCACGAGAACGATGAATTTTGTAGTAAAACACCTCTTTACTTGACTAATTTAGCTTAAATACACTTTCGATCTTGCAATATGAGTGAAATACACTCTTTAATTCTCGTTAAGTTTAGGCGTGTTTCAAATACTTCTCTCAGCTTTTATTAAGGGCCCCATACTCCTACGTACAAGATATTGAAACCATTTGCTATGTCATGC
>NC_064287.1:45743471-45787265 GCF_019186545.1 Solanum stenotomum | reverse complement strand
CCCCCCCCCCCCCCCCCCCACACCTTTATCCACTTAAATACCAGAGTTTTGTTTGTGTCAAGGTTTGAACCCATAGTGTGTGCCTAACCTACACATCACGCATTGGGGTCTTACCATTATACCAAAGCCCGGGGGCAGTAAAAATATACAATTTTCTTTTTCAAGCAAATCAATCACTGTCTCAGTAGAAACATCTTGCCAAGGAAAAGCACAGAGTTGTCAAGCCAGGAGGCGAGCTGACTGGCCACCAAAATGTGAAACGTATTAAATACTTTAAAGTTCTCTACAAGGTCCTTCATGTTCAATTCGCAAATACTTTCAATTGTGTAATGACTTCTAAAGATCTTTCTAGCCTTCTAGGTGCCATCACAGAAATTTGTGACTAAAAGCTTACAACTTCCATCACCAGAAGTGCATGACCCACTAATGCTCTCTTTTCTAACCTTAACTTCCTAGTTTTCAAACGGGGTTGGATAAAGACAAACCAGTAATTTATAGAAAGTTAAGCATATTATTATAAAATAATAGAAGAGAACAACAAGAAAGCAAACAAGTGAACCACAAAACACCCAGATCAATACCAATGTTACATAAAGGAAATGATGATGGCTTTTGACCAATTTATTCGAACTTAAAAAGATCACTAGTGTAATGGGGCCAGATAAAAGTGTGATTAGATGATTTTTTTTCTCATTTTGTTCAGTTACAACAACATATCCGGTGTAATCCACAAATGGAATTTAGGGATGGTGGTGTGCATGCAGGCTTACCCCTACCTACCTTGTGAAGGTAGAGAGGTTGTTTCTGATAGACCCTCGGCTCAAAGTAAAACATTTTATTCAGTCACACATTATAAAAAGATGCATAGCAGTGCATGTTGGGGGATACAGAAGTGCAAGTCGGGGAACAGTGCAGATACCTGCCCACTACTGACTTCAGCTTCTCCAACAACTAGAATATAGTTATATTGTGCCATTTGAGCCTCTCGTACCTGCATATACATTAACATCCATAAACAAGCATTTCTTTCTAGCAGGCCAAGAAAAATTTTGGATTTGAGATTTAACTTGTATTGCTTGAGAGAAATTTTTCAGATCTTCAAGCATATATAGCTTCAAAGCTGAAAGCATCACGTTGATCCAATCCCAATCATGCATGCTTTCAGCAGTTCAAAGTACAGGATCCGATATACAGAAAATTTCCACATTTAACTGTTACTCTCTGAATGTAATGTCGCCACTTTTTTTTTATTTTTCAGTCCACTAGTAAACTTTTCTGGTAGCCTTTCTGAAACCAGATGTAGCTTTAAAAAATCAGGAGGATAGAAGTCTTTGCCAATCCTTAATATGCCACCAGTCCAGTCACAAAAGTAGGTAACCATTATTGACTTTAGTTGATACATCAAAACAAGGACTTAAAAAACATAATGTCTGTTATTGGAAGGATCTGTCTTTTATGCCAAGTAAATCTCCAAATAAACTTAGCTTATGTCACACCCCGTAGTCCATGGATGTAGGTAGATCCACTCTAAAGAAGAGGAATTGATAAAATTAACCATCATTGAATTTGACAAAAATCTGAAGGGTAGTATGACTATTTATCAGTTACAAATTATAAGATAATATTACCAGTTTCAAAAAAAAAAAGTTACAAATTATAAGATCAAGTTGACCATCCTAATGATTTCAACAGTGCAAAGCACAGACTTGTGAACAAGACCAACGTCATAAACTTGCCAGGTTTTGTGGACTAGCTATCACAATAGTGCCTTTATTTCCTTCTTATAGAGTAAACTCTCTCAACAAACAGGGAAAATCATTGTTACTTAGTCTTTAGGCCTAAATACCGCTGAGAACTAACAATAAGTTCATACAAAAATTGCTAAAACACTAACCATTTTCTGGATTGCAGAATTAAAGATAAGTTCATATAAAAAATTGCTAAATGACCTTGAACTAGTGCGGACCAGACATGCATTCTACCCGATAAACTACATTACACTAACCTTTTTCTGGATTGTAGAATTAACGATAAGTTCATACAAAAATTGCTAAATGACCTTGAACTAATGCGAACCAGACATCCATTCTACCTGATAAACTACATTACACTAACCTTTTTCTGGATTGTCCTGTCACTGGTATCAACATCAACATAATAACCAGCATCATGTATCCGCTCCCGGAGCTGAATAAAAGACAAACAAAAGGTTGATGCAATTTCATAATGGATGAACTACAGAGGAAACAATAATTCGTGAAAATGCTATTCGTTAGATGAAGTACGTTAACGTAACTACCTCAAATGCATACGACAGAGATTTGTCGGAAACAGGGCAGACCATCGCTTGACGTGGACTAAGCCAGAAAGGCCATTTCCCCTTGAAATGCTCCAAGAGAATAGCGAACATGCGCTCAACTGATCCAAGTATAGCTCTATGTATCATAACTGGTCTCTCCCTCTTACTTTCATCTTCTGCTGAGTATGATAGGTTGAATCGTTGAGGAAGTTGGAAATCAAGCTGAAAAGGAAAGCATTCAGATGATATTTCCAACTTGGTGTAAAAGCCCTTGCTAAGAGAGCATGCAGGTAAATGAAATTTCAAAGGTAAGTGATCTTTTTCCTGGAAATGAACCAAGGAAAATAAGACCAATCTCTAACCTGCAATGTTGCACATTGGAATTTCCTTTTCATTGCATCAGAAACAGTGATATCAATTTTTGGACCGTAAAATGCTCCATCTCCTTCGTTGATCTGATTGAATGGGATTCTTTTAGTATAAGGGAATATTAAAGCAATCACAAAAAGAAACAGACAAAAAAAATGACACAACAGGGTGACTACCTCATTTTTCATACATAAGACAGAAAAATTGTGCCCCCCCNCCCCCCCCCCCCCCCCCACAAACCCTGCGCTTTTTCTGTTGTATAACCCAAAAAAACTATTCCTTATGTCTCATTTTATTAGACACTATTTGATTGCGCAAGGAGTTTCGATATTACTTTATATAGTAAAAGAGTAAATATAAGAAAATAAGAATTCCTAGAACTAGTGAAACTCTGTAAACAAATCTATAGTAGATGGGATCAGTATTAAGTGGGCCGACATATGAATTCGAATGGAATGAATACAAAAGAAGCACAAAAATAGGTGTAGAATCACAACAAATGTGGCCTAAAAGTCTTTTTTTTAATGAAGTAAGAAATTTCATTGATGGCATAAAAAAGATGCAGAATAATACAAAAGTTAGGAAGATAACAAAATTTTGTTAGCTCAATCACAAAAAAGACTAAACTAGTACCAGGGACAAAACTCATTATCTCAACTTTTTACAATCCAAAAAATATTGATAACAAACCTCCCACGGCTTCCCGAACTCGTTCAATGCTTCTGCAAGAGCAGCTTCAGCCTTCTCCCAACTTTCCAAGTCTCCAAGATATTTTTCAGGCCTCTGCAAGTCAGAAATATGAGTGGGTATACACAGAGACAAATGAACGCCCCATATGTGTAAAATATGGAAACATTCATAAAATGCATCTTACATCAATAACATCACATAAGCAACAGCCCAATATCAGATAAATGGAAAATACAATTGCACTTGCACTTCACTTTGCAGACAAGTACATAACAGTCGAGAATGTTAGATAGGTGCAACTATCGCACTTATCTCTAATGATTATTATAACAATGAATGAATCTAGGAGATATATTTAGCAGAAATCGCTTATAATGAATTTGATCAATGATTCAAAAGACAGAAGTCGTACCGTTGATAACTTCAGGTCAAAAGTGAAACCAAATATCTTATACACATAGCTAATAAAATCTAAGACACCCTTGACTTCTTCCTTAATCTGCATTGTGAAGAATATAGGTCAAGCTAGTATTCTGATAACGCAGATTTACTGCATATATTAATCTTAACCAACCTGTGACTCCCTGCAGAAGATGTGGGCATCATCCTGCAAAGTAATAGGGAAAAATCAAAGGTTGTCTTGCAACAGAGTCGGTAATAAGGTTTTCATAGGAATAGATTCTTCAGGAAGACACATGGCAAATTTCATGTATGAAAAGAACAATTATTGCTCCTTCAGAAAACACTTACTTGATCTTCTATAAAAGATAAAGGAAATAAAAAGACGTGACAATACCTGCTGGAATCTCCTGACACGCGTTAAGCCAGTGAGTGCACCACTGGCCTCATTCCTGTGTAGAACTCCAAAGTCAGCCAGACGAAGTGGTAGCTCTGCATTGTTGAACTGTTGGTTAACCATTAAGGTGTTGTTTGCAGTTGTAACGACATCAACGAGAAAGACAACAAATAGTCACTATCTGAATTATGGTGCAAAAGCTATAGGATGTTACTAATGGGTAATAATGAGAACCAATGGAGCTTTATGAAAGAAGAATATTAGAAGTGAGTATGTTGTACGTTTAAACAGCCATCCTTTAAGATGAACAAAATTTCCATGAAATTTCACCCCTAAAGGTGCACTGAGATTCTTTGAAATTTGATAAGCTGACTTAGCATGAGTATCAGGCAAGCTAACAGTGCTTTGCAGTTACTATTAGCATCAACACTTCACATGGTCAAGCATCCTCTACATTAGCATGATAACATCAGATTAGGCATGCCTTAGTTTCAATAAGCTGCAGGCCAGAACAATTGTAAACCAAAACCATACAAGCAAAGCAAGAACGGTGAAAGGTAACTCCTGGAAAAGCTCACCCCTGTAAGAACGAACTCTGTGATCAAATATCAAGCAATGACCTGGGCAATTCATTGGCTTCAGCCCAAATTCTTGTTTTTCAATCTGCAGCATGAAGAAGCAAGAAACGTTACACAAACTATGGCTAGAAAAATCTGATCATCCAGAGGCAGCACATCTTATAAGACAACAAACTACAACTATGGCCAGAACCTAACCAATTTTAATGTAAACAATCCTCCAACATAAAGGAAGGGTTTAAAAAAAGCACAAATCTGGATTATTTGTCTGAACTAAGTATCAAAAAAAAAAAAAAAATCTCAAACAAGCGAAGATTTTTTTCTACTGTACAGCCTGCGATTTTCTATCCTAATCCTTTTCATCAGTTATCCAAAGTAAATAGCCGGCAAGTAAATTTATTAGCACTGTAAGACTATGTTGTTCGGACTCTCCAAAATTGTTGCCGCACCCGTGTGGGATTTTCCAAAATGCACTATTTTTAGAGTATCCGACACGCACCAGTCGACATATTTGAAGAGTCCGAGCAACAAATCTTTAAGATATATGGAGACATACATGTCTCGTCAATTATCAATTCAAGATTTGTAAGCACATTAACAGAACTACTAAAGTTTGTATGGAACACTTAATGTAAAGGAATTGGAATTAATAGATAGATATTTG
This sequence comes from Solanum stenotomum, assembly GCF_019186545.1. Classification (NCBI taxonomy): domain Eukaryota; kingdom Viridiplantae; phylum Streptophyta; class Magnoliopsida; order Solanales; family Solanaceae; genus Solanum; species Solanum stenotomum. Next base: position 45,781,869 of record NC_064287.1, on the reverse strand, counting down.
TAGTTAATTTATTATCCTTTTTTACCCTTATTTTAGGAAAATATTCTTTTTTTTTCTAATTATACTATTACTCACTGATGTTTGCTGAATTTAAACAAATAATCCTAGTCTCCTAGATAAATCTATAACTCTTTTCAAGCCCTTTATAGATAAATTTGATTTCAAAATCTTATGAGCATGTGACATGCCATAGACCATCAACTAAACAGGGACTAATATAATGCCTATTAAGACATAACTGATCAAGAGGAAACTTCAAAAAAACTACTCTCTCCGTCCATCTTTACTTGTCCATTATACTATTTTGGGATGTCCAACAATACTTGTTCAGTTTGAAAAACCAAGAGATAATTTGTCATTGTGTTTATTTTACCCTTGCTATTTAATATTATTCACTTTTCAATATTTAGATGACTTACAATTAATAGGGGTGATGTAGTAAAATTACCCCTCTATTTATTATTTCTTATGAAGTGTGTCATGTCAAACATGGACAAGTAAAGATGGACAGAGGAGTATGTAATATAACAATCTTTGGCTACCCAAAAACACTTCCTCAATTCTAATTTATATAGTACTTTTCCATTTTGAAATGTTCCAAAATGTTTTAAACCATTTGTGACTTTCACAACTTTCAAAAACTTAAATCCATTAGACTATTCACATTTTGACTGTCACGCAATGATTTCTCTTTTTTCGACCACTAGTAAATTTTGCTTCCAATTTAAATAATACTCTTTCCATTTTGAAATGTTCAATAATATGTCATACCATTTGTAGCTTTCACAACTTTCAAGAAATTCATTAGACTATTCACATTTTAACCTTCACGCAATATTTTCCCTCTTTCTAACTACTTCAATATTCTTTTCCTTTATCACCAACATATTATATAAGTCAACTTAGAGTCCATACCGAGTCAAAACACCATCATATATAATGGAAAACTGTCACACAAAATGTAGTGAATAGAGTAAAAACAGATTGAAGTTAAGCAGAAAGTGTTCCACAGTTCCACTACTCCTTTTCAACAATTGAATACTTTCTGCAGTTTACAATACTCCATACTTGCTATACTAGAAATTTGAAGAAATTGGAATCAGTCAACAGAACTAACAAGATGTTTCAGCTTATTCAGAACAAATTAAATCTTCCTGAAATATAAGCTTTAGTGTAAAAACCACAGAAAACTAAAGTTTTGTCACCGCATATTTCACAACCAAGTATAATAACTATCTGCTTGGATTTTGTACCTTACCATATGTCTTGAGCCTGTAATAATTCATCTTTCAGTAAATCGTTCACCAAATTGGACCAGTGATTACAAATTCATTTCTTGGGAAATTATTTGAAGTGTTGTGCATAGTGGAAACATTTCTCTGTCTTATTATAGCACCCACCTTGGTCCATCATAATTCATATGCAGAAAAAACATCAAGAGTTTTTCCTGTGTTTATTCATATGACTTTGAGTTCAAATTCCAGAGGTAGGATCCATTCTCTAAAATCTTTTTACCCAAAAAAACAAGGATGCCGATTATTCCTCTGGTAAGACCTTTAGAAGATTAGATTCCTCCATCTACTTACTCAGAACCCAATTTTAGAGATAATCATAATTATACCTCACTCATTTGTATAAATATGGGTTGTACCCCTCTAACCAACATATTACTCCCTACTTCAAGTATCTATATTCAGAAATTAGAGGTTTTAAAAAGAGTGGAAAACACATTGAGATGCACCATAATACCAAAGTAGCTAGTAGTGTACAAAAATTTACCTCAAACACAAACATGTTCTCCTTGTAATTTGCAGCATGACCAGAAGTCTCCCACAATTGCATGTTGTACATATTTGGACTCCAAACCTGCATAACTCACGTATCATACAAGCACTCATAAACAGAACGACACATAACTCTATGCATTGAGGTTCAACAGTGCCCTTTGCCCCAGTTCCTACATTGACGAGAGGGGGAAAGGAAAAAGGAGAAAACGAGGAGGCAACAAATAGGCCAAGAGGAGAAAAGAAAATATCTTAGTCGTATGAACCATTGATGCAAAGAATATTGCATGGATACAGGAGCGAGCATGTCAAGACACAATTTTTATTTTTCTGAATTTATTATTTAAGGTCACGTGAGTCCTCCAATTACAAGTGCCCCTTTATCAAGCAATGAGTATCTGATTTTCAGACACCAATATGCCTAATCCCTGACAAGAAATATTGTAGCCAGTGTAATTAAGAAGTTCGAAAAAAAATTAGTAATGTTCAACACATCACCAAAATTTCTACATTCACCATCTTTGGAGCTCAATGATGGTAGAAAACACAAAATTGAACTCAAAGAACAACCATGATTCAGACTAGAAGTAGAAGAAGCAAAGAACCTGGTTCAATGAAGAAAAGAACATCTTCCACCTTTATGGCACCCCTAATTCGCTTTGTTGTTTCCCGAATTTACAATGTCCTCAAGTTATGATTTTTTTCCCTCAATCTTTTCTTTGTTCTAAGAGTTGATCTTTTTCCACCCTCTATTATATTCTAATTCCTACTACACTTCTTTCCAATATAGAGGTTATTCGGTGCTATTAGGATATTCTTAAAGAAAAATCATGTGAATTTTATTTTATTTTCAGAATTTTGCAGTTACTGATACTTTTTGCAACTTCCATTCAGGCCTGTATTACAACCTTCATCTATAATAGTGTTTCATTCAACGTGTACCCCTTTCTTTAAAACTAGTGTATATGTGCAAAGGTTTGTTGCCAACATTACCCACATGTCTGCATCCTTGCTACATTGGTCTAATCTAAGGATGTATTGTAAGTGAATAACTTAGGAACCACATGAGGATCTCTTCGTTAGTCAGAAGGAATTCAGTCCACTAACAATTAGGAGGGAACTATCCCTCTCAAATCAAATCAAGAAATAAATGCAATTTTAAAAAAGGAAACGGTTTCTGCAAATGTCAAGAGTGAACTCAGCCAGCCAATTGTCCGTGCAGTCCGAAACTAAACTCCCATTGTTCATGTCTGCATTTCAAACAATCCTTGCAGCCAATATACTTAAGCACAAGTAAATTACCTCCTCATAGCCTCTCTTCCAATACTGACTCTTTATGAATTCCAGCAGTTTGTTGCAAATTCGAGCACCATGTGGAAGAAAGAAGCAACTTCCAGGGCTGAAACACATAAATCTCATTTAAATATGATGAAATATTTCACTGATATTGGTAACTACAAGAAATTTCAAGGTTTACCTTAATGGGTGAAAAAAGAAAAGCTCCTGCTTCTTAGTCAGCTCTCTGTGATCGTATTTCTTTGCTTCCGCCAGCATATCTAGGTATTCCTATAATAAAGATTGTTTCATTAAAAACTCCTCACAGGAAGCAGTTCTGTTACCCTTTTCTCTTCACTCACGACAGCACTAACACTCGACATCTTTTGCTTTTACTGATAGATCAAATATGTGTTCACTAATTCATCAATCTAGAAATCAAATAACTTACAATATTATGTGAACTACTCTTGATCTCAGATCAAGACTACTCAACTCTCTATGAAAAAAATTCTATGCTCACCAAAGTATGGATGAAATAAAATGGATTTCTTTAAATTCATTAGATTGTTCTAAAATATTCACCTATTACTCTCGTTTCATATAATCCAAAGAAAAAGACATAATGCACTTGTTTTCCATGCTTAAAAGGACTTAAACACAAACAAGAAAAAGCATCAGAAAAGGGCAAAAACCTTGGTAAACAAAAAAGACAACAAATTCTGAAGAGTTGAGGAAAAACATAACAATTACGAGTCACAACAGGTGACATCTGATGCATTTGGTGGATTTCACACTGCAACATTGGGCACTTTAAAAATGAGCAAACCAATTGTCAAATATTATCACTCAAAAACAATTTTGAGAGCCAAAATGTGTCACGCTTAATTCCTCTTTTTTCTCCATCTATTTTCATTTCCTTTTTTCTTTTTCAAAAGGGAAGAAGATATGGAAGTATATGAAAATCAAGTGGTCTGCAGTTCCATAAAAAGTTTTTCAAAGTCACCTTCAACTGTTTCTGATCTGGAAAAGATATTCCATAAACTCTTTGCAAGCTTTCACGGTCCTTATCTCCTCTCCAATATGCTGATGAAGCCTAGAACATTAGATTGATCAGAAAAAATCAAATCAACACACATAAGCTCACTCTTTCTTTAATGAGAATATGCAGCACCTCACCTTTGTACAGGCTAGTGCTTTAACAAAAGATGTATTCGGTATATGGGGACCACGGCAAAGATCAACCAACGGTCCACATCTGTATACTGTGATTGTTTTATCTTCAGGTAAATCCTTAATGATTTCAACCTGATTAGAAGAAGGGAAAATAAATTAAGAAGTGAACTTCCTGAAAAATGTTGCACACAGGAAAAGCCTGGGAGGATAAAGGCTACAGATCGTAGCAATCCAACCTTAAACCTATTATCAGAGAACATATCAAGAGCTTGCTGCCGTGAAACTTCAATGCGTTCAAAAGGTTGTTTCTCCTGATAAACAAGGGAAAGTTAGTTGCCTGTTGAATATAATGCAGGAAAATCAAACAAAATACTGTACCAACTGGAAGAGTGGCTCCTTAGCAATTGCTTCGAAGCAGAAAGGAGAAGATAAACTGTTGAGGTGCTCACTAGGTGATGATAAAGATCTCTAACAGCTCCTATCACTCTTATATCACTTATATCCTACATTTTGCTACAACATTATCATTGCATCCTTGATTAGGCATGTATGAAGGATCATAGAAGAAAGAAGATCCCACTAAGGTGGGGGTACATTCAAGACCAATCCAAATAATTGACCATGTATAGCTGTGTCCACTATCCACCAAATGTATAGATAGTGGTCTTGCTTTGGTTAATAGGCAAACTCCAATGACTATCATAACTAGGAGGGTGTTTGGATTGACTTAAAAGTTGATCAAACCTACTTTTAAGTCAGTTTTTGAATTTTGGAAGTGTTTGGCAAGTATAAAAATAACTTAAAATAAGCAAAAAATGACTTTAAATAAGTTGGGAAATGTTTAGCAAGATTAAAAATAACTTAAAATAAGTTTAAAATTACTTAAAATAAGTTAAAAACCAAAAGTAGGACTCCTCCTACTTTTTATTTTTTGACTTAAAAGTCCTTTAAGTTTGACTTTTTATTTTTAACTTAAAAGCCATTTTTTAAGGCCATCCAAATGGGCTCCAAAGAGATTCTCTTAATTCAGCAATTAGGAAAGCCTGTTCTTACATGAATTTTTCATTTGAAAAGCGACAGGACAAGATGAGATCCCGCTGGAGTTTTGGAAGAGCACGGATAGACTAGGTTTGGAGTGGTTGACTAGCTTGTTCAATGTCATTTTTAAGACGGCTAAGATGCCCGAGGAATGGAAGTGGAGTACAATGGTTCTGTTGTACAAGAATAAGGGTGAAATACAAAATTGCAACAACTAGAAGGGTATAAAGTTGTTAAGCCACACTATGAAAGTTAGGGAGAGAGTGGAGGAGATGAGAGTGAGAAGCAGTGTGCCTATTTTCGAGAATCAGTTTGGATTCATGCCAAGGTGATTGCCCACAAAAGCCATCCATCTTGTGAGGAGACTGATGGAAAAATATCAGGAAAGGAAGAGGGATTTACATATGGTGTTCATTGACCTTGAGCGACATCCTTTTTTTGGCAAGAAATCTTATACATGTTAGGGAAAGTGAGTCTCAGAGTATTGTTTCCGCACCACCTATGATCCCAAAACTCACCCTACTCCCCTCACGAGCATAAATCATTTGAATCTCTTGAATGTATTTTCCTTTTTACCAACTTCCTAACCATACAACAAGAAAACTTCAACTTTTTACAAGAGGAACGTGATACTCAACCAAAAAAAATTCAATTCCTTTTTAAGACAACCAAAAAGAGACTCCAAAAGTAAAAAAGAGAAAAAAACACTAGTGAAAGATAAAATCAAAGTGGCAACAAGCATTTGCACTTTATGTTAATCAGATCGAAGGCAATTCTGACAGGTAAAGGAGTAATACCGAAACAGCTTTTGTTGCCTCCTCCTTAATCCGTTTAAAATGATCTTCATTTAATCCCAGATCGCCATAAAAGGCATCATAATAGAACCCCTGCAATGGAAGTTTAGACATGTCATAACAGGTTGGAAGTAATACGAACTGACGACAGAATAAGCTATAATGACATAGAGCCCTGCCACCAAACTGTGGTCCAGGAGGAGGGAGGGAGTGAAACACTGTTAATCTAATTTTGTTTCATTCAGGGAATATTGGTTCCTTAGAAGTTGGTCCATCAGAAAATTTCAAGCTCAAATGATAGTACTGAAGTTAAAGCTTCATGGGCTTTTTCCTTCTGATGGCTCTTTCATCCGGAAAATCAACATATGTTGTGGCTGCAGTGAAGGCAACAACAAAAGGCGGGATACAGAATTGTCCCAAGGTTCTGACCAGGATATCAACTATCAAATAAAGTGGTCAGGCAATAAATAGCAACTAAAGTTAATTATTTTTGTGAAACTACTTCAGTGTATCATTAGCTAGCTAGCTGGATGTTTTCACTTTAATCGATTCCCAAGGAAGAAATTAATTACTTTGCCGAGCCAAAAGCCATGTAAGGAGAATAAAAAATTCATGCCACGATTTAGACCGCAGAACCAATTATTCAACCAATCAACTACGTCGCTAGGCCATTGACTATATTTATCCTCCATATTCATCCCGTTATTCAGGCTCATTTCAGTCCCCAATACTAAATAATTTGTCTCGCATTTCAGAATATGTCCAAGCTCTCAAAAGAAACTTGAATATTTAATATATACCTCTCCTCTTGTTGTACATGGTCCAATGCACAATTTGCATCCAAATGTCCTTTCCAACGACTAAAAAAACCACAAAAAGAACATAAACAAAAGTAAAAATGAGCATAGAAAATATTTCAGCAATAATAATTTCTGAAAATCACAACATGATGAAAAAAGAACCACAATGCAGTAGACAAAAGCTTGAAACCTCTCCAAGAATGTGAGCACTCGAGTGCCAAAATGTGTCACGGCCCTCATCACTTTCAAATTTAAAGATCTCTAGCTTACAATCGCCTTCCAACGGCCTCGACATATCCCAAAGTACCCCGTTCACCTTCGCAATCAATGCATTTGCAGCCAAGCTCTTTGATATCTCCTTTGCTATATCCAATGGTGTGGTATTCCATTTCTTTCCCTCCTTAATTGTCCCATCCACTAACTCAATCCTAATTATATAGCATCATAACCCACATTCAAAATTTTAACTTAGAAGAAAATACATTAGTTAGACCCCAAAAAATGACTTCTTTCTATATTGAGTAACAATTTAACTTCAAACTTACCAACTTTAGCTTATTTTAGACTACAAAATTCAAAAGGTCTTTCTTTTATTCTTAAAATTCATGTTCAATCAAACACATTCACATAAATTGGGAGCATCAAATTGATTGTTCCTTTTGTCAAAAAGAAATGTAACTCAAAGTACTAATTTGCAGTGTAAATTCATACATCGTCCCCAATTTCTACAAGATGTTTGATAAATACGCAATAAAAGCAGTTAAAACGACTCTACTGATAATGTCATTCTTCTTCATTTTTAATCATTTTAAAACAATTTAAGTAAGAAATAGAGTTTACTTGATAGGATCAGGGGAGAGCGCAAGTCGTTGAAGGCGTTGCTGATTCTGGAGAGATTCGAAGAGTGCGATACGTTTAGGAATAACATTCTGTAGATAAGTTTCGTCTTTGGGGATTGCTGCACTGGAATTAGCTTCGGAACTTTTCGCAGCCTTTCCCATTGGTGGCGGAGATGAGAAGCAGCGGCGGAAGAGAGAAAAGTGTTTGCACGGCGGCGGAGGACGGCGGATGGATTGAGTGAAGAGGCGCCAACAGAGTGGTGAAGCCAGGAGCATATAGACTGAAAGTTGAAGAAGGGGTTAGGGGAATTTGTTTCAGGGTTTTTAATAGTAAAATGTTCTTAACGACGCCGTTTAAGCGTTTCTAGTAATACAAATTTGTTTGTAACTTTTCAGTTTTGTAATTGAAAAACCGTCAATTATCGTGAAATTTTAAATACTATTAAATTTTCAAGATGAATTTTTATGATAATATCCTAAATTTGACCTGTGAAATGTGATATTTCATAATAATGATTATCTTTTAATTATAATGACTAAAGAATAATTATTTAAAAATTGTATTTGATATTTTTATTATTTTTTCAGTGTTATAACTTTGCATTGTTGTCTTCTATAAAAATTATTTGAATACAAAACAATTTTAAGAAATGAGTACAAATAAGATTGAAAAAAATGACATTTTTAAATCTCTTATGATTATTTTAAGTGGTGTCTTCAGGTCGCCTCCTCTCTCGAATAATTAGAAGTTAGATGGATCACCTTATTTGCAACTCCACTACTCTCCAATTTTGTGTCCATTATGGACTTTTTATTGAGTGGGAGAAGTATAAAAGTTTTTTTGAGGCCATCCTAATCAATCTAGCCTTCATTTTTTCATGACTCCACTTCTTTAGATTTTTCTTCTGCACCCTCATTCACACATCAATGTTAGCCAAATTGAATTTTCAGCATCAAATTATATTTTCTCAACAGAGGGTTTTGATTTATCCCGAAGATTTGTTTGGCCTTCTATCTCATTAGGCATTTGTGTATTGATAACATTCTTGTTGATTTGATTTTTGTTTGCCACGAGTTACACAATTGTCTTGACTCCATAGTAGGCGCCAAATTGTTTATCGAAGAATAGTACAATTGAACTTGTAATAAGATCAATGACACACAACTTGATTTAATTTGTTATTTCTGATCACTACCAGTTAAATATGTTCGTGAATATAAGTAAAAATGAGATAAGGATAAGAAAATAAATAAAGAAAGTTGTATGAAACAGTGCAGCTTCAGTGACGAATGTCTGCGCAAGAGTCGGTGTTGTTCAAGTGATCTTAGCTTTAGATTCGAAATTGCTTGAATAAGTTAATGCTATAAGTTAAAATTTAGTTAAAATATAGAAAATTTGAAGCACTTAAGTATATTGATATTGTATTATTCAGTATCATATGCCTTAACAATTGTGCTGAAATTATTATTTATAGGAGTAGTTTACAAAGATGATACATCAACCAATTAAAAAGTTTCACTTGAATCATAAAGTACTTTGACCAATGACTGTCATCCACGTGGAAATACTGCTAGCTATGTCGTATACGTCCTTTTTCCACTTCACTAGGACACATGTCCTTCTTCATCTTCGAGCCACAAGTTCGAACCGTTTTCCGATGATAATCATTCTATGACATTGGAGGATAATCAAGGTTGGTCTTTCTGAACACATCTCCTAAAATAGTTTATTCAACCTAACTAATTTCCTTAATCATATTATGTTATAGTCACGTGTTCATTTTTTATTCCACCACATATACAAGCTATTTTTATCCAATACAATTCGATAAATTTAATAATGCACATTATGAAAAAAGATAGAATATACTCATATCTTACTTTTTACTTCGTAAAGACAGAAAATCAACTCTACTATTCTCCGTATTTAAAAGAGAAGGATCCAGATAGTGTGAAGAGCTCATGCTAGATTAATTCAAAATCACAAAAAATCTATGTGTGTTGTTCGTGTGTGTGCACTGTGCTGGCGCGCATGCGGGTGTCTACTATACATGTAATATTGCAGATCCAAGCCAGTTGATTGGGCCCTGCTTCACTCATCTACCCATTCCACATCCAACAACACTTTTCAATCTCAATTGCCAAAACATTCATCAAGAAGAAGTGACATCAAAACTTAAGAAGGTGAAGGGTAAAATTGTAATTTTCAGAAGGAATCTTATCTGAATTTGCACAGTGAAAAAAAAATTCATAGAAAGGGTAAAATACTTTCTAATAAAGATAACTCGATATCCAAACTTGAATTCTAAAGGAAATTTCATATCGAAGGTAAAACACTTCCTAACAAAGATAACTTTGTATCTGAGACTCGAATACGATACCTATGAGGAATAAGTACTTACCTTCTTTGTTAGTACTTATTAAAGAAATAATATGACTAAATGCCCCCAAAGGTCTAGGTTGTTCTTTTGACCTATTTTTTGGAACCTACTTAAATACTACTCCCAAGTGACTATTCTTTGTTGCCATCATTTAGTCATTTTGAAAAAAAAGTTTAAGAAATTACCCAAGATTTCCTTTTTTCAACTTCCTGCTGAAAAAGGGGTGTTTTTTCTTCTTACAAATCCAGCTCAAGATTTCATCTTTTTGATTTCTTGATTGATTGAGTAGGTTTGGGTTGACGTTGAATTTGGGTTTCTTGTAAATGAAAAGAAAATGTGGGTCTAGTTCTTGTAGTACTCAATATATATGAGCTGGCTTTGTCTTTGTATGCCACCAGCAGAAGTGATGAAAATTACTGTCTGATTCTTGAAAAGGTATGAGCAAAGTATTGTCTTTTTAGTTCCAAAAAATGCCTTGGGTTCAGTCTGAAATCAGGGAAAAATATGATCTTTTGAATCATATTCATCTTCTGTCATCTCCTCAGAAAGACTCCTCTACCCCATCATCATCTTCATCTGGAAACAAAATTAGTCCAGCTGTTCTTTTTATCATAGTAATACTAGCTATCATATTCTTTATTTCTGGTGTTTTGCATTTGTTAGTTAGGTATTTGATGAAACATAGGTGGTCCTCTTCTTCATCTAATAGAGACCCTGAAATGTCTGATTCTGGTACCTATCAAAGGCAGTTACAACAGCTTTTTCATCTTCATGACTCAGGTTTAGATCAGGCTTTTATTGATGCTCTCCCTGTGTTTCTTTACAAAGAAATTGTGGGTTTGAAGGAGCCTTTCGATTGTGCTGTTTGTCTCTGTGAGTTTTCAGAACAAGATGAATTGAGGCTGCTCCCTTTATGTAGTCATGCCTTTCATATAAGTTGTATAGATACATGGTTGTTGTCAAATTCAACTTGCCCCCTTTGTAGAGGAATCCTTTTCACACCTGATTTTTGTGTTGAAAATCCAATCTTTTGCTTTGATGATTCAATAAGAGATGAATGTGGTGGTGGTGGGGTTTCAGAACATGGAAGTGTTGGTGTTGGTGTTTCTCCTGGTATGAAACCACATGAGGATTTAGATAGTACTATTAGTTCAAGAAGGGTGTTTTCTGTTAGACTTGGCAAATTCAAGAACACAAACAATGGTCTTCTTGAAAATGGGAAAAGGGAAATGGGAGAGACTAGTAACAGTAGTTTGGACTCAAGGAGGTGTTTTTCAATGGGGTCTTTTCAATATGTGGTGGATGATTCAGAATTGCAAGTGGCATTTTGTCCCAATAGTGCTAAAAATCATGGTGTTGATGGTGGTGGTGGTCAGTTGATGAGGGGAATTGTGAAAGGGAAAAGTGGACACAATGGAAGTTCTGCAAATGATGGAGACAATTATGGCAAAAGGATTGGAAATAAAGGGGAGAGCTTTTCTGTTTCCAAGATTTGGCTATGGTCTAAGAAGGATAAGTTTCATAATTCTGCAGATAATGTAAGTTTGCCATGGACTGATGATCATAGAACTCAACCTGTTTGAAGATAGTTATACAAATCTTTTTTTTTTTTTGTCTTTCTTTCAATTGCCTTGTAGTTTGGTTAAATTAAAGTTTACATTTGATTATTCAGTTGCCAAAGTTCTTTTGGAGCTTTTACTTTTTCACTTTTTTTCTCTTTATTGCTTTCTAGTAGTACACACTATTCTTTAAATGATGCTTCTTTCCAATTTCCACTTTTGTGGAAGAAGGTTAACATGTTTCACTTTAACTTTTTTTTTTTCAATTCAAAATCCCATCAAATTCACCCAAGATTTGAGAAAGTTCTTTTTCCTACCAACTCTGAAACTTAACAACAACATACTCAGTGTAATCCAGTAAGTGGAATCTGAAGAGGATAGTATGTATGCAGACGTTGCCTCTAGACTTTTTTAACTTAAGGGACCACTTGGGGTTGCTGAAAAGTTAAAACCATTGAATAATGTACTACAATTCTCTTGTTAAGGCATTTTCAAACTCAAATGAATGCTGCAATCTCAAGAAAAAAAAAACCTAGATCAACTCTTGGGACTCTTCCTTCCTATTTTAATAATCTTGTTTGTGGCTCCCAAAAGATTCTCCACACTTTCAAATCCAATTGCCACTATTATCCTGTTTTGTCTCTTTTGAACTCTATGGTGTTTAGTTAATTAATGCCACATGAACATTAAATTGCTGGCTATATCTGTACTTAGGCTTACAGCTTACTATATTGTACTTCATTTAACAACTGGCTGAAAAAGTGGATGATACTCTATTAAAGTCAAGCTCCTATTTAAACAAAGTTGGAACTTGGAAGTATATGATTCTTGGTCTTACTACAAATTCTTTTACACTCCTTAGTAGTCAATATGTAAAAACTCGAACAGGTGCATGCAAGCTGACTTGAACACAACAGTTAAAAAAAAAATTACGCGAACCCGATAACTTACCCTCCCCCTCCCCTAGCAGGACCTACTAATGTTCTACAAGATGACAATTTCTTTCTTCCAACCGATTTCTTTTTCAGAAATGGGTTGGTAGTCCCACCAACTATTTTCTTCTGCAAGGTCCATTGTGTGGAGCTTCTGATAATGGTGGGATTAGGGGTGTACAAAATCGAACCGAAAATCGAACTAAACTGTAAATCGAGTTAAATTGGAAAAAAAACCTGACTAGTGGTTTGGTTTGACTTGGTTTGTATTAGAAAAAAAAACCCGACTATATTTGGGTTGGTTTAGTTTCAACTAAAAAAAATCAACCCGAAATCAAACCAACCCGACATTATATATATAATTTTTAAATTTTATTTTATATGTATTCTCTTTGATATAATTTTTATTTCTTATACTTTTTCATAGTTTTTATCTTTTAATATATTATTTCATGTTTGAAAGTTTGAATTGTTAATGGTCCAATAAAGATTATAGTCCATAGATGTTGGTAATTATAATAAAACTTAAATCAAAGTCAAATTAATACTAATGCAAAAAGAAAATCAATTCAACACTAAGAATGACAATAATATTGAATATTTGTTCTTTAGTTTTACATACGTTTAGACAATTAAAATACATAATCTAATTTTAATTTCCTTTAATATTTAGTCATGTAACTAATACTTATTAAACTTATTTTAGCATGATTTAGTACTTTTAAATTATGATCATTGTTATTATTACTTATTAATTTGCAATATTCGTTTTACGCGATTTCATTATAATTTTTTTGTTGGATATTTTAGTGTCATTAATCATATCATATTTTGTGTATTTTCTTAAGAAACACCTTAAATAGTTGTATTTTGGTAGGACTAAAGAAATATTTGAAATACAAATAAATTATATGTTTGTATGAATACTTTACCGGAAAAATCCGAAAAAATCCAAAAAAAAACCAAGGTTAAAAAACCCGACTTTTATTGATTTGGTTTGGTTTATAAATTCAAAAATTCGACACAAATAATTTGGTTTGATATTTGAAAAACCCGAATCAACCCGGCCATGTACACCCCTAGGTGGGATCAATGAAAAGTGGTGTGGGAGACTTTAGTGATGAAATAGATGGTTTCCTAGTTGTGGGGACATTGACATTTTATCCCTTGCTCAATGCTCATGTTGTTGTTGCACTCAATTACAAATAACTATGTAGGGTGTAGAACTAAAGTAAAAAAAATACATCTTTAATTATTTTGTTGACTAAGCTACCTACTCTACTGGGTTTAAATGAATAGTTAATAAACAATCAGACTAATATATGTCATTGACAAGTTAACAATGTTTTGAAGCTATAACAGATCATGAAGTACAAATGAATGGGCAGCCAGTTTATGAACAGTTCATTCTAGTTGTCACATAGGATATTTAATTAAAGAAAGAAACTCAATGTGAAAAAAAAAACTCTAATACATTAAACAGTTCCAAGTAATGAAGAAAATTATTACTACAGCATAAAATAACACAATAATTTTCTTATAAGTGCAGTTTAGTGACCAAGAGACTACATATTCTAATTGTATATCCTAAATACTTTCTGTTAACCTAGTATGAATTCTTACTTCTCTATTTAAGCTCAACTCATGTCATAAAACTTCGTACTTCGATTAAATGCAAAACTCGGTTCACCTCCAAGGATTTGTGATGTATGTCTGCCACTAATTTTGTACTACTTCTACTGTTAAACAAGAGTAGAAGACTGATTGGTAAGTTATTGTATCAACCACAGTGTGGAAACAATAATTGGCATGCTTTATTACTCCCATTTGACACAGTAGTTGCTTGAATAATGCGACTGTATCTATGTCAGATCTTCTGTAATGCATAATATTAGGATAATCCGACACTGATGCTACAATATTTTTGGAGGATCCGAGCAACATAGTCTTGCCACGTAGGATAAGCCTCGCTCTTTAGGTCCCACTTTATAATAAGTAGGACTTATTTGAAACCAAGAATGTAAAGAAAAAGAAGAGCACAAAGGTACAAAAAAGTGAGAAGACTCACACAAAAATGAAAATGTATCCCAAGTACATGTGGAATAGTGGATAAAACTAAAAACAGCACATTTTATATAACTTGAGAAAAGAAATGTCTAAAATATAACCAGGGTCCCAACTCAACCTATATTACATTTCTTGAATTTGATTACTCCAAAATCTAGAACAAATGAGACTTACATATATCAAAACTTTTAACGAGGGGTCCAGCAAGGTCTCCCGTATGTGCCTCAAAAGCCAAAAGTTTACTTCCACAATGGCATACTTAGGTAGTATCAGATCATAATGTACACTGGCGGCTATCTCTTTTGAAGGTAGAAAGAGGCAAGCAAGTTGAGGCATCCAAGCAATTCCCCAAGTAAAGCCACTTGAAAACCAACTAGCACATGCTACATCTCTTAGAACAATTTAACAAATTGATTGCACTAGAAAGTACAAACAACGAGCTGAAGCTTCCTCGCAGTAAATAACAGATTAAAGATCTCGCAAATCAAACTCTTTTAGGGTCATTCAACTTCACAAATCACGGGGAAAATTGTTGACTTGGCCTTCCTCCAATACATCCTTATTATTCACCTTATAAGCTATCCGTATGCGCATGACAAGGGATTTCTGGGGAATGACGGAAAATATTAGATAGCTGTCACTATAAACCAAAACTGCAGAGGTGACAATGTTCACGGGCTATAAATAGTTACTCAAAAAGTATTACAATGCTTTAAATTTGTGGATGACGGGATGCACACACATATTGCAATAATAAAAGAGGATATGAAAAAGTGCTTATTTTTATAGTCAGGTTCACAAAAGAGCGATCATGCAAAGTGCTAGAATATGCTCAATCATCAAATGGATAATTCACATACCTTGCCATGTTGGCTGTTTGTGAGTTTCAACTTTTGCATGATTGATCCACTACTATTTGCAGGTAACATGTTACCACTTGCTGGATCCAAGTGCAATTGAAGAAACTGCACCAAAAATGACGAAATAAGCATAGTTGAGAGCTCATGAACATGGTACATGACTTAAAATTAGATTGGTTAGATCCCAGAAACAAATTACAAATGACAGTTGCAGTCGTTGAAGGAATAGGTAAGCAAAAATGAAAAATCTCTTAACGAACCCCAAAGAAGTGATTGTAATTTCCTAGAAAAGCACCTAACCTATCACTAAAACCTCCAGCCTCAGAAGTTTCACCCATGAAGATATCACTTTGGAAAGATCGCTCTGCCCTCACCTGGGGTTAGATAATTTCATGATTTTTCCGCTTGGATTGCAAGTACTAGTTTCTATTGGAAGATGAATGAAAACTGACAGATCAAAAATGATTTTTACCAAAAAAATTGATTTAGAATAATCACAGACGGGGTAAGCTCAGGAAGGGCAATTGGTCAGTTCATATCATAAAACCAAGCATTCTATGCCAACTCTTCTTCCCAAGTGAAAAGTTAAAAACAAATAAGTCCAATTACCTTTGGAACTGCAGCTTGGAAAATAAAGTTTGTGAGAACTTCCCCCGACTTGTTTGTAAAACTAGCTTCAATAAGTGTTGTCTGTGGGTTTTCAGGCTTCTTTGAGAAGTTGAATGTTAATTTTAACGAGCTGCTCTCAAATGCAACTATTGATGGATATGCAGGACCATTTCCTTCTGTAACTGAACAAAGAAATATGTGTCAACTTTGAAGAAGCATTACACTGTAACCAAGGTTAAAGCACAGAAAGAGACTGCACCAGCAATTGGTGAGCTGGAAGGGAACCCATTCAATAAATCCAACATAGGAGAACTTCCAGCTGTAGTAGAGACTTGAACTAAAGGAGCAGAAGGTGAGGACAATCTATCTAATAGATCCACCGGACTTTTAGTGTCAACATTGGAGGGTGACACCTGAATTGTAGATGGGCTGCTATTTGCAGGTGGTGTTCCAATTGACAGAAGATCCAGTAAAACATTGGTGCCACTCATTTGGGCCTGATTTGTACCTGAAATTCAAGGAACAAAATGAGAATAACTGCAAACTCGTGTTTCACCTTTCCCCTCTCCCCCTTTCTTTTCTTTTTTACTGGTGACGGTCTTTGTAAAACAAGTTGGTGGGGTTGCCTAACTCAATCTAGTTTTACAGTAGAATTAAAAATCTTAAAGTTCAAATAGAACTTCAATATTCCCCTAACTTTAATCATAGATATCATGCAGGAAGCAGCGTTAGAGACAGGACAGTTCTGAAACACAAATCCTTCCACATCTTGGAATGTACAATTAAGGAATTTAACTTATTGTGCTCCTATATTCCACAATTTACTAGCAAAACTTTCTCACACAAAAGAACAGCAAAATTCAGGGATTTTAATTACTGTGCTTTAGATCGACAATTTACTAACAACACTTTTTCACACACAATTGGACTTGATAAACAGTCTCGTTAAAATAAAATAAATAGAACCAAGTTTTTAATAACGGTAATTCAAAGGGCTTGTTATCGTTTTGTTGCATTGCATGTTGATATCTTTGTCCTAATGATATTACATGACAATCACTTGTATGGACCATATTCATTATCTAGCTCGCAAGGACAAAAACACTCTTCTAGTTCCCCACAAACTCAACCAATCAATTTTATAAGAAATGGAGGCTCACATCCAGTGTCTTGTGTGATAAGATGTTACCAAGACTTAAAGGTAAAGTTTTATAAAGTGGTTGTTAGACCAACTATGTTGATGGGGCGCAGTGTTGGCCGGTCAAGAACTCGCACATTCAGAAGATGAAAGTAGCAGAAATGAGGATGCTGAGATGGATGTGTTGGCATACTAGGAGAGATATGGTTAGGAACGATAATATTGGAACAGCGTGGGAGTGGCTTCCGTGTTGGACAAGATGAGGGAAGCAAGACTGAGATTGCTTGGGCATGTGAAGAGAAGATGTACAAATACCCTAGTGAAGAAGTGTGAGCAATTGGCTATGGTGGGTCTGAGGCTAGGTAGAGTTAGGCCGAAAAAGTATTGGAGAAAGGTGATTAGACAGGACATGACACACCTGCAGCTTACTCGGTGCACTAAGCTCCCACTATGTGTGGTGTCCAAAGAAGGGCCGGACCACCAGGGTCTATTATACGCAGTCTTATCCTGCATTTCTGCAAGAGGTTATTTCCACAGCTCAAACCCATTACCTCCTGGTCACATGACAGCCTAGATAGGAGGCTATGGAGGTTGAGAATCAAGGTAGAACGTTGGTAGGTAGTCATGTTGATTCAAGTGACTCCAAAAAGGAGGAAAGAATAGAAGAAGCCATAGGTATGAGATTTAACTAAACGGTGGTTCTTGTTTGTACTAAGAATGGTCAAAGGATGCACATTTAACATTTAAATAAGGTACAGGAGAAGATCTGAATATGAACAAAATCAGAACAATAAACGCAAACATAAGGAAGAACTCATGCAATGGAACATAGCAACACTAACCTGATTGTGAAGACATTGGCACCAGATCAACACCAAGAAGATCCTGAAGAAAGTCTCCACCAGAAGAGCTAGGTGCAGGAACATCATCTGAACTAAGATCAAGTAAGTCAACAAGAGGGGCAGCACTGGGCTTGGCAACTCCATTTGGAAGATTGACTGATACTCCTTGAGATGTTGACACAACTGCTGGTACAGAACCAGCCTTCCTTCCGCTGTGGGTTGCTTCATCAAGAACTGGCATTCTTTCTACAAGTGAAGGCCTGAAAACATACATACATAATCAACAACTCCTATGACTGAGCTACATAAAAAGTAGGCATCGAACAACCTTCAATATGAAATCAAACAAACCTGATATTCTGATGCCTCCCAATTATTGAGTTAAATTCAATAGCTCTCTGTTGCAGTTCAAGCACAAAACTCCCTTTGTACTGGACAATGATGTCATTTATCCGCCTACACCAAATCGGATATTCACACATTTCTCATTATCCTGAAGAACTCGTTTAGCAGTTGTTTACTCTTTGAGCGGCCATTAGTGTGTCATCTTAAAAAATAGATTTAAGCAAGTAAAAATGAAAAATACCATGAGTGGGACACATGAGACGGTGGGAGGACAAATAGTGGGCTGTGCATAGATTTTATTTATTTATAGAGGTATGCCCAACTTGGTGGCATGTCCCATAATGGAAAGAAATTTCCATAAAATGCAACAAGACAGAAAAAACTTAGAGACAACGTGCAAAATAGATATCAAATTAAACAATGTGTGGTTAATTTGGCAGTAGTTTAACCCTCAGGGGTTGGCCTGCTGGCAATTGACTTAAGCCTTGGGGTTTGCTCCCTTTCAAGGTCTCAAGTTCGAAACCCACTAGGTGCAAACAATTTCTGAGGGCCATCGGACTGGGTAAAACCTGAATTAACCGTGGTGCACTTGCGGGAAACTCCTTGCCGAGGGCCTGTGCACCCCCGGGATTAGTCGGGGCTCAAAGAGACTCGGACACCCGGTGCAAATCAAAAAAATAAAAAAAAATAAAAAAATAAAAATTGGCAGTAGTTTGTCAGCTGTGTTTAAGTAACTGTAAGCGCCTGGGAGAAACCAAGCACCTCCCAAACAGAATGAAAAAGAGCACATACTGTGAACAAGATGGAAAGCGACTTGACAGCTTTAGCAAAGCAATCAAACACATCGCCCGAGTAGTGAGATCAAATGAATGGCTCTTAAAGGAAGTCTCCACAACATCCACAGCATCAGATTCTGTTACCTGCTCCAAAGAACTATATCAGAGAACCTAGAAATAGACAATTCCAATCCAGAAATAATTTAAAATGATGACGTGCATGCATCAATCTCAAATAACGTTCACGGTTTTTTTAAAATGAGACACAGAAAAGGAGCAAATTGGATAGTGAGGACTCAGGAAGCTGACCCCAACTAACATGAGAAAGAGTCAGCTATTGTAGTTTATAGTTCAAGGTTCAAGTCAAACTATAAACTATTACGACTGTCGACTTGTTTATCAGCATCTATCATTTCATTTTCGAAATCACATCTGTACTTCGTTGAGTGCATTTGAATCTGCAGACAACAAAAATGCTCCTCATAGTACATCATTCTTAACTTCATGTCAACATGCACAGCATGTGGAGCAGAGGCGGATCCAGGATTTGATGATTACAGGTACCACCATTACTAAAAAACTGAGTTCTTCCGACAGACAAAATTTACGGATGCCGTCAGTCTACTATTTCATTTAGATAAGCTAAAGGACAATATCGAAAACTCAGATGAAATTGATTTTAAAAATTTCTTCATGAAACCAACAGAACCGACGAAAGTCATCGGTTAATGAAATTATCATTTTTTTCTAATACTTTTCTTCTTTTTAATTTAATTAATGATAGAGGCTATCGGAAAAAATCAAGGGACTCCATCGGTGTTTTATTCCAAGATGATAATTTTGATAAGTGACTATTTGTAGGTCCTAACCCTCAGGAAAAGGTGTGTTCTTAGTGGGGCACTATCTTTAATGCAAACTTACCACTAGTTAATAAGAGTGGCTTAAGGTCTACATTCAGCCGGCTCAATCCATTTTGAATTAATTCGGTTCAATTTGATCCAATTTGAATTAATTTAGTTTGGTTTAAACCTTTTGGTGTATAAATAAGACCGTGATCACCAAAGCGAATAAGTTTTGTCCAATTCAACTATTTTTCTCGATTCAGATTCTGTTGAATTATGTGATCTAACGATAAATAAAATTTTCAACAAGCAAATACATCCCTTCGATCTACATATAGCTAGATTAATATTATGTCACTTGATATCACCACTCTAAATTATTTTGGAAATTAAGAAAAGAGTAACATTAGATGGGTAAATAGAAAAAATGATTTAAAATTATATTTAAATAATAATTTCAAGATCCAGAAAAAGAAAATGCAGAAAATACATAATTTAAATAAAATCATAAAATAGGGTTTGTGAAAGAGAAAAGAAACTGAAAAAATAAGAAAAAGATCTAGACTAATATTGATGTACATATTTTTTTCTAATAAAATCTGACCCTTTTGGGTCTTTAATTAAAAAAAAGAAGATCTAGACTAATATTGTATCTCTTGATATCATCCCTCTAAATAATTTTGGAAATTAAGAAAAGAGTAACATAAGATGGATAAACAGATATTATTATTAAAGTCAAATTTAAATAAGAATTTCAAGATCCAGAAAAAGAAAATACATGATTTAAATAAAATAATAAAATAGAGTTCTGAAAGACAAAGAAATGGAAAAAAAACAGCCAAAAGGAATGGGGACGGGACGCGAGGGGGGAGGGGGTAACACTAGGGACAGAGCCACAAAGATAATAAATGAAAAAAAAGGCTTTGAGTCTCGATCCTAGGATCAATTGCTTCACACTTGACACCTTAGCCATGGCACCCACCATCAATTTTTTACTTCGGTGCCACTTTTTATTTATGTATAAAATACCAGCACGTGTATTAAAAATATACCAGAGCATCTGGTTGACATGCCACTCCCAACCCACTATATAGATCTGCCTCTGGAATGAAGTTTTCCAAGGTTTATGATTGCATTAGTAGAAACACATTACATTGAAATATTATTAGAATTTATGTGCTATAGTTCATAAAAGAATTAAAAATGCTGAACTTTGTGGAATTTGTAAAATCCCGAAGAAACAACTTAAACAATGTTTGGTTGAGGGCTTGTCCATTTTTCTTTTTTTGAGTGAGGGATCTGTAGGAGATGGAAGCTTTGTATATTACTTTATTGTTTAATTTCATAACTGAGAAATTTATTGTTTCCAACTTCAGTGCTTGGTAGAAATACCAGACTTGGTTCACCAATGATGAATCAAATTCGTCTAGCACACATCTCATGCTGTACCACCTTAACCAATTGAACTAGAAGTCTACATGCAGAAACTTGTATAATACATGGAATTTTCTTTTACACCAATTACCATAATCAATCCAATCCAATTAGGAAACTCTGCCACTACCCTACATGGTCCTTGTCAATGGTACATGGAGAATTGTGCTCTAGTGATAGAAAAAGTAGTGAGACACTTCATCTAGAGTATGCTGGAAAATAAATAAGAGGACCAAGTAATATGATGCAGAATCATTTAGGGAAAAACTGTGATGCAAAGAAAGATCAAAATTAGTAGAAGAGTAACTGTTCAAAAGCATGAACTCACGGTCAAGGGTTCTTCAATATCAAGCCTTCCAGCATTGTTTACTAACATGTCACCGTATTCTCCAATGCACCAAATTGCAACTCGAACCAGAGTTTCCTAACAAGAAAAAATTACCAAATTGTACAAACAATCAGACACAAAAGGGGGAAAGGAGCTAGGAGTTCTAGGCAATTCTTGAAGTACCTGTTCCCCTGCTGCTTGCACTGCTCTGTATAGAGAACGTACTGCATAACCATGGAGGTCGGAAGCATTTGTAATCACCACAATCAGAGAATGCCACGCCTCATCCTTCACATCATTTCCAGCCTATTGCAACAGTAGACAGATCAGTACTTTTTAAGAAAGAACAAAAGGAAAAACACACCCATAACAACTTGAGCTTTTAGATGAGGCGGTCCACACTATTCAACGTGGTATTCGAGTAACGGAGTAAGCATGGGTATAAGTTTGAGTCTAGCTCGCTGCCACCCATGTAAAAGGTTTTTCCTAGTGCTTAAACCAAGAAAAAGATTAGTCCCCTCACGTAAGTTGGTGACTTACAACCCCTAAAAGATAACTTATGTTCATTAATTAACAGAAAGACCATATGGCCTACAAACAGTCTAAAACTCAAACAGAAAGATCATAAAAAGAAGGTCAGCCCGAATGCACTAAGCTCCCACTATGAGCGGGGTTCCAGGAAGGGCCGGACCACAAGGGTCTATTGTACGCAGTCTTACCCTACATTTCTGCAAGAGGCTGTCCACATAATACAAAGAAATATATCAGTTTGTACATACCTCAGAGAGAACCTTGAGCATCTGATCAATGTACCAAATTTTCTCAGGTGAGAACCTACAGCACCACATAAGCAGTTGTAAGTAGGAGATGCATTTGAAGATGTCTTGGAAGAGAATAAACAATGCAGTTGTTTGGGAAAGTTATTGAATCATATTACAAACATATGAACCCCGTTACTCCTGGGGACACAACCAGAGAAATCAAGAGTAACAAAAATATGAAAAGAACAGATGAATGAACAGAAAACACATATCCTCAGTAATATTAAAAAGAAGAAGCATTTTGCAAATTCAAAGAATCAAAATCATAGTTCTCATAAACATTTTCAGTATTACTTACTTTTCCACAATGGAACAGATTTTTGCAGTGAGATCTCCCCTAAACTCCGGATCACTTGCTTCTAGATATTCTATTAACTCCTTCGTCATAGGCTTCACATTGCTTTCGTTTACTAAGAGATACACAAGTTCAACGGCTCTTTTACGAATTGATGGATCGGAATCCTGAAAATTAAAAAAGCCACAGGTTGCTGCATGTTGATAAATGGAACACCAGGGAATAGTATGTCCAAATACGCTAGTTTAACAAAAAAAGTTGCATAATCTCACATGTAGAAATGACATTATCGATCTGTGAAGCACATGGGATACATGTTCTAGCTAGTCAGGGTATGTTTTAAGATTCGACTGTAGATATGTTGGACTGGAGATTAAAGGGAAAGAAGGATAAGGATGAAGAAGTGGAAAGATTATGAGGAAGAAAATAATGTAAAGGTCAAATACCTTCACACATTCCAAAATTGTTGTCCGATGCCTCTGCACTGCTTGACTATCTACAGCTAAAGCTTTCATCAACATGTTCAGTGCAACATATCTGAAATAATTGGACCCAACTAGGATTAGAAAAGAACCCATGCTAACAAGACAAACAGCAATGAAAATCATCCAATATATCTAACCGTGCAAATATCATATAGAGAAGTGGAAGAAAAAAAACCTCCTATTCTGTAGCCTCGAAAGGAAAAGGGTAAAAACTAAGAAATAAGCAGGCGACTGTAGTCAGTATGTGGTGCAGACTCATAGGCATGCCAAAGATCTGTCACAGGCTAAATTCAATGGAGATACGCATTTTCTCATTAAAAAAAAGACACGTGTATATCACACCAAACAAGGGTGCTCTAAGACAATGATAGAATTTCTGACCACCAATTAACACATAGAACACTATAGTACAAGAATACCCTGTAGTTTGAAGGCACACAACAAGTGGAGGCAAAACATACACCACTTAATTGCAAAATACATACAAGATCAATATGGGTTGGACACAGAAGTGCCACATTTTGAATGCAGATAGCTGTTCCTGACAACTGAGTTTTGTTTTGGTTAAACAATTGCTCGAGTGCATGACAACACTGGCCATCACACCAGGACCCAAAAGACAAAATAACTCACATAAGATAACCCCAACATATTGCGGGGAAAATATGCAAAAAGAGAATGACCTGATATTGTTATCACGGTTGGATAAAAATCTTCCCAAAATGTTAATAGCAAGCACCCTCAAGCCACCATTATCTTCTACACTCATGATAGCTGCAACACATTCATAAAGAATAGCATTGCCTGCATTTTTGTTTGATTCAGTTTTTGTTGCCACCTAGAGAAGATTACAGATTTGTTAGAGAAATATATATTTCATCATACATTATAAACTTCTGAAAGGTCGAGATATGACTAGAGAAAGAAAGATTATAGACCCATTCAGACACATATCATGTCCTTGTGAATATTCTCACTTAGTTGCATACCTATCAAAGAGAATTTCTCATTTTGTTGCATGTTTTTAATAAGAACCTTTCTGATAAAATTTCATTACGTCTCCTCAACAAGCAAGTGAGCAATTGATTCAAAATTTGGAAAGTTTCAACCAAAAAAAAACATTTTTTTTTCAAAAGTTGTTTTTAACCAAATACCAAAAATAGAAGTTCATCAGTTCTTGCAAAAGCTAAAAAAGTACATTCCAGTGTTTGGTTGGGAAACAGCTTTTGCAAAAAAAAAAAATTAACAGAAAAATTCAGAACATGTTCTCCAAAATGTTGAAGCAAACGCCAAATCTATTCCGATATTTTGGGGCCAAGAATCACCTAAAGCCTTTGCTGTAACAAAGTTCCAAAAGAGGAGAAGCTATGGCCAACCTAGAGGAGAATAACTCTGCCATTTGACATTGGTATGGTGGAATGCAAAAGAAAAACATAAGAGTCTAGATTTATGTCACTAAAAAGGACAATCCAAACCTGTAATACACAGTACACAAACTAACTGTACTGTCCCTTCGGTATTCATAGAATAATCTGTTAATAAAATTTCATCTATGCTAACAAAAATCTCTCTGCCACACAAATATTTCTGTAAGGGCAAGATTGACATGCACTACCAAAACATAGAAAAAGATGACTATCAGGAGACATTCGGAAAACTTCAAGACTAAACAACTCAGTGATATGAATAGATATACATTAAGATGCAAAGAGGTGCAACAAACCTGAGCTAGAATATCATTCATAGTATCACTGGCATCGGCATCATCTTTCCCCAAAGAACGCAAGAGCCTAAGCAATCTTATTTGAAGGAAAGGATCTGTAATGCCAGAAACGTCATACTCAGGCGCATATGGACTGTTTGCGAGATCCCTCATAAGTTTGACTAAACCATCCGTGCATTTCTAGAACCACACATAAAAAAAATTATTGCCACATCAAATAGAAGATAAAGTTTTTGATGCTTGAAGTTATCAAAATTCAAATATCTGCTCCAGCATGTGTAGTTAAGCTCACACTAACACTATTTTGGTTAAAAGAAGGCTGGAAGAAGTACAATGTGGATGCTCTTTGATTACATATTTGGTCACTCACTTCTAGTTGTTTGGTATGATAGAAAGAGAGTTTTGTCCTTCCCAACCAATCTTTAAAAGGTGGGAAAAGCTGACACAGAAAGCTTGAATAAACTCCCCATCACCCCAACTTTAACCTCCCAAGAAACAAAATAAATGTTTCTTACGCCTCCTCTTTTACTTCCCATTTCTCATAACTTTTCTTCCAATACGATGAAACATAGTGTTTGTTAAGGCCCGATTTTGCAGGTTTAGTCGTTTCTCATGTAAATCATCAAAAAATGATTAGGTGCACATCAGAAGGGCGGGAGACATCCTAATAACAAGGACTCTTTAGAAGTAGTGGAGGTATAAATTCAACTTTAGTTTTAGTGGTCACATAAAATCAAAACTTCTCTTAGAAAGAAGAGTAAAGTTCTCTTGGAAGCAGCAGTTTGAGCTGTCATGCTTCCTCAGGCCCTCCAAAATTATTTAGGCAACATACAAAAGTTAAAAAGGAAGGAATGTGGTGGAGGAAATGAAGGGAGTACCAAGGACAGATAAGTTCCCGAACCTTCACTGAAGTTGCAAATTAGGGAAACAGAAGATAAATGAAGAGAAATTAGAAAAAAAACACAAAATCTATCACTTTTTGGCCATGAAATTTTTTCACTTTTTCCTCAACTCCAGAAATCGCGTTTGGCCATAAAATTCCAGAATTTCACTTGAAGTTGAATTCAAGAATTTAAAAAACAACAAAAAGGTGTTTTCACTTTTTTCACTCCAAATTACTCACAAAATGTCAAAGACAACTCCAAATTGTATTCATGGCCAAACACAATCAAATATCATTTTTTACTTTGAAAACAAAAACTACTTTTTCCAAATTTCAGGCCAAACTCTTAAACAAAAAACTCATCATTTTTTCCTTTTGAAATACTTTTGGGCCCAATGAAAGATATGGTCCTCCAACCTACTTTCTACTAGCTTTCCAATTTCCTGACCAAATGAAAGAAAATTTTCTAAAACCTCTTCTTCCATTCTCTTTTCCCTTCATTTCTCTCCTTATCTAGAAAAAGCGTTGGTCATGACATCACACACCAATTCAGCAATGCATGTACTATTCAATGCAACCCTCCTTTTCAAAATAGAGCTCATGACCCATGGGTTATGAGGCACACACCTTATACTGTAGGATGGGTTTCAGGAAACTAGCTATACTTTTCAGTGGATATCTCCAATATCAACTAAATCATATTCCAGACGGGGAAAGCATAATCA
Organism: Solanum stenotomum; assembly: GCF_019186545.1. Taxonomy (NCBI): domain Eukaryota; kingdom Viridiplantae; phylum Streptophyta; class Magnoliopsida; order Solanales; family Solanaceae; genus Solanum; species Solanum stenotomum. The sequence goes on along the minus strand of NC_064287.1, from coordinate 45,755,118 downwards.
GAGTAAATGACCAACTGTTTTACACAATCATAATCCACAAGGGTTGTAAACCAGTTGCTCAATATTAAAAAATATACAAAATTCTTGATCTGCATCACATCACAAAGTTGCAAAAATAAAATGAGAATACAATTCACTTTCCTATTTTTATTTGTCCAAAAATGGAAAAGGAGGGGGCTATCAAAGCAACAGTACAGCGACACAAAAACATAATTAAGATATTCCTCTAGAAGTATCAACAGATAAAGCTATCAGTGGTTGACTAACCTTTCTGAAATGTTCAAGAGCCTCTGTACTAATTTTACATAGATCTATACAAAGCTGGACACCAGTAATGAGAACTCCATGGTGCTTCTCACTTAACAAGGAAGCTGCAGCGTGTATAAAATTTTCGGCAAGATCGGGGACCTTCTTTATAATTCTTATAGAGCAAAGTGCTGCCTACAGTAGACCAAAGTAGAGTGAATATAATGTGAAGGAACCATTTGCAAGTTTAGCACAAAAGGAACATCATATATCTACCGAGTGAAATACTCATGTCATGAGAAAAACTAAAAGACATTAAGTAGTTGTTTGGGCAATACTGGTTTCAAGTTGAAAACAGAGTATTTGAAGTTAAAATTTGAAAAGAATATTTTGAACAGATTTCGCTGTTTTCTGTAAACAACAACATACACAATTAAGTGATCTATTCCAAAAGGAGACCCAGAGGAAAAAAAAAGCAGAGCCAACGACAAGAATGAGGCCCCAAGTTTAGAGTTCACATGAAAACTTTAAATGAGCTGATCATGGAAAGAAACACATAGATGCACAATGATACAAGGAGAAGAAATGCTAACAGCAACTCTTTTTTGGGGGTATAAGTCAAATAATTTTTTTTGATAATGATAAGTCAAATAATTTCATTGATAGAAGTTAAAGACAAAGCCTGTAAGAAAAGATAAACGCTGTGTATGACTCGACCCAAGTCAACCATATTGTCTAGCTACCTATACAATATGGTATACTCTCCTTACACCAAAAGTACAAACGTTAAGTTAAGGTGTTAATGCAGAAATCAGTATTTCGGAAAAAAATTATAGTCTTTCATTCCAATGTTGACAGAAGCTGTTTAAAAAGGACGTGCTCCATAAGGTTTCATCAAGCAAAAAACGACTTTGAGTATTCCATTTTCCAGAGTTATACTTGATCAGGGAGTCAAATTTCCATTCAGTAATTCATGCCAAAACATAATGAGTCGTGGCTAGGATAATCAGCTGCTACCATCTCCCAATTCCTAATATGTAATTTCTGCAATAGGATATTACAAATTTCACCAACTAAGACACAAAGGTCGAGGAACTTAATTGTGAAGCCTGATCTGAAAATCTACTAAACCAGCCACCCCTCATCCGAGAACAATGTCCTAACATTGAATTAGCCCACTTTTTTTGACACTATATCCTGAAACTCTCAAGCAACTTATCAGAGAATCATACACACATCCCTTCTCGTATATGGAAAGATACTATCTCACTTCTCAAAGACGCCAAGTTCAACACTGAGCCAATCACCAAGACCAAATTTTCCACACTAACCTACTCATTACTCAACATATTCTCTTTTCCTGTTAATAAACCTCCATCTCTACAGATGGACCTCAATTAAATATAGTTCTTCAAATGCATTCTTGTAGAAACAAGTTACAGTTGGCCAAAAATCCCATAAGAATTCCAGTTTAAGTAATGGGAAAGAAATTTGATGATATAGACAACATTCAAAAACTCTAGCCATTAGGAAGAGACATGAGACTTACCTTCTTTCGGATATTAGGATCTCTAAACTTTAGCAACCGTTCAACTTCTGGTGCAAGGTCACGAGCCATTTCTGCAGAACCAATATTCCCTAATGCACAAAGAGCAAGTCCAACAATATATTGATTGGTGTGGTTAAGATCTCTACTCAAAAGTTAAGGTATATGAGTGTAACTGTGAATTTGATCTTTAAAATTCACAGAGCAACAGCAGCTGTTACCTTTAAAAGTTTTATAAATCAAAGAGCAATAGCCTAGCCTAATCAACTCAAAGTGCTTTTGAGGTAAAAAAAAAGGAAAAAGGAAGAAAAAGAAAAAAAAAAGGACCTTCTCCAGTGATTCGTTCTCCATATATCGCTTTTATTTTTTTTATTTTTTTCCATATATCCCTTATGATCTGATTTGAATGTACATATAAAGAGACTTCTTTTAAAGAGGAAAAAAATGAAACACAACAAAAGGATACTGCTTTATAGAATTCGTAACCAACATTAGAACCTCTTGTCTTTCGTCAAGAAGCAACATTAGGCCAAGATATCCTATTCTTTTCTCTGGAAATCCTGGAGAAGCAATCAGCTTCAAGCATTCCATTTGACCAAAGTGTGTAGGATAACCCAGCATGTGAATGAACATTAGTTTTGCAAGATTACGATGTCTGTAGTCATGATCATTATCACTGATTGCAGCTCTGATAGCAGCACACTCTTTTCTTACTACAGCACGCTCCTCTGCTGCAGTTTTGCTAGCACGGATAGCCCGAATCATGTCCCTGCATTCGACCAATAAGTGCATATAAATTTCTATTATAAGCTCTTATATTATCTCATTTTCAGTTAACCTAAATGAAATTTCTGACAGGGGAACTAGGGAACCACCCACATTTTTTTCTATGATAGAATACTGACTTTTAAAGGGAGCAGAAATTCAGATGGAATTGTCCTTGACAAACAACAACAACAACATATCCAATGAAATTCCACAAGTGGGGCATGGGGAGGGTAAAGTGTACACAGACCTTACCACTACCTCGTGGAAGTAGAGAGGTTGTTTCTGCAAGACCCTCGACTTGTGTACAGCAAATCAAAGTAAGTATGAAAAAGGGGAAATGACACTGACGGAAATATAGCAACTAATACAGAAACAGTAACAACAACAAAATAGTGCAATAACAGAAACACCAAAAAAAAAAAACAGATGGTGGTAGAAAGCAAAAGCAAGACACTACAAGAATAAAGTTAATACTATGGTAGACACCACTAAGCCCCTAAACCCTTCCGGGAAGCAAGAGAACACTACCTACTAACCTTCTACCCTAATCTGCAACCTCCACACACTCCTATCTAAGGCATGTCCTTAGTAAGCTGAAGTTGGGTCATGTCCGGTTTAATAATCTCTTCCCAGTACTTTTTCAGTCTACCTCCTCGTACCCACTATATCCAACCTCTCGCACTCCTCATTGGAGCATCTGCGCATCTCCTCTTCACATGCCCAAACCATCTTGTATGTTCTCAAATGGGATTATTAGAAACAAAATATATCAGATTCCTCTAAGAAGACAAACAGAGTAATCGAGGCAGTCCCACCTTCCATCTTGTGAATGCTCTCTCTTTGATGAACTTAAGAAGTTTTAATGGGGAGTACCACCTCGCCCATCTACAAAGTTTTATCTTATGCAACATAAAGTAGTAGAAATAAACAAGTTTTTTGTTCTGGTAAAGATAAATTGCAAAGCACCATGTTGCTTCCAGGGTATAAAGGTGTCACAAGTGCCACTCTTCTACTTGAACCATAGCTATGCAAGTAATGAATAAACACTTGATTTTGGAAAATTTATCTCCCAAAAAATAGCCATTTGGTGTTGTGAAAGACTGTAGCACTAGCAGAAATGGTTATGGGTTTGGAGATGGAGCGTCAAAGGTGGCAGCTTGAAGAATACGCAGTACTACGTCCATAAATGAAGTAATATGGACCCAAAAAAAGGAATCTCATTTCTAAACGCATGGAAGAAGTTCTTGACATGGACCCAAAATCTTGCCCTGAAAGCTGGAAAAACTACTTAAAACCTGGGATCATGAAGGTATCTTTAATCCCAGAAGAATAAAATCTTGTCACTCCCTTTGAGCAGAGTACGGCAACAAGTGGAAGAAAATTGCTGTTGAAGTCTCTGGCCGTACTGCTAACGATTAGGCAAGTGGTGGGGAAGTTTTCAAAGAGAAACAGCTTAAGCATCTTCAGAAATCCCAGCAAAATCAAGAATACGTTGACGATCTGTTTCTTCCATCTCTGGTGTTGGGTCAGCACAAGGAGGAATCTGTAGGAAGTACAAGCACATATTGGAGACTTCTGCAGAAAAGTACATGCACTTTCTTTTTGGATCCCCCTTGCCTTTACCAGCCATCAGTGTCATGCCAAATCTTGAACTGCCACCAGCTGTCTTTTAAACCCGGTGGCTATGAATGAACAGATGAATTCCACCACTATTTCGCCACCTTCGTCCGTTCTCCCCTGGTGGATATGATATCACATTTAACTTCATCATCTTCCGATCTATCCCCTTCTGTTGGTCCCATACTTGCACCATCTGAACCGCTGTTGCATATACATGAGCTGGCTCACCCCGATTTGGGTATGACAAGACACTTATATCTGGTTCAGCATCTGGATACCTTAATCAGGACTGAAAAGAGCTGGAAGAAGGAAGACAAAACTGGGTACAGCACAACAAGGAGACAAGTGGAGGCTGAACCGGCTGGAGCAATAACTAGTGTTAAGGAAGACTAGAAAAGGAGGGAGAAAATGGAGGAAATTGAAGCAAAATATGAGGTGTTTACATGAAGAGGAAACGGCTTTTCTTGGGAGGATAGAGGGAGGAGGGAATACAGACATCAAACCAATGCATTAGAGAGAGATACAGAGCTAAGGCAGCAAAGTTAATGATAGCTAGGAGTAGTAAGCAATTGAAGTTGTCTAAACTTATAGAACAAAAAACAAACTGGATTCCATAGTCATGGCGGTGGGGTTGGAAATATTGTATCCAAAGATAAACATTAGATTAGGTCAGTTTTTAGTAACTACTGCTAGTATTGTTTTTAGTATGCTGTGTTATGACATCCACGTTTTGTAAATCAAGTTTGTATCTAAGACAAATTTTGCTTCTATAGTGAAAAAATCAGTTATTTTTGGCTTCACTGTTTGTTCGTTTTTTTTTTTTTTTACGAGAGTAATAATGAACTTTTTATATGACAAAACAGCACTAAGATAGAACAGAATCCATCTGGAATGAACTATGGATTGGGGAAGAGGATCTGAAGACTACTTTTCCAGACTTATACATCTTGAGTCTGCAACAGATGGATATGGTGACACAATTATGGAGTCCTCAAGGGTGGAACTTGACTTTTAGGAGGGCACTAAATGATTGGGAAATCAACAGAGTAGCAGATTTCCTTCAGATTCTAAATGCCTTCCCAGGGACAACTGTAGGTCCTGATTTGCCAAACTGGAAGCTACATAGCAAAGGGTCCTTTACGGTGAAATCATGTTACTGGAGCTTGAATTTTAGACAGACAATGACAACAAAATAGCCATGGGAACTGGTTTGGAAGGTTAAAATACTCCATAAAGTTTCATGCTTCATTTGCTTGGCAACCAGGAGAGCATGCTTAACTCACGAAGTACTACAGAGAAGAGGTATCCAGATTTGCTCAAGGTGTTCTATGTGTGAGCAAGAGGCAGAGATAAACAGTCATTTATTCATGCATTGCAAAACAGCTATAAATCTGTGGAACATGTTCTTCTGTATACTTGGGATAAGTTGGGAAATGCCAAGGACCTCATTTGATATGCTGCAAAGTTGGGAAGGAGTGGGGAGAAGAGGACCACAAGAAGATTGGTGGAGAAGTATTCCGGCATGGGTCTGGTGGACCCTATAGAAAGAAAGAAATGAAAGATGCCATGATGGAAAAGCTAGCAGTCTCCAAAAGATCAAGATGAAGAGTATAAGTTTTTTGTATTTTTGGTGTAAACAAGAAATAGTGGGGGAGATAGATAGCTTAGTTGATTTCATAGGACAATTGTAAAGTTTCTATCTAGACTTTGGTCTTGATGATACCCTCTAGGGTTGTAAATCCCACCCCATCAGCTTTTACCTGATGGGCTTTTTGGTGTGAATATACAGTTACCATTATCCAAAAAAAAGACAGAATCCATTGTATTTTGCAAGAAGGTGAATAAAATCAACAAGTTTTACATGTAACAATAAAACTGACTTTTTCTTATCAGCGCAAAAAAGCTAGCTTTAATTTTAAATCCTTCATAACCAAGATATTTCCCCAACATAGCCCTTAACTGAGAGACACCACCAAAACCAGAAATATCTTCCAACAGACTTATCTGTAATGCAAGTGAGTACTCAAATTCAAGAAATACTCGCACAAACCACAACTACACCTCAATCCAAACTAGAGCAAGTAAGCTATTCTAAGTTATACCTAGTGATTCTCACTGAGAGACAAATAGTTAATCAAACTCCTGTCTAAAACCAAATCTCATGTGATTGTAGCAGCAGAGATGAGCCTTAATCTCAATTAAGAAAATAGTAACAACAACCACTTCTACTACTTGTATGCCTGAATCCCTTATTGAGGTAAGCTGAGTGAATCTTCAATCCACCCTTCAATTCCAAAATAGCAAAAACTAACTTGAACTTTCAAACTTAATTCAATAACAAAAGCAAAGCAAGCAATCTTTTATGAGGAACCAGCACCCAAAAATATCCTTAGCTAAGTGAGAGACCATCAAACCCAAAAATGTCTTCCCCCATTATTGTCAATCCAACCCTTTCACACAACAACTAAAACTCAAATCCTACCCTAACTGGAATTTGTCTATATGAATCCTCAATATCCGTTTCCCTCCATTGAAACCCGTTTCATTCCAATACTTAACAGCAACTTTTGAACAAATTCAGTAAACCCAAAATGAAAAACAGATAATTCAGCAAAATATTAATGACCCATATTGATCCAATATAATTAGAAGAAATATGAGTTTCAATTGGGGAAGAGGGTACTAACCTAAGACGTGTACCGGACGAAAAGGGATTCATGATTGGTTCTGCTTTAAAACTTCGAGAAAGCTCGATCAGATCCAGCTGAACAGATTCTTCTAGTGTTTCCTCTCCAACTTGATCAACCCCACAAGCATAAAAAAAAAAAAAAGGACTATTTAGGCTCCCATTAAAGCTGGAAAAAAATGTTTATATGACATAAAAGGAAGAATTTGGATTGGAGAAATGGAGAGAAATGAAAATTGAAGGATCTGAGAAGGAATCAGTGGGGTTCTTGGGAGAGGTTTGGATCTGGAAATGGAATGGGAAAAGAAGAAAAAGAAAGGAGAGAGAAGAGAGAGAATGTAACAGAGTGGAAAATATATACATGTGCAAATTAATTTAAGCTAGTAGTATAACAATATGTACATTTAAAAAATAAAATTGAAGCACAAAAAAAAATTAGTTATTTCATTTTCTATCTTATCTCGCATGTAATAATTAAATTGCAAAACGTCGTGTTAATTTTACATGAATAATTTTATTTTTTATTAGGTGTCAAATATTATTATAACTTATGCAGAAATTAATACATGAATAAGTTGCCCGTTTACTAGCAAGTAAATGACTTCTTACCATATTTGTGTTTTCAAACTACTCATAAATACTGAAGCATATGGTTAAAACTTTGTTTGGATGGTTGTTACGTATTATTTCATAATATATTATATTATATTGTATTGTTTTAATGAATATATTGTTTGGATAGATTGTATCATTCTTCGTCGTTACATAGTGTTACACGTCAATAATTTGAATGATAAACCTAAAAAAAAGTAAGATATGGAGTAGACTACTATAAAAATGTAGGATAAAATATGAAATATGATTATTGCATAATAAATAAAGACAAAATGAAAAGAAAATATTAAGGTAACGACGCGATCACACCAAATTGGTCGTTACATAAAATTGGCATTTCGTTGTTACCTAACGATGGATTTAAATGATACGATATAATAAAATTTAAGTAACAATCAAAACAAACATTATATCTAAACTAACAATACAATACAATACAATACAACGGGTAACAACCATTCAAACAAGGTGTAAGGGCGAGAACAGTTTGAGTTAAAAAATTGTTCCTTCAGTGTAGGTGCGCAACCTGAATTCGGTCATTTGGCCAGTGTGTCCCTTGAGTGCAGGTGTGCGGTCTGAGTTTGAGTTAGGCTTAAAAAATGCACAAAATTTGTAGGCGACAAATTTCAAACAAGCAACTTAATGTATGCAAAATGATGTCCAAACCATCGATCGGCGGAGCAAGTTTCATTTAATTTATATTTATACGTTAGAATATCATTTTTTTAGTGTTTGATTAAAATTTTTCATGAGACGGTATTGTGTTACATCGCTACACTAATATGCATCTACCTTTGTGGTTCCTTTGTTGCCTTTGAATTCTGGTTATGCATCTATCCATTCATATCATATGTGCTCATCTCAATAAGTTCAAATTTAATGGTCCAACAAATTAGTATCATGTGATTTTATACATTATAGTATTGAGTCCAATATGAAACTACACAACATAAACAATAGAGTGACCTCAATCCTTGTTATATCTAAGGAGCAAACATTTACGTGAACAAAGAACCATTAGTTATTATGGGCTTATGGCTTGCCTTAAAAAGGATCAAAATAAAATAAAAAAAATCATACATAGCCAAATCGATCAATTCAAACCAAACTTGAAAAATTAAATTCAAAAACAGAATATTCAAATTAAAATTCCCATATCCAATTCAAACGAATGAACATTCACACCTACATATAATACGTGTTTGCACACAACATTTCAATATCTAATTACAGTTTAAGTTGAATATACTAATAACTTTTATAAATTGTCGATAAAATTTAGGGATAATTTTAAAAATCTCTTTTAAGTTTTGCGCCATCTTATAATCTCCTTTGATTTACAATATTACAATTATCTTTCTTATTCTATTTTTTTTTTGTAATAACTCTTTAAACCGATTTATTACTAGTATAGAATAAAATGAAATATAATAGACAAAATTTTCATTTCTTGATATTACTTTTTTCTAATTTAATGAGAACTATCAACATCTTTTTTCATGCTTATAATGTTTAAATTAACATATAATTAAAATTTAATATAATTGTATCAAAATCAATTATTTAAAACAAAAACTAAATTTGCCAAGTACAACTAGTTTTATTGGTCCAACTATCGCTTCGAGGCTTCGGTCACCAAAGTAATAAAAAGGAGGAAATTTCATAGCAATGAGAATAAACTTAATAAGTCTCCTTAGCTACAGTTTGTCTAATTATGCTCCATAACTGTAACTTCGTTTGCTATGGATATTTCTGTTTGTATAATTCGTTTGTAATATACAAACATGGAAGTATATACAAATTATATATTTATACATTAAGGAATTTTTCAGAACTTATACGAATCAAATGTATCAGCATGATAGTTATATACAAGTTAGGGTAAGCATATACAAATTCTGGATTTATACAATTAGGAACCGAAATATACAAATTTTGAATTTATACAATTATGATCCAAATTATACAAATTTTGGACATGGACCGCGTAATTATGATTGTAATATAGTGACGAATGGTAATTTAATCAAACTATAACTATGTTAACTAATTAACTAGTATATGTTTGTTTATTCGTTTAATTTTCCTAATAAAAGAGGCATTAAACCCAATTCAAATAAAACTTTTTTGATTAAAAAAAAATCTAAAAAAAAAATAATTCTTCCCTAAAATCAAAGCCAAAACCGAGAAAAGGCCCAAAATAGTCCCTTATCTTTGGGTTAAGACTCAAAGTCATCCTTAAGTTTTCACATAGGGCATTAATAGTCCCTTATGTTAGCAATATTGGTGCACTTTTAGTCCTCCTTCAAAATTTTGCCTATTTTTTAACATTGATTTTATTCATAATTTATGTATGAAATGTTTAATCGTCATTTTATATATTTAGTAGAAATAATAACTCCATGTGAGATTGTGAGAAGAAAAACACCTTGTTTTGTTTAGTAGAAATCGTATTGCAGGTAAAATCGAGAGGTTCATCACGATGATTTCACGTGGAATTGCACAAATTTTTCTTTTCTTGCAATGTCATATGTTTAAATGTTCTTAGTTTAGCTGCAGTAATATTTATACCTGTTGTAATCATTTAAAATTTATTTAAATATAAATTTATTAAATGATTCGGATTATATTAAATTCATGAATATATTAGTCCAAATAAATATTATGGATTAATATAATTGATTTAATTATTTAAATTCAATAAATATGAATTTAATTAAAGCCTGCTCCATAAAGCCCATATGCCATGTCACTTAAATCTGATTGGCCGAAGAGAGTCCTCTTCTAAACACAACTCCTCTATTTTAAAACTATAAGTAGGGATCCTCATAATTCAGAAAAGAGGACCAAGAATTTTAACAAGAAGCTAGAGAAAGCTCGTGGATCAAAAGCTGCAGATTTCTCTATAAGTTCAAGAGTTCAAGAATTCAAGCATTCAAGTTTCAAGAACATTCAAGTCTCAAGAACGATAAAGATCAAGAACGATCAAGATCAAGACCGCAGGATTCAAGATCAAGCTCGAAGCCCTTGGATTCAACTAGAAGTCAAGATCAAGATAAAGTTCCAAATCAAGTCAAGATCAAGTTCAACGATCAAGATCAAGTACAAGTTCAAGTTCAAGATAAAGATTAAGATCAAGATAAATCTCAAGTTCTAGATCAAGCTCAAGAGTCCTTGAATTATATTTGAAAAGGCGAATTCAGAGGAACAAATAGAGATTGTAACACTCGCACTTAGAAATAATAAATACGATTGTTGCTATAATTTTTCCGTTCTTGATTATTGTTTTCTCGACGCGAATTTTATTGTCTACAAATTCTGGCACGCCCAGTGGGACAATCTCTACCTCTCATCTCAACTTTTCAAGCATCAAACAACATCGAGATGACTTCCATGAAGAACAACTCTCGATCAACTGCCTCTAAGGCCACTAGCTCCAAGTTCTCTACTGAAGTTGAAGGCATTCTTGATGTTACCTTTGGAAGTTTCGGAGTTGTTATGAGAAACAAAGCTGCTACACTAGGACAACAAACACTACAAATGTCGTCCGCATCAACTCCTGTTTTTGGGTCTTCAACTCCAAAAAGAGAGAGTTCCTCCACAAATGCTTTAAAAGGAGGAAATAGTATTGTTGAAAAGATCAAGAAGACATTGACTTTACTTGAGCAATCTGGTTCCAAGAATTCTACCACAAGGGAGAACTATGATTCAACTAACGAATCACCTCCACGTGCATCGCGTAATGTGAGTCCACTGAAGATCAACTTACGCGACAATCCATGCTACTCTCCTACATCTCCAATGATCATGCAAACAATGGTGGCTGCTGCTTCTTCCTCTGAGGAACAACTCGCAAATCTGACGAAGTTAGTTGAAGGATTGACAAAACATGTGCAACACCAAGAGTCTAGAATCGATAAATTGATGGATCGAATGGAAGGACTTTTAGATGGAGAAGCGAGTCATGCACCCGGAAAATGTGTTGAAGTTCAAGAGATCGGAGATCCTGCAAAGAAAACACCGATTGTTAATGAGATGCCAGTTTCTTCTGAAGGGATGATCCCACTCGATCGCTTGAAGGAGTTCATTGAAGGCACTATCAAAGATAAGTATGAAGTCTCCACCAAGTCTTCTCATATGTATGCCAAGCCATACACTGCAAGAAT
>NC_064287.1:45732699-45741544 GCF_019186545.1 Solanum stenotomum | reverse complement strand
CGAAGAACTTAGTGAAAGTCGTTTGTTGATACAAGGATTCAATCAAGGAGGACAGAGGTCTATAGGCTCTATTAAATTAGAAATTCACATGGAAGATTTGCGATCAAGCGCATGGATGCACGTGATCGATGCAAAGACTTCATACAATATATTACTTGGTAGGCCTTGGGTACACGAGAATAGAATTGTCTCATCTTCTTACTATCAATGTTTGAAGTATCTTGAAGACGGGATTGAAAGGAAGATAGTTCCAGACGATAATTCTTTCACCGAAGTTGAGACGCACTTTGCCGATGCAAAATTCTACTTGAAGAGTTATGTTGTTAAAGGGACAAAATCTAATGATGTCAAATCAACCAAGTCTGACAAGATCACAAGCAAAATAATCGATACAGCTATCGAAAAGGTAAAAGTTGACACTAAAGTACTTTGTCCCAATCTCAATGAAGGGAAGACCATGTCTTCAAAGAAGAATCTGACTTCTGGACTTCGCTATGTTCCAAAAGTAAAAAAAGAAGAAGTCAAATCATCTAACCTTCAAGAAGATGAATTAAGAGGACTAACTTTTCCTATCAGACGGATTGATGCAATAAACTTGCCTTCAAAGCTGTCAATAAAGACAATCGCTCAAAATCAAGTGCGAGATGTAGCACTCCCTACAAAACGCACGGGAGAAGGTTTTGATCCTAATGTTTACAAGTTATTTGCGAAGGCTGGATATAACCCTAATGAGCCATCAATGTTAGGGAAACTCCCATCAGTTGATAAAACCAGGCAAGCACGTGAGGGCATAGGCTATAACCAACCACCGCCAGTTCGCATCTCCATAAGAAGAGCAAGTAATAATCATATAACTTTTGAAGATGATGTTGCTGCTCCCAATGGAAAGCTTTCCGTCTTTGATCGACTCGGAGAATCGACTGCAAGAACTTCAGTGTTCAAGAGATTAGGTCCATTGAAGAAAAACAAGAATCTGAGAAGTTATTTAAAAGTTACAACGTCTGCTTCACAGTTGGTTTGAAAGGGCTTCAAAAGTTTAATTCCTTCTAGAATGAGGCGACAAGTGGAACTTGTAGTTTCATGTAAAGAGGAGCTTAAGGCAAAGGTTCGCACCGTGGTTTACACCAAGGAGCGCGAGAAAGATGAAGAAAGTGTAGGCTCCTCAAATCATGTTACAATCCAAAATGAGTACGATTCTCTGCCTCAAATAAAGATTGATAAAGAGTTAGAAGATATTGTCTGGTGTTGTCATATATCTGTCAATGACAATGATCCTTCAGAAGAGGAAGATGCTGGAGATGTTCCACCGGAACTTGAAGAAGGAGTAAAGACCACAATAGACCCTTTGAAAGAAGTTAACATTGGCACTGATGAAGACCCAAGGCCAACTTACTTGAGTGTCTTTCTAGAAGTTGATGAAGAAATCGCTTATATGAATATACTCAAAGAATATAGAGATGTATTCGCTTGGAGTTATAAAGAAATGCCTGGATTGAATCCTAAAGTAGCGGTCCATCAGTTGGCAGTCAAAAATGGTTCTCGTCCCATTAAGCAAGCTCAAAGACGTTTTAGGCCAGACTTGGTTCTATTGATAGAAAATGAAGTTAATAAACTCATTGAGGTAGGCTTTATTCGTGAGGTTAAATATCCTACATGGATTTCAAGTATTGTTCCTGTGAAGAAGAAAAATGGTCAAATTCGAGTATGTGTTAACTTTAGATATCTTAATAATGCATGCCCTAAAGATGAGTTTCCTCATCCCATTCCAGAGCTGATGATTGATGCCACCACTAGATATGAGGCAATGTCGTTCATGGACGATTCTTCTGGCTATAATCAAATCCGCATGGCTCCAAAGGATGAAGAACTCACCGCATTTCGCACACTTAAGGGTATTTATTGCTACAAAGTGATGCCATTTGGTTTAAAGAATGTTGGTGCTACATATCAAAGGGCTATGCAAAATATATTTGATGACTTGCTCCATAAAAATATTGAATGTTATGTGGATGACCTGGTGGTAAAATCCAAAAAAAGGAGTGATCATTTGAAAGACTTAAGAATGGTGTTTGAGCTGCTTCGAAGATATCAACTAAGGATGAATCCATTGAAGTGTGCCTTTGGAGTTACTTCTGGAAAGTTCCTTGGCTTCATTATGAGACATCGAGGGATTGAAATTGATCAAGCCAAAGTTGATGCAATATTGAAGATGCCTGCACCTCAAAACATTCATGAGTTAAAAAGTCTCCAAGGAAAGCTAGCCTGCTTGAGGAGGTTCATCTCAAACCTAGCAGGACGATACCAACCATTCGGTCATCTCATGAAGAAAGGCGCTCCTTTTAATTGTGACGAAACATGTAGCGATGCCTTTAAAAGTATCAAGTCATATCTAGCAAAACCTCCAGTTTTGGCAGCCCCTATACCTGGAAAGCCATTGATACTCTACATTGCGGCATAAGAAAGGTCCGTAGGAGCCCTTTTAGCTCAAGAGAATAATGAAGGCAAAGAAAACTCTCTTTACTACTTGAGTAGAACGATGACACCAAATGAGCTGAACTATTCACCGATTGAAAAATTGTGCTTGGCGCTAGTCTTCTCAATTCAAAAGATGAAGCATTATTTTCAAGCCCATGTTGTTCGTCTTATTTCTAGAGCAAATCCCATCAAGTTTGTTATGTCGAAACCTGTCCTTAGTGACCGACTAGCAAGATGGTATCTCTAATTCCAACAGTTTGAGATCGTGTACATCCCTCAAAAAGCTGTGAAAGGACAAGCAGTGGCGAATTTCTTGGCAGACCATCCGATACCGAATGATTGGGAGTTAACTGATAAGCTTCCTGATGAAGATGCAATGTTAATTGAAGTTCTACCTCATTGGAAAATGTACTTTGATGGAGCTGCACATCGTGGCGGAGCTGGTGCTGGTGTAGTGTTCATTACTTCACAAGAAGAGATCCTACCATTCTCATTTTCTTTGAAGCAATGTTGCTCCAATAATGTCGCTGAATACCAAGCGTTGATACTTGGACTTGAGATGGCCGTTGACATGAAGCAATTAAACTTACAAGTCTTTGGTGACTCTCAGTTGGTGATCAACCAACTCTTGGGAAGTTATGAGGTGAAGAAGCCTGAATTGCGTCCTTATCATGATTATGCTCAAAAGTTGATAGGATGGCTTGGAGATGTAACCCTTCAACATGTGCGTAGAACGGAGAATAAGAAAGCTGATGCATTGGCTGCTCTAGCTTCAACACTAACCCTTCCTGATCAGACGCAAGTGACTATTTGTCAAAAATGGATAGTACCACCGCCAAATGAGGAAGAATGTATAGAAAATGAGTTTAATCATTTCGTCGCCGTTTCTGAAGCCGCGAAGGAAGAGTGGAGACAACCCATTATTGACTACATGTGTTATGGGATACTTCCAGAAGATCCAAGGAGAAGGACTGACATTCGTCGTCGTGCACCTCGCTTCCTTTATTACAAGGACACATTATATAGAAGATCATTTGAGGGTGTACTATTACGATGTTTGGGAGAGGAAGAAGCAATTCAAGCTTTACAAGAAGCACACTCGGGAGTGTGTGGATCACATCAATCTGGACCAAAACTCCACTTTCACATAAAGAGGATGGGGTATTATTGGCCAACCATGGTGAAGGATTGCTTAGATTATGCTCGGAGGTGCGATGCTTGTCAATTTCATGCGAATTTTATACATCAGCCGCCCGAAGTATTGCACCCAACTATTGCATCTTGGCCATTTGACGCTTGGGGATTGGATGTTGTGGGACCACTACCAAAATCTTCTGGTGGACACTTGTACATCTTGGCTGCAACAGATTACTTCTCAAAATGGGCTGAAGCTGTCGCTCTTAAAGAAGTGAAGAAAGAGAATGTTGCAAATTTTATCCGAGTGAATATCATATATCGCTTTGGCATCCCTCGCTACATTATAACAGACAATGGCAAGCCATTTGATAATAAGTTAATGAACAAAATTTGTGATCTCTTTAACTTCAAGCAGCGTAAATCTTCTATGTATCATGCTGCCGCCAATGGTCTTGCTGAAGCATTTAATAAAACTCTATGCAACCTCCTCAAGAAAGTTGTCTCCTAGTCCAAACGAGATTGGCATGAAAGAATGGAAGAAGCTTTGTGGGCATATAGAACGACATACCGCACTCCAACTCAAGCAACACCATATTCACTTGCTTTCGGAGTTGAAGCAGTCCTGCCACTCGAGCGTCAAATACCTTCCTTAAGACTTGCTATTCAAGAAGGGCTCACTGAAGAAGAAAATGCTCGACTGCGTCTTGCTGAGTTAGAAGCACTTGACGAAAAGAGGCTAGAAGCCCAACAAAACCTTGAATGTTATCAAGCTCGTCTATCTCGTGGTTTCAATAAGAAAGTTCGCTTAAGGTGTTTTCAAGTTGGAGACCAAGTTCTCGTTGTAAGAAGACCCATCATTACTTCGCACAAGTCTGGGGGCAAATTTACCTCAAAATGGGATGGACCGTATGTTGTACAAGAAGCATATTCACATGGTGCTTACAAGCTTGTTGATGCAGATGGCGTAAGGATTGGTCCTATTAATGCAAAATTCCTAAAGAGGTACTACCCTTGAAGTAAGATGATGCTCCTTAAGGTACGAGCCTAAACTGCATGTCACTCCTGGCCCGCAAGAGTATAAACTGTATACGGCACATAAATAAACAAAAAAAAAATTCACTCAATCCCCCAGAACTACGTTGTGACTTGATCCTCTTCACTGAGGTACGTAGGCGCTTAGAATATATCCTAAGTTCAGTTGCATGAGTGTCAAAAAATCATATGTTCCCACTTGATCTGTCATATGACAATCAAAGCGGTAAGTATTTTGTTTTATCTTTTGTCCCATCAAACTTTAGACTTGTACGAAGTATTCATTGGTCAATAGATGGGGGCAAATCTTTAAAAAAAAATGAGTTCGGTTAACAACATGCTTGAAGTTTCTTTAAAATTAATGTCTTCAAAGTCTTCTAAGTATGCAAGTTGAAGTCTTCAAATCCTCCAAGTATACAGGATGAAGGTCTTCAAGTCTTCCAAGTATGCAAGTTGAAGTCTTCAAATCCTTCAAGTATACAGGCTGAAGGTCTTCAAGTATTCCAAGTATGCAAGTTGAAGTCTTCAAATTCTTCAAAGTCTGCAAGTTGATGTCTTCAAATTCTTCAAGTCTGCAAGTTGATGTCTTCAAAGTCTTCCAAGTATGCAAGTTGAAGTCTTCAAATCCTTCAAGTATACAGGCTGAAGGTCTTCAAGTATTCCAAGTATGCAAGTTGAAGTCTTCAAATTCTTCAAAGTCTGCAAGTTGATGTCTTCAAATTCTTCAAGTCTGCAAGTTGATGTCTTCAAAGTCTTCTAAGTATGCAAGTTGAAGTCTTCAAATCCTTCAAGTATACAGGCTGAAGGTCTTCAAGTATTCCAAGTATGCAAGTTGAAGTCTTCAAATTCTTCAAAGTCTGCAAGTTGATGTCTTCAAATTCTTCAAGTCTGCAAGTTGATGTCTTCAAAGTCTTCTAAGTATGCAAGTTGAAGTCTTCAAATCCTTCAAGTATACAGGCTGAAGGTCTTCAAGTATTCCAAGTATGCAAGTTGAAGTCTTCAAATTCTTCAAAGTCTGCAAGTTGATGTCTTCAAATTCTTCAAGTCTGCAAGTTGATGTCTTCAAAGTCTTCTAAGTATGCAAGTTGAAGTCTTCAAATCCTTCAAGTATACAGGCTGAAGGTCTTCAAGTATTCCAAGTATGCAAGTTGAAGTCTTCAAATTCTTCAAAGTTTGCAAGTTGATGTCTTCAAATTCTTCAAGTCTGCAAGTTGATGTCTTCAAATTCTTCAAGTCTGCAAGTTGAGGTCTTCAAATTCTTTAAGCCTGCAAGTTGAAGTCTTCAAATTATTCGAAGTTTGAAAGTTGAAGTTTTCCAAGTCTTGACCTCTAAATTACCTTCCTTAAGGTGAGAATGCGTATCCATCCTCTTTTCACATAAAGAATACATTTAGATTACCCTTTTTAGGGCGGGGATGAGTATCCATCCTCTTTTCGCCTTAAGAGAGTACCTTTAGATTACCTTTCTTAGGGCGGGGATGAGTATCCATCCTCTTTTCGCCTTAAAGAATACCTTTCTTAGGGCGGGGATGAGTGTCCATCCTCTTTTCACCTTAAAGAATACATTTAGATTACCCTTTTTAGGGCGGGGATGAGTATCTATCCTCTTTTCGCCTTAAGAGAGTACCTTTA
Source organism: Solanum stenotomum (assembly GCF_019186545.1). Taxonomy (NCBI): domain Eukaryota; kingdom Viridiplantae; phylum Streptophyta; class Magnoliopsida; order Solanales; family Solanaceae; genus Solanum; species Solanum stenotomum. Next base: position 45,735,268 of record NC_064287.1, on the reverse strand, counting down.
GATTACCTTTCTTAGGGCGGGGATGAGTATCCATCCTCTTTTCGCCTTAAAGAATACCTTTCTTAGGGCGGGGATGAGTGTCCATCCTCTTTTCGCCTTAAGAATACCATAAATTACCTTTCTTAGGGCGGGAATGTGTATCTATCCTCTTTCGCCTTAAGAATATCAGCTGCATGACAGAATTTAAAGTTAACTTCAAAAAATCACCTAGAAAGATTCTGAAGGTATTAAACCTTGAATTTCGGATATGTTGTAGAACTTTGTGTATAGATTCTAAATAATCAAGTGGCTTGTGATTTCGTCGTTCCTACATCAAGACACAAGAGTTTTAGTAAAGCCACACAAGTCTGCAATTTTCAGCATGACAGAATTTAAAGCTAACTTCAAAAAATCATCTAGAAATATTCTGAAGGTGTTAAATTCCGAATTCTGGATATGTTAGAGATCGAGAAGTCTAGTTTCTGGAAAATCAAACCGTTCTTGATTTCGATTTTTCTACAATGAGATATGAATTTTCTACAACAAACATGTCAAGCTGTAAAAAGGGNTCTGAAAAATCAAACCGTTCTTGATTTCGATTTTTCTACAATGAGATATGAATTTTCTACGACAAACGTGTCAAGCTGTAAAAAAGGGTGACGAAAATCAGAAAAAGGGAAGAAAACTACCTTGAACTATGCCCCTTCGTCACAGGCTCGTAGCTCACAATTTGTAATTGAAGACAAAATTGTGGATATAATGTGTCTATTTATAGATGTCATGTGATGGGAATAAAATCCTTCTCCTAGTTCAATTACAATTCTTTTTTTGGATAGGACAATAGAAAGGGACATGAACTTGAAATTGAGTAGGATTACAATTCCTAGTTCAATTGCAATTCCTTTTGGGCTATGCTAAAGTAATTGACGGAAATACTCTCCTAGTTGAATTGGTTTACCTATTGCCTTGTAACAAGCGTTTATTTGTCTCCTATCCTGATTCTAATTGGTTAGATATATGGTTAAAAGTGGCAGGTAAGCCACATAAGATCAAATACTCACATTCCCACTCCAATTACATGTATTGGAGTCGGGCAATACCTAAATTAGACATTACATGGGCATGACAAATAAATTACCATTTAATTAATGCTTCAAGTGTAGTCTTTAAATGATAAAATATTTTGACAAGCCTTGAAGCAGGGGGCATTTGTAATCATTTAAAATTTATTTAAATATAAATTTATTAAATGATTCGGATTATATTAAATTCATGAATATATTAGTCCAAATAAATATTATGGATTAATATAATTGATTTAATTATTTAAATTCAATAAATATGAATTTAATTAAAACCCGCTCCATAAAGCCCATATGCCATGTCACTTAAATCTGATTGGCCGAAGAGAGTCCTCTTCTAAACACAACTCCTCTATTTTAAAACTATAAATAGGGGTCCTCATAATTCAGAAAAGAGGACCAAGAATTTTAACAAGAAGCTAGAGAAAGCTCGTGGATCAAAAGCTGCAGATTTCTCTACAAGTTCAAGAGTTTAAGAATTCAAGCATTCAAGTTTCAAGAACATTCAAGTCTCAAGAACGATAAAGATCAAGAACGATCAAGATCAAGACCGCAGGATTCAAGATCAAGCTCGAAGCCCTTGAATTCAATTAGAAAGTCAAGATCAAGATAAAGTTCAAGTCAAGATCAAGTTCAAGATCAAGATCAAGTCCAAGTTCAAGTTCAAGTTCAAGATAAAGATTAAGATCAAGATAAATCTCAAGTTCTAGATCAAGCTCAACAGCCCTTGAATTATATTTGAAAAGGCGAATTCAGAGGAATAATAGAGATTGTAACATTCGCACTTAGAAATAAAACGATTGTTGCATAATTTTCCGTTCTTGATTATTGTTTTCTCGACGCGAATTTTATTGTCTACACCTGTCACGACCCGAGTCTACACCCTGGACGTGGCCGACACTCAAGAACCATTGCTGGTCCCCAAGCGAACCCTCATCCTGGCTGACTACAAGCGGAAGACTAACTTAAGCATGCAAAAGCTTAAAACTGAAATAAAATTCAATAAACTCAACTTTTGAAACTTTAACTCAAATGAACAACTTAGAATAAAAATAATATATTCAACTCGCCATAAATAGGCACTTAAGTCTTTAAAACATTTAATAAAATAAATGAATAATACAAATTTCTTAACTATACTGACTATCTACGAAGCCTCTAACTGATAAAGATGGAAGTCGGGACAAGACCCATGACATCCTGACTAAACTGAAGAGTAAATGAAATCCTCCGAAAAATAAGGAGGCTCACCATAGCTAACTCGAATTCTCGAATGTATCAACGAATCTCCTGTTGATGATCCTGAATACCTGTGTCTGCATCATGAAAAGATGTAGGCCAAATGGCTCAGTACGTGGAATGTACGAGCATGTAAAGGGAATTATAAAGCCTAATATAAGCTTGAAAGAAACTGAAGAACTTACCTGGTTTAACTCAACTCAACTCAACATAACTGAACTCATTTCAATATAAAGCAGTTTAAAACAAGTGCAATATAAAAAAAAAAA
>NC_064287.1:45664521-45731287 GCF_019186545.1 Solanum stenotomum | reverse complement strand
TGGCTCGTAGTTCTGGGACTATATGGGTACGCTGAACCCTAGTCCAACTCGGTATTATGCTACTCCTAATGAATTAAGTAATTAATACATTATGACTGAATTTCTGTAAGTTACTGGATAGCTCGAACTGAACATGCAAACTGAGAATGCAACAATTAATCTGATACATGTATAATTGAATACTGAAATATCTGACCTAGCATGTGTAATTCAAGAACTAAAGAAATACATAGCTAGAGTTCTGAAATTCATGCGATAAACTGAGCAATAACATGATAATCTGATTTGGAACATTTAAATAACTAATTCATGATGATCTGCTATAATTCTAGAAACCCTAGGTCTGTTCATAATCATGGAATCAAGAATCTAACTGAATTCTAGATACCTAATGGGCGAAAGGAACCCACTAGTGAAATCCCACATACCTAGTGACGAATTTCACGGAGAAATCTTTCGATTTCGGGGCTGGAATTGAAGGAACCTTGCTGCGTTCTTGAACTAGGGTTCTTGATCTTTTTCTCCTCTCTTGATTCTAATTCTTCTAAGTTTGATTAATGATTTGACTTAGGTAAGTTCTAGTTATGTTTCTAGGGTTAAACTAATTAAAATCTCATGATTTAGGGTCTAAACGACGTACCTTAGGGGTTAAACAAAATAGGAAAAGACCAAAAAACCCCTGAATTAACTGCTGTCGGAGTGACTGACGGAATGGACCTACGGTCCGTCAATCAATCGACGGTCCGTCGATTGGGTCTGTAGATCGAGTCTGCCCGACAGGGCTTCACTAAAACGGGCATAACTTTTTACTCGGAGGTCGGAATTTAGCAAACTCAGTGGCGTTGGAAAGATAATTCAATTATCTATCTAAACGTAGGTATAGGACACATAATTCGTTTTTTACTAAGAGTTATGACCATCTGAAGTTGACCTATCAGAATTTTCAGCTAACTGGCTGCTAACCTTCGATCTACGGTCAGACCTACGGACCGTGGATCGAATGACGGTCCGTGCTGGTCAACCGTAGTTCGGGACTGAAGCTGGGCTTTTGGGGCATCGATCCACGGACACGAACTACGGTCCATGACCTGACCTACGGACCGTAAGTCCGGTGCCATGGGTCAACACTTAGCCAAATTTCTGAGCTAGTTTGGGGAGGGGTTGCAGTGGTGAACCACGGACCACCAGCACGGGCCGTGGTCTGACCTACGGTCCGTGGATGGTGACCGTAAGTTGCACCTGCAACTTTTCAAAATCTGCATTTTTGGTCTATTTCTGATACGGGGTGTTACAAAACTTTTACTATTTACTCTTTACTCAACTTGATCTTTAAATCTTAAAACAAAGTTAAAAGCATTTTGCAAAAGACTTCTTGAAAAGACTCTAAGACTTCCTAGACTTGACTCTTGACTTTCCTTGAATTTGAATTTATGGATTCAAGGTTCATGATCTCATGTTTATGGAGGATCTCAATAACAATATAGCAATTCGATAATTAGGAATAGAACTTTTAAAAGAATCAAGAACTCAAAATCAACTTATCTCAAGAATATTCAAATCTAGGGGAAAAATCCTAGATTCTTCTTTTACTGATTTAAACGTAGATGTAGGGCGTGAGGACGAACTAGTCCAACACTATGATAGCCTTACATACCTAGAAGAAAAAGATTCTTGAAGAATCTTGAAAAAAAACTTGATTAGAAGCCTTGAAACCCTAGCTTGAAAGTAAACAATCAAGAAAACCTTTCTTGAGATTCTCGGTTAGTTTCTTGAAGTCTCTATGGCCAAAAAATATGATTTTCATGAGTGAAGATGAAAATCTGATTGTTTTGAGCTTTTTATTTATCAAGAAATTCGTTGATGGTTTTCTTGGAGGTAAAAAGACAAAAACGATTATTTTTAATGTATTCCCGTCGGCTGTATAGGTTACTAAAATAGTCATAACCTTTTACTCAGATATTGGATTGACGTGAAATTGGTGGGGTTGGAAAGTAGATTCAATTACCTTTAATTGGATAGGTTATGGCTCACGTAACTCTTAATATTCTAAGAGATATGGTCGTTTAAAGTTGACCCAAGCAGAATCTTACATCAAAACTTAATGAAACTTCAAGAACACTTATCAAGAACTCTAGTCTTCAAATTTCAAGAACGAAATTACGCTGAATAAATCATGATTGGTGTGTGGGTGAAAGAACCCAACACTATGGAAGCTTACATACCTCTTAGGGATTAAACCCATGGCGAAAATCCGCAACAAGATGCAAGAATCTCAACGAACACTTTCATCCTTTCTCTTTTCTCCTTTTTTCTCTTCTTGAATTCTCAACTAAAATCCTAGGCGTATTTTAGGATTATAAAACTGAACTTAATAGGATTAGACCCTTAAAATATTACTAAAAACAAATTAAATCTGATGGGTAAGGAAAAGACCAAAATACCCCTCTTTATTTTCGGCTAACTTTCCTTAACTGGACAGCCTATCTTCAAAAGGTCATATCTCACTCATCCGACCTCGAAACTTAGCAAACTCGGCGGCGTTGGAAAGATAATTCAAAGATCTTTCCTACGGTATCTGGTAAAACACCTAACTCATTCTAAGCTAGGAGTTATGGTCGTTTGAAGTCGACCCAAAACTCATACTTAACTTGCAAAATTTCAATTTAATTCTTTTTGGAACTCAAGGTGCTACATCTAATGACCTTAACACTTAAGAAATTTTTAATTCCTTGCAAAAATCTCACTCACTACGAAGAAAGGTTCGGGTCTTAGCTCCAAAATTTTCTGGGTTGTTACAATACCGAACAGAACAAGGTGTTCTTCTTCTCACCTTCTCTCACATAGAGTTATTATTTCTACTAAATATATATATATATATATATATATAAAAGACAATGGGACATTTTTATGAACAAAATTAATGTTAAAAAATAGGCAAAAGTTTAGGGGAGGACCAAAAGTGCACTAATATTGCAAATATGATGAACTATTAGTGCTTCATGTGAAAACTCAAGAATAACTTTGAGTCTTAACCCAAAGATGATGGACTATTTTGGGCCTTCTCTCGCCAAAACCAAATCCAAACTAGTCCTCAAGTGTCAAACAAGATAATATATAGGGTTAAAATATTTCAATATGTTTACTTCTAGGGACAAGAATAAATTTTTATTTAGTATTTGACACTATAATCACTTTTCCTTTGGATTCCTCTATTAAAGCTACTATATACCTAGTAGAACTCTTTACCTTAATTCTGAAGCAAAAGAAAAAAAAAGTTTTAATTTCTTCATCAAAATCTTTGATCTCATGGCTTCACTGGTATCTAACTTCTGTGCATTCTTCTTCTTCTTGTTCTTCAATATCAGTCTTACCCCAGGTGAACTTTCTGTACTTCTTTTACTCATTAAATTCAGCCAAAAAAATATTTTATTTTATTTCAACTTTGACTGGTTTTACAGTTCTTGGTCAAGTGATCTTTGAAGATGGTTACTCAGTTAGCACAGTGATTGATGGCAATAAGATCAAAATTAATCCTTACTCCATCATCCCTGTATCTGGTGATACTCATTTCATCATTCTTGATTCTTCTGCCAGTACTTTTTACACATTATCATACAACAAAGACTCAGGTAAATGTGATCAAGATTGATTTTTTCTTCTAAGGGTTGGTTTTCTGAAGTGGGGTTGCTGCAGATTTAAGTTTGTTCAGTTTTTTTTTTGGGGGGGGGGGGTGGGGGTTAAATGTGATAAAGATTTGGTTTTTATTGAACTACTTAGAGAAAGAGTTGATTTTATGATGTGGGGTTGTTGCAGAATTGAGTTATTTCAATCTTCTTGGGAATTTTGCAGATATTACTGTTACTAAGTTAACTGGTAATGGCCCTGGGTACGCGGATGGTTCTCTGGATAAGGCTAAGTTCAACAAACCAAGAAGCTTTGCTGTTGATTCAAAAGGGAATATTTATGTTGCTGATATGAAGAACATGCATGCAATTAGAAAGATTAGCAAGTCAGGTATCTAGATATAGTTGTCATATTTTCTTATTTTGGTACTTTGTCTGGTCTTACTGGTTGTGTACTTGTGTTTGATCTGATATAAGTGTTTCCTAATAAAAAATTTATACTGGAAATTCATATCAAGGTTTTGGTTGGGGTGTAAAGTTGAAAGACTATATAGTTGGAAAGTTGGAGCCATGGCCTGGTGTTTAGTGATACCTTTTCAGCATGCAAACTGTGAAAATAACTTTGATATGTTCAGAGGAGCAAGTGAAAAACGTAGAAAAGCACCCACTGGATACTTTTCGTTCTTGTAACCGTAAAATAGTCAATAGTCATAGAGTTCTAGGTGGAAAACGCAGAAATAGCGCTGACTGACCACTTTTTCGATCTTGTAACTGGAAAATAGTCATTGTCATGGAGTTCCAGGTGAGAAAACATAGGAATAGGGCCGACTGACCACTTTTCCATCTGGTAATTGGAAAACAGTCACTGTCAGGAGTTGCAAGTTCCACAGGGAGTTTCACCCGTGGCATTTGAAGCTCCATGATAGTGATTGTTTCAATTACAGTGGCTAAAAAGTGGTTATTTCTTTTGGGGCCTTCTCTTACTTTCCTCTGTTTGGGATTTGAATGTCAACGTTATGGTTGGATGTGGAAGGTCTTTACTGCTAAGCTATCCCTTGTCAAGGACATCATTTGTATCTTTTTAGAAATTGGTGTGGCTATCAGATGTTGGGTTCATGTTTGATGAGGTTAAGAATGACACTAATTAGAAGGAAGGATTTTTTTTAGAATAATGGGGTAAAATAAGAAGAGAACACCAAGCTTCATGGATGAATAAGTGGAATTACTGGATTTCTAGCTTGAGTATTACTTGGAAACCAGGCTTTTTCCATCCAACACAGCTTTCAAAGAAAATTGACTGGAATAGCTGCTTTCAAGCATTAAGAATTGATGTTGGAGGTCGCAAGTTCGAAACCCCTTGCCAACGAAAGCAAGGGGTTTTACCTTCTGGGTCGAGCTCGTCGCATTAGGCTTGCCAAGTGCGGGTTACCTCTCCTATGTGGTTTGCAAGCTATTGCATAGGAGTGGAGGTTTTACCCTGTGCGCATCCAAAGGATAGCTGCTGCGGGTTTCCCTTGTCATAAAAAAAAAATAATTGATGATATTCCATAGGGGCCTGCTAAATGGAACCGCCTGTGCAGAGAAGATGGGCATGGAGCCAAGAGTTGTTAACTATAATTAGTCTATGTTGGTGTTTGGTGATGTGATGTGTAATCAATTTGAACTTATGCTTCTCATGTTGGTTGATAAATATGTTGTACAATGTGGTGTATGAAGCATGTCTTCAAAAGTTCTATTTAGCAACTTCTCATGACTCTCTCATGTTTCCCTTCTTCAACGTCCTTTTTCTTTCAAGAGGACGTTATAGCTTAGAGAGTGTTTCTCCTCATGGAAGATGATCTAGTGTGTTTATCTTGCTTTGGGAAAAGGACCAAAGTTACCTTTCAACTATACAAAAAATTTCAATCACCTTACTTTGAAGCCATTCATACCTTGTTGTTAGCAAATCATTTTCTATTTGCACTTAAATTTTAACAGAGGTCCAAGGTGGATTAAGTGGATTCCATGTGACAAAATACTTTGGGGAAAGAAGTCCAAATTCACCTATCTACTGTTGAATATGGTTTTAAATTATCCTGTATGTACTTCATGTTGGAGCTCCCTTAGAGTCCAGGGAAAATAAGAGACGATTTGCAAATGACGAGGGTAACAAACAACATACCCAGTGAAATCCCAATACATGGGGTCTGGGGAGGGTGTAGAGTGTATGAATGACAAAGTATACCAAAGGATCAAATTATAGTAGAGAGGCTTCTTTGACCTTCCCTTTTTTTTGCTTATTTACCTAGGTAGTTGTCAAATGGTGTTGTTATTACACGGTAACTATAGTTTAAGCTACTTCAGCAATTTTTGTTTAATTATTATTGTCATCTTGGATTCTGAATGCAACTCCTTAATCAATGATGATATCAGGTGTTACTACAATAGCAGGAGGTTATTCAAAAACACCAGGCCGTGCTGATGGACCTGGATTAAATGCCTCATTCTCAGATGATAATGAGCTTTCTTTCATTCCTAAAAGATGCACTCTAATGATCTCTGACCATGGCACTAGATTAGTCCGCGAAATACAGCTTAAAGCCGAGGATTGTTCAAGAGATTCTCATTCTGGTAATACATTAATGCAAGCATACATTGCTCATTCTTTTATTGTGTTTGTTCCCTTATTGTGATTTTGAGGTTGGAATTGCCCATCAGTTTCTGCAGTCTAAAAGCTTGTGGATTGTTTAGTACACAACAACACTACCTTTTGAAATCTCATCTCGTAGATGTTTCTTGCTTTGTGTTTCTGAATGCCAGTCTTTCCCTTTACTCGAAATCAGATACTTTTTAACATTTCTAAAATCTTGTCAGATCTAAGAGCAGTTTCTACATGGCTCTTAACCGTGGGCCTTCCCTGCTTGGTCTGCTTGATTATCGGGTTGGTCATTCGTCCTTACGTTATCCCAAATGTAAGTACACAATGGAGGTTGATTTTGAGTTCAGTTGAGATGACAAATGCTCACATTTTCTCTAATGGAACTTTCTAGACAGGATCACAGCAGTCGTCTTCAGCACAACATGACATTGAAGCACTTCCTAATCAATCTGGAGAGACAAGTTCTGATGTTCTGCTTCGTCATCAGAAGCGTAATTGTTGATTCAAAAATCTATTCACTCTTAAGGCAGCTCATATTGCTTAGTTTCTCTCATCTACGTCTAATGTTTAGTCCTAAAGTAGTAGTAGCACGCCAGACTTCTCTTAGACAACTAGCACCTCTCATAAATTTTCATGACTTTGAAAGCAACGAATCAGCCAACTCGCCGGTGGTAGCTAACAGTTTAGAAGATCTGATAACTTTTGATGGAAGTTTAGACGACTCTGAGCTGACTACTAATCAAGATGATGCGGTGAAGGAAAGTATGGACGTTTCTGTTGTAGATAGCATGATATTATCTAATATGAAAGTGTTTGCAGAGCAAGGGAATGCCTCTTCAGGCCCTGAAGTTTCTAAAAGCATTTTGAGCTTAGTTAACCAAAAAAAGAAAGTAAATTAGTGAAGTCTAGTAGTAGTATTAATGCATTATTGTTAACTTGTGCGAGTGTTATGAAAGTTGTCAAGTCCATCTGCTACAATATTTATGTACATAGTAGGGCAACTGGACAAGCAAATGACAGCTCCTTCTAAGTTACTATTTCAGTTGTGTTTCTTGTTTCAATGAAGTGATGCCTCATATGAAAAAACTATTCCTTTTTGTTTCCATTTGATTTTTCTTATCTTTAGTTTTTGTAAGCTGCAAATATTAGTATACTCAACTATTTCGTAATAATTACGTCTCAGTTTCAAACTAGTTAGGGTTGACTATACTCGTGTACTTATTGTCGTCCATGATGTGGAAATCCTAGCTCATACTTAACTCCTCTACTTACGTGTCTAGGTGAGCACGTATGAAATTATTGTATTGTGAGGATTGTTTATGAATTGATAAGTTTTATGTTGGTTGCTAATCTATCATGGCCTTTTTTATTCATGAGATTTGATTGCACTTGCAACAAAGATAGTATTGGCCATGAAATTTTCACTTTTTAATGGAGTTGAACTCTTATAAATACTTTTGGCCATAAAATCTTAAAATTCAATTTGAAGTTGTTTTCCAGAATTTTTTTCAAGAATTTGAAAACAACAAAAGATGTTTTTACTTCGAATTGCTCACAAAAAAGTCAAAAACAACTCTAATTTATATTCATGGCCAAATACAACTGCATGCCAATATTCAAATATTATCTTTCTCCTTGAAAATAAAAATAATTTTTTTCTTCAAATTTTACAATAAAACATGGTCAAACACAGTATGTATAAAAGTTTTTATAAATATTTTTCTTGTCCTTTAGATGAGGTGGGAAGTTACATGGGATCTATAAACCATGTCACTAAACCAAATGAAATATATTTTGGAGTTATCCAATGCCAACAACCCAAATTAACTTGTGTAAAAAGTGGAATCCACTAAAAATGAGAATACAATTTTTTAGAAAAACTTGGTAATGATAATTACTTTATGAAACATTATAATAGATTTATTGACAAAAATGCTTAATTCATTTGTCTTTCTCTAATGTTAACTGTTGTTTACCGTTTGGTCACGTGCCCATGTGAGTGGTTGGTTCTCCTACTGTAACATCAGTACAGTTATATTATTATTAATAACACAACAAATTTAAAATATAAAACATCAACAAACATTCTTACTTTCACTAAGGAGTAATAATATATATAAAAAAGATCATTAATGGCAGATTCAAGTGCATATTTTCCTTTATATTGTTATATTCATGTCCTTACTCAGCCCATACCACATTGTTATGCCAGGCTTGGTTAAAGTAATACAACTTGTGCTTTCACAGGTGTCGTTCCATACGCGGGATAAGGTGAGATATAAATTTTATCCCAAACTTAATCCCGAGGACATCCCACCTTATCCTATCCAACATGTTGAATTAGTCCAGGAATTATAATCCCAAGACAATTTAGTCGGCATGCCAAATGACTCCATATGGTTTCTGTGTTTTCCAGCTACCTGTGGTGGAACAGATTGTTAGGAGAAAAACTTGTACATTTTTTTGGCTGTTTTTGTTGTCTTTGTCCTCATTTTGTCTTTTCTTTTTTTCTTGGACCCCATTAGAGGTTCAGGTTGTGTGCAAAGGACAAGAAATGGGAATAGATCTTGTCTTGACATTAATATACAGCTTGGTATTCCAAAAAGCAATAGAAGCAACGGAATTCCTTGGGAATTGATACAAGATAAATTTATACCGTCAACCAAACGCAGATGATTGATATATATAGAATAAATTTTTTGTACTAGTAATACTTTCACAGCATTCACTACAACATTTTTGGCAACTGGATAAACATTATAAGCTATTCTAACATGGGCTTCCACTCTCCAAAATTTGTACTTAGATGGCTGTTAATGCATGATATATTTCTCATGTCTAAGCCATCACCAAGCAATTTAAAGAACCTTTGAAGTTTTTGTATGTGAATAGATTAATAGCCTTAGGCATATCCAGCAGAGTTGAACCGAGAACGAGCATTATGTCGATCATAGACAGAATTTGCATGGTCTAAAGGCTTTATTATCATTGCCTCGCGTTGCCCTTGTTCTTGAATTGCTCCGAAAACTACTTCCTTTGTATTATCTGAGCTTTGCTCGTAGAATGTTTGAGGTCCAGATGAATGATATTGATGATGTTGTAGATGCTTCTGAGTCTGCTGTTGGTGTTGTTGAAAGTCAGAATTCCATCCACCACCATAAAAAGCACGGCTTTGTTTCAGCTGTTGCATCTTTTCAGAATCTTTGGACATGAATGCATAGGTCTTTCGTGGAGTAGGAGTTCTGGATTCAATGGATGGGGGTTCATCTTCTTTTGGTACTACAACGCTGTCCTGTACCGGCCATGTGTGCTGCTGATACTGCTGTTGCTGATATTGTTGTTGCTGATACTGCTGTTGCTGTTGATAGTGATGGTTCAAAGGCAACCTTTTGAACATTGGAAATACACCTCCTAAAATTTCCGATACTGATGCTCCAGTACGCGTGATTAGATTTCCTAAAGACCCAAACATGCTTTCTTCTTGCTTCTCCACCTCACCTTCAGTTGGAATTAGAGGAGGCCTTACTGATGATTTCACTGGCTTCTCATAATGATCGGTGAAAATGTATGCGTTCTGATCCTTAAACAAGACAGAAGAGAAAGGAGTGAATGAGTTTTGTGTATGGAAACGTGCAGAAGGTTATGAAATCAGACACAAAACACGGTGCCATTTGGAAGTTGTAAAAAATCTGTCCGATAGACGTTTTACTTGCAAACAACCAATTGCCGCATAAACATGTGAGAACTATTTTCCTAAAACCTGTTACAGCGATCTCCAAGCAGGATACAAAAAGGCAAGCCTAGAAGAGGAAGAAAGGTCCTTAAGTTCTTACAAAGTTATCTAACTTAAATCATAAGAGTACTGAACTTCATACTCACTTCTTTGGGGGATACCATGGTACCAACCCTTCGTTGTAGCAATGCTAGCATGTAACCAAAGAAACCAGCAGCCAAAAGCACAGCAATACCTGTGGCATAATCTTCTTATTCAGTAACACCTTCAGCTGAAACAAATTGTACATAGTAAGAGGACAAAGTTACTAACCTAGAGGGAAACCACTATCATACTGATAAGCACAGTCTTCGAAATGAAGTTGGATCTCCCGTATTGCTTTATTTCCCCTGTCTATGACAAGCAGGGAACAACTGCTTCCCATAAAGACCACATCAAAATCATTAGAGAATTTTGCATCTTCACTTGGTCCATCAACATGCCCACCTCCACGGCTCCATTTACCACCAGCAATTGTTGTGATTGTTCCTGGACAACGGAATTTCATAGCTTAAAGTTGAGTAGTCTAACTTTGCAGACATTAGACCACACATTTTCCTCTTAAAATTAAGAGATACCCAAAGGAGATTTTAGGAGTCATCCAACTATATCAGCATTTAGATGATTGGAGTTTGTAAAGACGTGCATAAAGGTCACAAACTAGCAAAACAATGCTCCTATGTCTTAGCTAGGAACGAAGTTTAGCAAATCACCTGCATCACTTATCTTCCTAATTACCATGTTATCAGTATCTGCCACATAGATGTTCCCTCTGTCATCAACAGTTAGACCTTTCGGATGGTTCATTCTTGCCTCCCGCAATTTTCCGTCAACATGTCCAGAGTATCCATCAGCTGATCCAGCCACCAACCTAGGTCTGGTGTCTGTAAAATATCCCAGTTAGACTAAAATTTCCACACTATAAAAGTCCCACAAAGAAACTTCTCAGGAAAACAATTAGAAACAAAACATCAAAAATTATTGGCAAGAAGTCAGTAAAAGAACAGAGCAAAAGCATTTGCAGCAGACAAGAAGAATCAAATGGTAAAAGCAAAGCATCTTTTATAGAGTTGCTGCTAGTTGAACCCATTTTAATAGCCAACTTGAAAAAACAGAGATCAGGTACCTGTGGAGAATCAAATCTTCAATACTGAACAAAAGTATGCAAAATATTGATGTGGAAGCACCAAAACTCCACTGCAAACAGTCAGTGGTCTACTCAAAAAGTAAAAATCACAAAGGATTCTGAAATCACAAAGGACACAATGCACCAGGCACATGAAGCCAAAGTGTGTAAACAATGAGCTAAAACTCAGTACAATGTCTAGCTGAAATCATTGTTCATTTACACTCATGTCAAAATTCTGATACTGCTCAAATGAGAGAAGCCAGTCTACTTATACACAGGCAATGAAAGACAAAAACCAAAACAACACTCAAGATTGAAGGCACTAATTACCTACAATAGCTAAAAACAACTAACATATACAATGTAATCCCACAATTGGGGTCAGGGGAAGGTAGAGCGTACGCAGACCTCACTCAAGAAAAAAGTATCAACAGGAAATAGCTAAAAGAAACACCCAAAAGAAAAAAGAACTTACACTGAGACAAAGAGGAAGAGATCTTGTAAAGATTACTATTAGCAGAATCCAAAATGAGAAGTTCCCCACTAGACATAATCTCCACAGAATAAGGCTCAATCCCAAGTTTGCTTCCATCAAACACAGTCTCCACACTATACCCACTCTCAAATTTCATCATTGGACGCCCAGAAATCACTGCAAAACACCATCAATCACCAAAAATCATTTCATTCTTCAACTCCATTTACCAAAAACCAAATCAAAATGAAAAAAAAAACCAATGTAGGACTATAACCAAAAACAGCATCAAAGAGATCCATACCTGTTTTAGTACTAGCTTTGAGTGACCAAACCCATTTCATCAGCTTCGTAACAGCATTTGTAACAAACCCATTTACAATCTCTGCTTACCAAAACAAAAACACCATTAAAACCAACAAAAAAAACAACAGATCAAGAATGGCAGAATCTTCAAGAAATAGTTAAAAACATGCAGAAAATTCAGAATGCAGACTCACTTGCAGGTGAAGGTGTAGCAGAAACAGAACAGAAAGCAGCAGAAAGAAACACAAAAATGAGAATCAAAGTTGAAAACTTTACAGCCATTGTTGAGTAAAAATCCAAGAAAATGTTGAGGGGGTTAACTATTGCATTGTGGGGTATGAACTATGAAACAAAAGTAAAGAAAACCCTAGCTCAAAAAAATGAGGTGAGTGAGTGAGATAAAGGGGTGTTGTAAAAGAAGTGTGGAGGAGCAAGAAAGAAAGAAGTGGCTTTGTGGGGTTTTTTTTGTTGTTGATCTTTAGTAGAAAAGTGTTGGGGTTTTTGAGAGTGTGAGGGAAAGTTGTGAATGAAAATAAAAAGATGAATGAGACATTGGGGGGTGGGGTGGGGGTGGGGGTGGGGGTGGGAGCAAAAGCAAGAGAAAAAAGAGGTTGTTGGGGTGGTGGGAGTGGGGGTGGGGGAGGAAATAGGTGATGGGACCTACAAATGACCATTGGGAAGAAAGAAGAGGAAAAGAGAGAATCATATGAATCTATGATTATATTTGTACAATCTTTGTGTTCTTTAACCTCTCATCATAAATCTTTGTTTTTTACTACTACAAATACCAAAGGCAAGCAAATTATCGATGCACTCTTCGTCCTAAAATAAGTGTAATAAATAAGTACTTTTTTCATTCTATATTAAGTTAATTTTTAAGGTATTTTTCATTTTTAAAATTAACTTAATTGTTTAGTTTTCAAGATTATTTTTAAAGTGTTCTTCCAATTTTACTCTTCATTAGTTAGTATTGAAATTAGTGATTAATTAATATTTAGTTATTTTAATAAAAAAATTGACAATAATTAATAAGGGTAAAAATGGAAAACTAGGTTTAATTTATGTCTTAATCTACTTTTCTTAAAGGGTGTGAAACACCTCAAAAATTAACCTAATATGGAATGGAGGGAGTATTATTTTAGAAGTTTATGACAAAATGTAGTATATTATCCGTCTTAATTTGTGTATTACCATTTGAATTTCAAAATTCAAATAAGTCATTATTTGATCGTAATTCTTTTTTTTTATATAAATATTTTAGATTATTAAATGTTGTGAGTTATAGTACTTTTCAAAGTAGTTTTCAAATATGGAGATTTTCTTTCAAAAAAAGATTTTTTGTTTGAATTTACAGTCAAAATTAAAATATTTGACTCTCGAAATTCAAATTGTGCCACTAAATTACGACATGAAGAGTAATAAATAAGAATAATTTAATGGATTAGATCTTGTATTGAGTATTTTTATAATAAGCTAAGGCAGTACTTATTTTGGAATGAAAAACTTATTGTTTATCCCCATAATTAATACTAGTAAATTATTAACTAGATAATAGTAATAACCTTTAAGAGTTTATAAACTAAATTTTGAATAATGTCATTTTAAGCAATGAGATACATATCCTTTTAAGTTTTTCTTATTGATATTGATCAATTAAAATGAAATATCAAATAAGTGTTGGATGTGTGATTTTGGATTGATTTCAAATTTTAAATTTTCTTAAGAAATGAAAAAAAATAATTGGGATTTCAATTGTAAAACTTGACCTTTAAGTTAATATCTTGTAAAAAAGGCTCATAATTTTTAAAATTGCAAAAAAAATAAAAAAATCATTCTCAACGTAAAGAAATTATATGTACCACATGAAAGGATTATATTAAAGAATAGTTAGTTACTATTATAGTACTATTGTTGACTGATTGATCTTTATAAAAATTATGCATATTTAAAATTTTGTGATGTCAAATATTTATTTATAAAAGAAATATGTAGATATGCAATTTTTTTATCAATATTTTTCGATATTTTATATATGAACTATGATTTACTCATTTGATAAAATTATATAAAATTGATAATATTTTTATAATTTTCACAACTTATAGAGTATTTTATATCTATAAGAAAAAAATATAATTTTTAAAAAATCAAATAACTTGTCTAAATAAAATTTCAATTTCAAATCGTATACTTACGAGGTGATATGGTAATATGCAGCTGATGATTATAGAATGAATACTTTTTGTAAAGTTTTAATAAGAATAAGACTATTTAAACACGTTTGGGGAGGAGCAAACGAATAGGCCAATTTTTTTCATAATTGAAGGTTATAAACACTAAAAATATGATAATTCTGATCATGCATGCACGTAAGAAAATATATTTTATCCTGTGACTAAGGTCTTATTTGTTTATATTTATGAAGGTCTAAATTTTAATCTAAATTTTAGTTATTAAGTGTATTTTTTTTTAACTTTACAATCACTAAATGAGCATGAATGATCATATGTCTATGACAAAGTCTTAATATCATTAAGATGTCTATTTAAGAATTTCTACAAGAAAAAGATAGTTTATCGTTGGTCTATCTATTTTCACTTATCACCCATAATCATCATTTTAGCCACAACTATTATCCATAATTACCACCCTCAGCTGTGGAGTCACAAATATAAAAAATACATGTTAACAATGAGATTTGAACTTGGGCTCGAAATACTAAAAGAGCCTTAAGCACTCACCCAATTGTCAATGGGTCAATCAAATCATTTATTCATTAGGTGTGTTCTATGTTAATTTTATACAAATACCTCTTAATTTCAACATAGATATATATATTTCGAGACAAGGTTAATGGGTGCTCGAGCACCCGGCAGACTCCATGTGGATCTGCCCCTAATCATCACCATTAGATAGGGGTGGCAATTGAGTAGGTTGGGCCAAATTTGGACGGGTTATAATGGGTTAAGTTAACAATGGGATCAAGACCCAACCCAATCCAAATTTGCTTGGGTCAAAATGTGTTAGATAATGGGTTATATTACGCGTCAAGACTCAACCCAATTTTTACCAAGCTTAATTGTTTTATTTGTTCTTTTAAATTATTTTGGTACCTAATACAACATATAAAATTGAAAAATAAAATATTTCGACAAAAGTTCCACGAGTCAATTTAGGTTTCATATCAGCTCAATTTTTAATAAGTTGAATGGGTTGAGCTAATGAATGGGGAAGTCAATAACCCGCCCAAATTTAAACGAATTGGACGGGTTGGGTTTGATTTCGCTACCCCTATCATTAGCCATCATTTACAATCATCACCACCAACTATTATTACCTCCACTAATCACTATCAATAATTACCACCCTCCACTAAATATCAAACATCTCCAATACGAATACCATACATCATATGAGAAACTAAAAAAACATAAATTAGACATAATTTAAATATGAAACTAATAAAAACTTGATAGATTATAAAGTTTTGATCCATTAGCTCCTTCTCCTCTTGTTATACAACTATAGCCATTGACGACAATAGAGAGATTGGTGGGGGCTATTTGGCTATTGGTATTTGGGTGGTCCAATTTTGTCAATTTAAACATTGATTCTATCTATAAAAGTTTTTATTTTAGAATTGTTCTCTCACTTGCTAAGGCTATTGTAGCTATATATATATTATATATTATTTTTTAGATGTTATAATATAATTGAGAAAAAAAATTATGAAAAAATAAATCCAAGAAAGCATATTATATACAGTATTTTCGTTTCTTAATCAATCATTTTCATTTCCTCTCTGTAGGCACATGCAAATGCAACTACAAAAAGAAGGGCATATATCATTGTGTTTCGATGTTATATAACAAAGTTAATATGCACAACTACCACTTATTTAATAAAAATAATAAAATATTGATATAAAAAAAAATCAATTCAGGGTTTTGTTGTGAATCCATTTTATATAGGGAAAGAATAATTTAGATTTAAATTTTAATTCATCACAAAATATATTTTTATAACAAAGAGAAAGCTAACGAGCAAGAATTTAATTGATGTATTTATTATTACTCTCAATTTACGTTTGTTCAGACTAACAAATACATGTAGCTTGCTTGAGTTGAGAACTTTCGCTGAAAGTATCACGTTGTTCTTGGAAACTGACACAGCTACTGAAGCAAAGGTCGTACATTCATAGCTAAATTATGTTTATTTTTACTTTGAGTAATTCGAAACTTAATGTGCCTATAATATTATTTTACGTTGTCGATGAAGGAAATAAGATTTCATCCGAGAAACCTTCAAACCAATATTCAACTACTTTGTATCAAACATATAAATGTGGTCATACACTTTTCATCGGTACAAAGATATGAATCTTTTCTTGCAGAATTGTTTGGTTGCTTCCATCTGAGGACCTTGATGGTGACAGTAAATTCAGATGCCCCAAAACATACTCCACTTTATACAAGTATTCTTAAATATTGCTTCATAAATATTAAGTGTATATATAAATTGATATAATATTTTTGAATTTATATTACATTCGTTACTGCATAAAATGTTTCGCCTTACATTCCCACATTTTCAAGCAAAGATTCTAACACATAAATAATTTACTTCCTAACCAGCGATTAAACGAACCCTAATTATACATGGAATTCATGTGAGTGACATTATCATTTAAATTATTGATGGATTTCTCATTGGTTGGTGAATAGCATAGCTCAATTGCCAATTTATGTGTGCCCATTCACATCATTTTCAAATCTATTACGTTATTCTTTTTTTTGTATACATCTTCATCATGTGATATTCTGATGTCATAGTAGCAATTATTTACCATCATTTGGGGGGAAAAAATTAAAAGATCTACTATTAGTTTTAAATAAAAAATTAATTACTTTTTTTTCTTTTCTATTTTTTTTTCTCTCAAAAGTCTGTTGGCAAACAAGGGAAAAAAAGAAAGAAGAAAGGGCATTACTTCTTCAGCAAAAAGCCATTGGATTGCATTATTTTTAGTGATGGCAATAACACCGTGCGATGTTCAAATTTGTTCATTATTCTATCTCATTATATCTTATAATTTATTAATTTTGGATCATAGTTCTTTTTATTGATTTACTCATGTTACTATTCCACATTCTTGTTATTTATTACATAGAAATTTTTTTTTTCTCATATTAATAGTGGTGATCGTATATTATATTGTGTACAAAAAAAATATATAGTGTATAAAAACTATAAGTAGAAAAAAGAGTTTTATTTTGTTGAGTGAAGACATTTTTTCATAGAGCTTTACACTTAACTCTTGTCTAGACTCTAGAGTTTGTTGAGTTATTAATGTTAGATTGTTGAATTTTATAGGAGAAAAGACAAGAAGGTTTAGTGCTGATCCGACAAAGTATTATTACAGTGGCCTTGAATTATTATTATTTTTTTGAAAGAGAGAGATATTCGTACCAAAGCCTAAAAATATTTTATTTTCTTCAATTTATTTTCCAATTCTAATTATAATTTCACCAACAATATGTAATATAATTTTTAGACTTAATATAAATAATTGATTTTTTTCTAAGGAAAATGTGTTATGGTTTAACATGTTTTTTCGATATGTTTTAACAATCACTTTAATTTCTTATTCTCTGCCACGCATGTCGACAATCACTTTAATTTCCTTTCTAACTAAATACCTTCGAACGTTTAAAAGTTAAAACTACTAGAAACCATTAGTATAATTATCAAAGTAATATTTCAAGAAAATAAATTCGTGTGAAAATTTAACTCAACAATTTGATACCATAGATGTATTCATCAAACTAAGAACTAGCTGTATTTGATACGAAGAAAAATATTTCTAATCTTTTCATGTTTCTAACCCCAGCGTAGCACCTGACTTCGTACCCGACCCGACCCCTCTTTCTTGTTTGTAGGTTTGGAATTACAGCAATTCTACATAATTTGTGAGTAATCTAGCATAAATGTCACTTAAAAATATCATGAATTCTATTATATTTTTTTTTTTTGAAAGGGAAAATGGTGGAGTAAAGGAATAAAACTCTCATCAATAAGATGAAAGTTTAGTCAATCCCCTGAATCCTGAACTCATACATATCTATTATGTCTTGTATGTTGCCGTTCAATGATTTCGATTTTGTTTATCTATGTCCTTATACCAAACCTAGGATATTTTCATTTAACTTAAAACGATTATTTTAGTACAAAAATCGAAATCGAGACAATATCTCCCTTCTATATTAATACTAACATATTTTTCTGTTCTTTTTGGGCTGTATTCTATTACTCTTAAATTTGTTTTCTTCTTTATTTGGAGGGCTATGACCCTATGTTATTCCCAATTCATCTGATTTTGTTTGACTTGATACAAAATTTAACAAAACAACGAAATACTTTAGAAATTTATATTCTAAAACAAGTCATAGATGTTTGTGCAACTATAAATCATCTTATTAAAGAGTAAATTGAACATTATAGAGTTAATTGTTCCTAATATAAAATATATTATCACTCATTTTATGACGGACTAAAAAGAAAAGTAAAACGGAATAATAATTGGTAGGAGGCCAGGTAATTGATTGATTTCGTGGGGCCATCATTGGGCTTGGACACCGTCCAACCCAAAATGTTTAGCTATTTATTATTATAAAGAGGCTGTGAGTCCAATCTGGTCCACTTCCACTTTTATTTTTCCTACTTCATGCAACTCTTATCCTCAACAATTACTTGTATGGAACTAGGTAAGTGGTTAACTTTCTAGTTTCTACTTACTTGAGAACGATATTACCCAAAAATATTATGTTTATTTATATTGAAATATGGAAGCAATCAATCAAAAGAGTTGTATCCCCAAATTTGGATAGCAAGATTCATTGATTGGAAATAGTGAAACAAGAAGTGCTTCGAATCATTGCAATTTAAGAGATTTCAGTGTCTATTTTGTGTGATATGAATATGTTTTACAATGTAATTATAGGACCAATTAGGTTGTAACTTGTAAGGGATGGAGTGTTGGCCGATCTAAAACTCACACGTTCAAAAGATGAAAGTAGCATAAATGAGTATAAATGTGTAAACATATTAGAAGAGAAATGAATAAGAATGACGATATTCGGGACAAGATGAGAATGACCTTCTGTGTTGAAAAGATGAGGAAAGCAAGATTGAGATGGTTTAGACTTTAGACGTATAAAGAGAAGATGCATAAATGACCCAATTAGGAGATGCAAGCGATTGACTGGTGGGTGAGAGGAGGTAGGCCGAAAAAAGATGATTAGACTGGACATGACACACTTGCGGCTTACCAAGGTCATTGACACACAAAACTACCACATTTTGAAACCTGCATTTCTGTAAACATTGGCATTGACACCTTAATCACATGAAATATTGAGGAAGCCAGTTGGCAAAGCTGATCTTTGGGAGATCCCAATCACATGACAATTAGATGTGATTGACATAAGAAGCAGAAAACCGCACACACTTTATCCTCCTCAAACCCAATTTTGTAGAATTACATTGAGTATGGTGATGATGTTGAAGTCAGAAACAAGATTGAATTGACCAGAGTTCACAACCACTAAATTGTGCAATGATCAGGATAGTAGCATCTGAAATATTTACAGTAGGAAAGCAGAACAATTGAACTAATAACATTTCGATAACACGTTCCAGAAAAGTCTAGTACTATGTACATGTTCAAGCGAACTCATTTGGCACAAAACGGCATCAAGCATTGTTAGTAGCTTCCACCGAGGTAAAACTTTAAACCATACTGTCATTAAGCTAAACAGATAAATGTATCTATACAACGCAATGGTGTTTGTTAATCATTCAGGGCAGCCATCATGACTACGGCAAAACTGAAATTCTAAGCAAAGTTCTTCCCCAACGATGAAATCTACAGAAAAAGCAGTCAACATTGATGGGAATTTCAAGCCCTGAATGCAGCATAACCTGGAAACAGTCGGTCCTGAGTCCAATCATTCATCACATTAAGTTAAGATTGATGTAAGGATATACTCTTCATCGGTAAAAGATAAACCCCAAAAGTAGAACCATGTACATTCCCGACCAACTACTTTGCCTTCTTATAGAACAGAATCAAACGCAACCTGGAAATGAGCAGTATGTCTTGGCTTTGGACAGGACGCATTACCAAGACCTTGAAGCAGTCTAAGAACATCAGCAGTATCATCTAGGTAATACTTGGCTTTGCTTGGCTTTTGCCCAACAGTGCAGGCAAAGATATCTGGGGCAGCAGTGATTGAAGAACTGGACACACTGCTTAATATGCTCTCAAACATGTCCTCATCTGATCTATCGTCTCCAATGCACATAACAAAATCAGGTGGAGTCCCACTATCTACCATCATTGAGAGGACCTTTTGTGCCACTAATCCTTTAGTCACACCCTGCAAATAAGCACAAACAAGTAAAAACATGGAAGAGCATAATGCAACATGCACATATCTGCATCTGCGTGAGACACAAAACACACGAGGGAGGGGGGTCTTACTTGTGGCTTGACTTCGACAATATGTTGGCCCCTCTTAACAACTGCAGGTTCATTTGAAAGTACATTTTCCAAATGATCCAACAATTCCTTTGCCTGACAGGAGCCAAAGTCTGGGTCTGCATCCTGATGGTGCCACACCAAAGCACTCTCTTTAGGTTCAATATATGATCCATCAGTTGTTTCTGTGTAAAGTTTCATCACAGGTTCCACAATTGGTTTCCACTCAAGATCAGAAGCCAAACATTCCCAATCAGACGTTTTACTACTCCTGCAACATGATAGAAACCGGTAAACATGAAGGTGTCCAAGAAAAACTTCAGAATAAAAATTCCAAATGAGAAATTATAGGGCAACTGGGACAAAGGACCGTTTCATGTTCACACAAAATATCCATTACCTTATGAAAAACCCATGTTCAGCAGCTATTCCGAGCCTTTCACACGGTGCAAGCCATTCACTTAATGACTTTCTTCCTCTGCCACTAACAATATACACGGTGTTTTTAGGATCATTGCTTAAAGAATTCAACAGTGTAATAACTTCAGCACTTGGAGCTTTAATCAATGATGACTGAGGTACAACAGTGCCATCATAGTCCAAGAATATTGCCCTTCTCTGTGTCCTCCTATATGAGGAGACGATGTGATCAATAAACAGCTTTCTAAAATTCGGAGAAAGTGCAATAACTCTGAAGCCCAGGCCCAAGCCAATGCCCCAGCAACGCTTACTGTAATGATCTTTGCAAGCTCTTTCCAAATCCTGCATAAAGCTACGAGCCCAGTAAGCTACATCATGTGAGCTTACATAGCGGTAGTGCTTCTCATGACGAAGTTGTTTCTCGGAATCGGACATTGTAATGGCAACATTTAAAGCCTCAGCAACAGCTTCAATATCCCATGGATTTACCCTAATTGCTCCACTCAGAGATGGGGAACAACCAATAAATTCTGACACAACAAGCATGCTAGTTCTAGGAGAATCAGTTTTATTACCCATAGCATCATCCATAGCAGGAGAACCTTGCCTGCAAACAATATACTTGTAAGGCACTAAATTCATTCCATCCCTTACAGCATTCACTAGGCAGCATTCAGCAACAGCATAGTATGCAGTCTTCTCATAGCGAGGAACCGGACGATCAATCAAAATTACAGGCTCATAATTAGATCTACCGTAAATTTTGTTGATCCTTTCAGCAGTTGAGTATGTCTCCCTCTTTGCTTCCTGAACATCTTTGCCCGAGCTACGAGCAGGATTTACTATTTGAACAAGAACAAGTTTCCCCTGCAAGTTCTGGTCCTGCTGTAGTAGGTACTCAAATGCTAGCAATTTCAAACTAATGCCTTTAAAGATGTCCATATCATCCACACCCAGAATTACCTTCTTCCCTTTGAACTGTTCTTGAACTTCTTTAGCTTTATCAAAAGTAGAAGACAAATTCATCACGGACTCTAGTCGACCCATATGTATGCCTACAGGCAGAATTTTAATGTAAACTGTNGGATTTACTATTTGAACAAGAACAAGTTTCCCCTGCAAGTTCTGGTCCTGCTGTAGTAGGTACTCAAATGCTAGCAATTTCAAACTAATGCCTTTAAAGATGTCCATATCATCCACACCCAGAATTACCTTCTTCCCTTTGAACTGTTCTTGAACTTCTTTAGCTTTATCAAAAGTAGAAGACAAATTCATCACGGACTCTAGTCGACCCATATGTATGCCTACAGGCAGAATTTTAATGTAAACTGTACGACCAAAATAATCAAGTCCAATATGTCCTCGTTTAGATTCATAATCTAAACCCAACATTCGACTGCAGCATGACAGAAAGTGACGTGCATAATCGAATGTATGAAAGCCAATTAGGTCGCAATTTAACAACCCTTTGAGAATTTCATCCCTAACAGGCAGAGTTCGGTAAATTTCTGACGAAGGAAATGGGCTATGAAGAAAGAAGCCTAGCTTGACACGATGGTAGCGCTTCCTCAAAAATGTCGGTAGAACCATGAGGTGGTAATCTTGAATCCAGATATAATCATCATCAGGATTAACCACTTCCATAACCTTATCAGCGAAAACCTTATTTGCAGAGACATAAGCTTGCCACATCTGCCGGTCAAAACGATCTCCATGATCAGGACACATTGGAAGCATGTAGTGGAAAAGAGGCCAAAGTTGCTGCTTACAGAAGCCGTGATAAAACTTTTCCTGGATATCATGGGGTACAAAAGTAGGCACACACTTGAACTCATCAAGAAGTCGCTGAGCAACTTCCTCCTGTTCACTATGTTCCACATCAACCTTCAGAGAACCAACATAGACAACCTCAGTTTCAGGAGAAAACCCGTCCTTCAATTGCAATAAAAGAGAATCCTCGTCCAAACTGAATAACCACTTTTTAGCTGTTGTATCCCTTTGAGCATGCAAAGGCAGCATGTTTGCTACAACAATTTTTCGCTCTCGACATGAGGATGACATACTATCTGAATCACCATCTGCGATGATTCCAGGAACTGTCATCACACGTGGAAGAGCTCTAGGTGTCTGAGGTATATCTAGTATATCTCCAGATGCCATGTCCAAAAGATTAGCACAAGATCTTGATGGCATGATTATAAAGTAAAATTTGGTCTATGTTGTTAAACACGCACTGCTGGAATTTGAAATCTATGCTTGAAACTTTCAGCCCCAAAGCAATTGTGCAGTAACCTACAGCACCAACAGGTAGAAAAGATAAATCATTATTTTGCCAACAAGTTCATCATAAGTCGTGATTCCTAACATCATCATAACACCAGACAATAGAACTATGGATTGGAAGGGTTGAGGATATTAGCAAGCATCAAGCAAGGAATGACAAAGAAACTTAAAGGGCAGGAATAAAAGTGTCAAGAAATATTTAATCTAAAACTAAAAAAGGGAAAATAATATAGAGTTCATAGAACTGTTACAGCATTGAGATGACTCAATAATTCATCTAAATCACATAATAAGAATGACATGAAATACAACACCATGGAATTCGACAGAAGTAGTAATTTTAAATGAAAATTTACAAGCTGGCAAGTGATATATTATGGAAGCTACAAGTATTAACTAATTTAGCAGGGTGAAGGGTTGGCTACATTATCAGGTGGGATCCAATACATAAGAAGAGAAATACACATTTCCAAATGTCATGGTCCAAGAACATGGCATTTATCATAATAACTGTAATATGGCTTTCATAGACCATGGCTGACACAGCAGCAACAGCAGTTACTGTTGAGCTGTAATGAGCAGTGAAAAAAACGAGTACCAATAAAAAGTTTAGTTCTAATTTCGACATGTTGAATGAGATCGGTGGATGGTTCATAACGAACCTAGGAATGATATGTTTGTAACAAACTCAAATCCAAACCAAAAACCTATTTGAAGGCGAGCGCACCAAATCATGCACCACCTCCAAGCTCTCCAATTAAAAGGATATTACAGGAAGGCCAACCATTAATCCGTTTATCTCTGCGAAAAAACTAATTTGGTGGAGAAACACATATTCCAAAGATGCTTAAAATGCTATCGCAGTTATTCACTATCTACTTTCTGCATGTAGCAATTCCAGGTAAATGTGCTCATAGTGAATTGCATCTATCCTTTTTACATTAAAAGGAAATTATTGGATATTCAATGCTCCTTCAAACAAGAAAGGCATTTATACTTCTATTTGTCTAAGGCTCACTCAAGGCCTGAAGCGACACTCAAAACGTGTTGAGCTCTTTGCTTCATTTAATGAATGGTTCAATGTCGTCATCAACGTTCTAAGGCATACTTTTCCTTGACAATTAGCCTCTTCTAAAGAGGCGACACTAAACAATTGATATTTCCCTTCATAGTAAAAAATTCAATTTCTTTGTTCATAAATTTGTCATTCATTTCATGCTTATAATTATTATTCTTGGACTAAACATATATATTTGGATTGTTTCTCCCTTTGCACCTTTTTAAATTAAAGCTCATGCTTTATGTGCGTTGTGCGCTTATAACCCCTTTTTGCGCTATTTGCTTCTGATAACGCTGCTATATAGATCTCTAGAGTATACCTATTGCGGGTCTAACAGCCATGAAATGCGTTCTAACATGCCGTCGGAACTCTTAATATTTGTTGTTTAATAATATGCAGGAGAAGAATCTAATCAAGCAGTACACTAATTGAGTAATTGTCTAGTTCTTTGTTCTGCAATCATCGTTTTTCACACAAACCTCCAAAACAAACGACCCCTTAGGATTCTGTCTAATTAATCCTGTAAAACACATTGTTTGTTTTTTTTTGTTTTTTTTTATAAGATCCCCTAAAACACATTGTTGTCAAAGGCTCATACAAAGTTAGTGCAAAGCAGGCAAAATGCTTTGCCCCACTGAGTGGGAGCTTAAGGCATGTCTCATCGCCAATGGAGTTATCGTAAAGAGCACACTAAACAATGAATATTTTACTTTATTGTTCTTTTAAAAAATATTGTTATTTATATATTTGTTATGTGTGTTTATAATTGTTATTTATAAACTACCCAATATTTTTATTTTCTTTATTTGCACCTGCATTGAAGCTTGTGCTTGTGGCTTAATGCCCCAATGGATCTTGGACCTTAGCGCTTTATACGTTTTTCACCTTTGATAACACTACTACAGAATGCTAGAGGATTGAAACTTCACCATCAAATCGGATATCCATAGAATCTAAACAACCTGTAAAAGACAACAATATCTCTAGAGAAATGGATCAAAATAAGATCCAGCCTTGTCATCAGTGTAATAAAGATGGTGGTGAAGTCTGACCTTCAACAGTCAGTGGTAACATCTTATTCAACAAAACAAACAGAAACTACAACCTTGTAAGAAAAAAAAAATTAAAAAATTTAGAAAGTACAAACACAAGAAAGTTAGGAAACAACTGACAGTTCAAATAAGGGCATCAACCATCTGTGATTCTGACCATTGTTGGTGTCAGGCGTAAAATAATCACCGGAAATGTCCAAAGTCTGACGTCAAGCAAGAACTCAGAAGAACTTGGCTCCTATGCAATAGGCTCGCGAGGGACCTACTGAGTACTCAGATTCACATAGCTTGCTCAATTTGGGCCTCGCCTCTGCTAATGAGCTAACTACATCTTGTGAGCACTAGATACAATAAGCAGACCCTATGTGACCAAACTTCTTCCATGTCCATTACCATATAACAAGATCTTTATGTGATCATAGTGGGGATAGTTATCCCTACCGGCACTTAGCTAAAAGCCTAAAAAGAA
This sequence comes from Solanum stenotomum, assembly GCF_019186545.1. Lineage (NCBI taxonomy): Eukaryota > Viridiplantae > Streptophyta > Magnoliopsida > Solanales > Solanaceae > Solanum > Solanum stenotomum. Next base: position 45,705,524 of record NC_064287.1, on the reverse strand, counting down.
ACTAAATGCCTGGTGCCCCCCAGTTCTTCACGGCATATTTATGATATTTGTCACCTTATGGGTGATTAAATTTAATTATTTCAACATTTAAGGTGTCACACTCAATTTTATATTGATAAGAGTGTGTAGGTTTGCGTGGTACACGTGCACACGGAAACAAAAAATGTTGAACACTTCAATGGCTACAAACGGTCCATTTACGTCACTCTCAAAACTTGGGAGAGTTTTCCAATTTACTAACTTCCTCTATAACTTTTTACACAATGAAAAATGTGAAGTCCACACGCATTATTGTGCTAAAGTTCCTCTCTCAAAACTAGCAGAACTTCTCTACAGAGAAATATTTGTCGTCTTCTACTCATTAATGACTGTCAATTCACGTACACGGTCATGCATGTCATGATCTCAAAGTAACACACCATATTACACCTCCCTGCGCAAACTCCGCATCTAGGTGCTTTCACGTCCCTTTTTTCGTTCTTTCACTCTCATTTATGACACTACCTCAACAAACATTCAAATACATGAACATAACAGCTACACGTCTAGATTTTTCTTCCAACATTTACTTCCACAGCTGTTAAATGAATCCATTTCCGAATTCATTATTTCCACATCTCTTATGCCTTTGATATTAGCATGAAATTACTGGTACAATTCATAATGTTTTCCCAAATTCAGTAAATCTGATTTGAAGAAACAAAAGTACAACTTATCCTGACTTGTTGCAAAACAGCCATTCTATGCTGATTTCTTCATTTCCATAAACCATTTCAACTCCTCCTTGAGTTTTAAGTTATCATTCACAAAATCAAGAAATGATGAAACTATTTCGAAAAAAGTAAAGAATCTTCCAATGAAAGAAAAAATGGATATTTTCTGTAAGATACAGTCAGTACAAGGACAAAAATCCAGGCAGTATATCAAGACGAAATACAAGTACAACCATACAAACAAAAGGAATAAGGATCTAAAAATTTAACTAAACCATAAGAAAATATAAAAATCTCACCTTAAAATTGAATTTAACCAAATTGTAATAAACCTCCTAAAAACTCCCAGCAATTTCCGATGAGATATAACAGCAAAATTTCCAAACAGAAAAATTCAAAACCACTGCAAAATTCAAACAAAAAAAACGCATCAATCTCTACCGTTTCGTCACCGAACAACATATACACGAGTTTTCATATCAATAAACCTCCAAAACATGAAATTCCAGGAAAAATATCAGAGAAACGGAGTTTCATATACTGTACCTAGAAGACAAATCCGGTGACCGTGAAAACGGTGATGACGTCAGAATCCGACGAATTCAAGAAGCACCGAAGATTATCACACACATGCACTGCGAGAGAGAAAGTAACTGTGTGTGTGTGTGAAGTTTGAATGGAAGAAAATTGTATGTAAAGAGAGAAAGGAGATCAGAATGCAGAGAGAAGAAAAAGAAGAAGAAGAAAACAGGGAAATGGTACAAGTGTTGATTCAATAAGTACTATTTCTATAAAATAGCGAAAAGCTTGACTTTGGGCTTTGGGGAAGTGTCGTTTTACGTGTGAGAAGATAAAGTCGAACTTGGCTTAACATGGTTAACTATCAACTAACCATGGTTATGGTTTGTGATTTTGTACTTTATATAGGTGTGCATCGGTCGGTTCGGTTCGGTTTATTGACTTTTGGTTTTTAAATATGTCAAATCAATAAGATTTTTTTTATCGGTTTTGATCCTTAACGGTTCGATTTTCGGTTTAACCAATAAGAAAATACATATAAAACAAATATATGATTTTTCAAACAAATTTAATGCAAAAACACAATAATGTAACTTTACAAATGCTCATAAAATATAAACAATAATAACAAACATGAAAAAGAACTATACAAGCGTAACACAAAGAGAAATTAAGAGAAATGAGATTTTAACGTTTTTTATAATGTGAAATTGTGAACTCAAAGTCATTGTGAAGTGTGAATTGAAGGCTAAAGGACAAAGATACTACTAAGGTATTGAGATTAATATATAATATTTATGTACAAATAAAAGTAGTAAATTACTAGCCTTAATGGGTTATTGGTTTAGCCAATAACACAATATTAAAAACCACTATCGAACCGATAACCCAATAATTTTTTTTATAAAACCATTAAAAAATTGTTAACCCAATAACAATAAACCAATAACATTTTTATTCGGTTCGATTTATCCGTCGGTTCGGTTTTTGCACACCCCTACCTTTTAGTTAACTTTGTATCCTTACCTAATATATAAGGATTAGTACTAACTACTAACCACCAAGTAATATGGGTGTATCAGATGAAGCTGTTCATTTCTTAATCAGAGCAGGTTCAAACGTATCTTTCAAATGGGGTCCTATTAATATGAATTCGGATTAGTTGGACTTCAATGTGAATATCGAATATTGAGTAGGAAACCAAAAATAAATAAAAATTAGTATTACTCCTTCCGTTTCATTTCACGTTGCATCTTTTCTTTTTAGTCAGTTTTTAAAAAGGTCATATTATTATAATTAAGAATAATTATACTTTAATTTTATTTTTTATCTTTATTGAAATGATTTACGATCACATAAGTATCTAAGATTGTGTTAGATTACAAGTTTTATTTTTTTTAATTTTTGAAAATATCAAATTAAATTAAATAATGTCACGTAAAATGAGTCGAATGGTTTACTAATATAGTATTGCTAACTTCTTCCATGCCTTTTGTAAAAAAATATTTTAAGTTTTTGCCTTTAAGATTTGTCATTTTTCTTTCCTTTGGTGTGGTTGGGAAAGGAGAGATGGCTGAGGGGACACATGCCTATTTTAAATGAAATTAGGTAAGATTTTTTTAACTTAACATTATGTTAATTAGGAGTTGTTTAAGAATATTTTCATTGTTCTTTTTTTTTAAAAAAAAAAGTATTTGTTGTTCTATTCATATTCATGTGGTGTCTGATCAGAGACGGAGTAAGAATTTTTGAATTTATGAGTTCAAATAATAATTATTTTTGTATATAGTACTAAATAATTTTTTTAATAGTCATACAAGATATTTGAGTCGGACTATTAAATTTTGTTGAACTCGTAGCAATTAATGTGGATTCGCCCTTTATGTAGGACTCAATTAAGGAAAAAGTTTCCCTACAAAAATTTCTTCATCTCAAACACCAAACATTTAATTAAAGGTCAAACTTCCATGAATATTCATCATACCAGATTATAATTTTTAAAAAGTTCACATGATTATTAATCATATCAGAAAAATCTTAATAGTTTTAAGTTAACTTATTATAACAATATTGCAAAATGCTACTATGATATATATAAGAACTAAATAATGATCAAGCATTATTGAAAAATCTTACTAAGATCTTTTGATTATTTAATATGCATAAGGTTATACATATTATCTCATTAAGTTCATGAAATACAAATAAATATAAGTTCTTTTGTTAAAACTTTGGACCACAATTTTCTTTTTACCAAAATATTGTAACAACCCCACTTAAACTCATATAAGACAACTAGAGCCAAAGAGATAGCACTAATGGATACAGAAAATATTATAAAAAGAAAAACTAAAAATAGCCCAAAAACTTTATGATTTGAATCTTCATATGGATTCATATAGTTTCTTTTTATTTTTAAATAAAAAAAGTAATCAAATGGATTTTAACCATCTTTTATCTTAAAGAAAACAAGGTCAACAGAAAAGTTAAGAAGCAATAATATTAGTGGTTTACCAATACCATGAGAAACTCCCTCCACTAATTCTTTGTATGTTATAGGGTAGTCAGAGTCGCTCGATCCACAAAATATCTCGTGTCAGTGAAATTTGAAAAAAAATCACATTTTAAAAAGTATGATATAGATAGTCTATTCTAGTGCAAGTATACTAGTAACTGTTTTCACAATTCGAATCTGTGACATATAGATCACATAGAGATCGATATAGTTTTACTATTGCTGTAGAGCTTCCCTTTCGATTTTTTTATTCTTATAATAAACAATGTTATCGCGTGAATAGTGCAAAAAAAGCTTGCTAGTTGTTTATTGGAGAATGGATGTACTTCTTCTCTCTTAGCTTACTTTAATCAATAAGTTTAGGTCAAATGTGGATAAGCTATGACTAATTAATCTTTCCATATGCTTTTCTTGATAGACTCCAACCAATGGGAAAAGTACAAAACAAGATATATTATTTTTATATATATAATACAGTATAAGATTAACAAACATCTCAATCAAACACGATAAAGGAGACCCATTAATTACCCGATCTTTGATTAGTAAAATAGTACATAAATAACATCCTTAAATTACTTATGGAATAAGTGATTTCCCCCCACTAAGAATCATTAAAAGACACAAGGTATTTTATATATGTGCAATTAAAAAGTCTAAAATACATATAAAATTATTTGATATTTGTGTTTTTAAATTTGAACGGGAAGATATGATGAAATGAATCTTAAAATAAATCGCATTTAATTAAAAGTGTATTGAACTTGACGCATAATGAAAATAGATAAATTAAACCCTTATTTAGGAATTTTCACAACTTGTCCTTACATATTCACATTCTATCTCAAATATGTTTAATGTGGGAGAAATTTGCACAAAATGTTAGCTTAACGTTCATAATATGAAGAGTCGCTTGTTCATATATCTTTTTTATTGGTATAGCAGAAATGTTGGAAACTTATACTCCCTCAATTTTATTTTACATGGCTCTCGCTCATAGAGTACTAAATATAAATTCCTCTTCTTATCAACTTTAACAAATCAAAGAGATTTATTATTTTCTTTCAATATTATCCTTTTCATTAAATTATTTTTAAAGTAATATTGGTGAAACTTGAATTTTCAAAGTATAATTAATAAACATATAGTAAATACTAAACAAAATCAACAAACGCCAAGTAAAACTGAATGTACATAACCTTAAAAATTGGTTCTAAAATATATTGATAGTTATAATAAAATACTATTATAAAAAATAATTGTTATACTGTATAATTTTTCTATAATATTTTTCTTCTTTCGAACAAAAGGTTTTAAATTAGGAATATTATGGACGTGCATTGCAATCTCTTAAAAAAAAATCATGAAGAAGAGAAGGGCATTTTATTTTTTATTATTATGAAGAAAAAGTAAAAACTACAATGGATAAGATTTAAATAAATGACAGTTAAAAAAAAAAAAAAGTCCCAAATTAATAAGCATAATGGGGAAAAGTGCATACAGTAATTATGTGAAGAAAAGGTATCCATTCGTGCATTTATTTATCAAACTTTACTCATATTATTTTCACAACTTGCCATTACTTTACCAATATATTTTCGCTAGGGCATAGGGTACCAAAAAAATCAATAATTTTTATTTAAAATATATAAATTATTTTTTACTTTGCCACCATTTTTCACTAATTAGCTATTTAGTTATTTTCCCTCAACTGATCTTGTGAATATTTTATCGTTATTATTATTTAGTTAATAATTTAATTATTTCTTTCAACGATTTTTGTGAGTATTTCTTCTCCAATTTGAGTGATTTCATCGTCATCATAATCATATGAAATTTAAGGTAAATGCTTTTCAGAACATTTATATAAATATACTTTGTTTATTAGCTTGAACAAGGTGTGGCTTATTTAAATTGGATATAATTAATAATTAATTATAAAAGATACAAGGGCCCTCAAATCAAAATATATGCTATAAGTTTCTCAATTAAAATCATATCCTATTTATTCGAACTAGTATTATTAATAAATGAAATTAATACTCGTTAAAAGATGAAGAAAATAATAGTTTTTTTAAAATTATTATTATACCAATTTTTAAATTCGAAATAGAGAATGCCAAGGTAGGCAGCCGACAACATAACCAAATTATTTATTATTATTCTTTGCTTAAATGTTTAAAGTAACATTCAATAGGATTTATATCACATTTTCTTAAATATATTATCGGTATAATTTAACCTGATTATGTATTTTAGGATATCAGTTGATATTATTGAATAAAATTACTTACAATTATAAGTATTTAAGAAAATCTGATTGTATTTAAAATCTTATCAAACATCTAACGTTTGACCATAAATTCTTAAATATTACCTTTATGCATGCGTTTGCCATAAATCTTGGAAGAAATATTTAACTTTTCTGAAAAATGACTGGATAATTACATTTAAATTGTACAAATTTATGATTAAATGCAAAAAAAAAATATCTAAATATACATATTACTATATTTTTATTTACATAATATAAGTATCGAGTACGCATAAATTTCTACCGATTATTACACAAAAGTGAGAAAAAGCTATGCCACCTGCTAGCAGGTTGGCAACAACTGGATAATAAAATTTAATGTTTTTTCCGTACCCGACATTAGTCCCCCTTTCTTGACTTTTTTTTAAAATTATTTTTTCAAAAATTATGTAGATAATTATTAAGGTAAAAAAATATATCATTAAAATAATTTCATGATTTGGCCAATGGCCACTTCGAAAGGGTGCTATATACAAAGTGCTAATCTTGTCATCATAGACTAATTTTTACAATTGTGACTCATTTGCTTAGTATTTTATTTTATGAAAGATATTAATTAATTTAATTTATTAATTTGTTGGCATAGTTTATATGTCATTATCTCATAGGTTTTGTTAAGGATGCTTCTTTAATAAGGCAAATATCTTAATTGTACATGAAAGGATTATAATTTTAAAAAGATAATTAAACAAAAATAAATGATAAAAATAGTAATGTATAAATTCTCTAAATTAAATAACTAAAAGATAATGTGTACGAAAATTACTAGTCAAAATATGAATTAATTAAAGCTTTGTTATTAGTGGAAACACTAAGACGTTTTATACTTATTCATATGTCATATGTGCAACAAATATAACATTGAATAAGATTCTGAGTTTACAAGAGTAAATTTAAAGTATAAATTTTAAATAAATAAGGATCATTGTCTTCGATGTTATTTTTATTTCATGCGTATATGCTTATGAATAAGCAAGTTATTAAATGAATTAGTCGAGATAACATAATATATAATTACCATATAAAATATTATTTAAATTTTAAAAACTTCAAAATATATATTTTTTTTAAGAAAAGCAACATTATACATGATACAACTTACAAGCAAACAAATAATTCGTACATGGTCGGCATTTAAAACAAACCAGATTGTATATTATAAAAAAATATTTGACAAAAAGGAATAGATAATTTAATTAATTACTTAAAAGTGACAATTTTATGTGTATTATCCAGTAAATCTGCATTAGGTCGCTTTTCCTAATCATAAATATTTGTACTTTACCCATATCCAAAAGAAATAAATAAAAAAAAATTACAGCCTATTTTATTAGAAATATACATTGATTTTTTAATTTATAAATATTGACAACTTGTTTTAATAGTTGTTACCTATTGGGACATAGAATTTGGCAATTAGAAAAGGACAGACCGAGTAGAAAATCAGAAAAAGTCATTTACTTAAAAATAAAGTTATTTCAAAATTACAATCTTGAGATGATAATCTCAATTTTTATATAAGATATGAATTAAATATTAAAATTTTAAAAAAATATTAAATATTTTTTTTTGGAGCGTCTCATAAAATGGTAAGGTGGTAAAAAAGAAGCAACATGAAGGGGAAAGTTTAAAACAGAAACCGAATGTGGATAATATATATATCAAACCGACAAAGGAACTAATGAACGTTGTAGTGACGTGATAAATATTTCTTCTTTCTTAATTCAAGATTTCAAATTCAAATTTCTATGAAAACAAAATTGTTTTTATTAGAAAACATTTTATTTCATAATATAAGTTTTTTCAACATAAATATAGATTTAGCTAGATTCTAATATGAATACTGAACAACGATAGAAAAAACAACAACAAAGGATATATGTGGGATTCACTCTTACCATTTTCCACGTCCCACCTTACGAACTTTGATTAAATCCCTTTTTGGGACCCACCATTTGCATGTCTTATCCAATAGAAAAACCCCACGTCATTATAAAAAGCTCCGCATGCGTGCTGTTCCAATTAGATTAGCACACGTAAATTTTACCAACAAGACCTTTTTTTCATTTTTAGTGTATCAAGAAAAATATGAGTTACCAAACATTTTTCTTTAAAAAAATTGCATTTAATTTGAACATCTTTATTTTAGCCTTAACATATACTCTATTCGTATATTTTTTACTTTTTTTTATGTTTGATTTAAAACACTTTTTAAAAAGTAGTTTAAAAAAATGATAAAATTTACTATATTCCTTTAACAACCCCAATAACATACCATTATAAATCTATAAGTGGAGAATGGAGAGAGTAGAATGTACACATACCTTAGTATTACCTCGTAGAGATAGAAAGACTATTTTCGATACCCTCAACTTAAATAAAGCCTTTCGAACCGTTCGAAAAAGGGAATACAAATATGTTAGCAATAACAAGAACAAACTAATGTGAAATAGAGAGGATATTGAGTTAGCCTCCCCCCACCCCCACCCCCACCCCAGTGTCTTTCTCACTTAACGGGTGTTCACACTTGGCTATGTACTCACCTTTTACCCTAATACTCGATCTACATATCTTTCTCTCTAGGGTCATATTTTTGGTAAGTTGAAATTGTGATATGTCTTGTCTAATCCTCTCCTCTAGTTTATTTTAACCTATCTCTGCCTCTCTTGACCCCTAACACGACCTTATCATGATCAAAAAGTGTTATGAGTCACCTCACATTGCTTTAACTCGGGTCATGAATCCCTCATACACGTCCTTAATAGCCCTTGCGTAAGTCATCAGTACACCTCTACCCTCCAAACATTTCTAGAAGACCTCTCTATGTACTTTACTGAATGTTTTTTCTAGGTCGATGAACATCATATTTAAGTCTCTCTTCCTATCATCATATTGATCCAACGATGTCTTTACAAGATGCATGTCTTTTGTAGTTGATCGTTCCCGCGTGAATTTGAATTTTTTTTAATATAGACACTCCCTCTTTCTCATTTCGACTACCCTTTCCCAAATTTTCATAGTATAGCTTAGTAGCTAGATATCCTTATAGTTATTGCAATGTTGAATATCACCCTAGTTTTTGTACAATGACACAATTGTACTCCACCTCCATTCTTCTAGCATTCTAGCTGTCCGAAAAATGACATTAAATAACAATCAACCATTTCATACCCGCCTCACTTGCTTTTTTTTTCAAGAGTCCATCAGGATCTCGTTTGGCACAATCGCTCCTCCCCTCCTCGTCTTACAAATAACCCCTTTGAACTCTTCTCAGTTCTCATATATGCATTTACGATATTCAAAATTAATTTTCTCTCACCCATATCAATAATTTTTTTTTAATATATATATATTCACCAAAGCTCACAACATTTTTTTGTGTGTATGTGTCTTTAAAATTATAGGTAAAAATATATAAAAAATTATTATTATTTTATAAAAACAGAGAAAATGATTTAAAAAAAACAACATATAAAACTCTTACCTTAATCATTTAAAAGACGAGACCAACTTCTATCCGATTTTGAAATGAATAGATTTGAATCCATTCAAAACATGTATTACATTGGTCCCCTTTGACAAATAATGATATTTTAATTTTGCAAATATTAGTTTGACCACCAATTTTCAATATTTAATTTTGAAATTACAGATAAAATATTAAAAGTACTTGTTTAAGAAGCATCCAAATGGAATATAACACATAGATTCTTTCACAAAATATCATCTTTTTTCCATTTAAAAGTCATGTTAAAGCATATCTTTAATTTTCAATTCTAAAGTCCAACCTTTTTTAAGAAATTATTATTATTGTTTGTGAACTTCAACTTTAAATAAATTATTTTTTTCACAATTTCAACTAAATATTGTTCAAAGTCCTACTTTACTTGATTGTATACACACATATCAAGAAATAAAATTAGCCAGAACCCATGTGAATCCCATGTGCATGGCTTCAAGTCCAATACTTGATTATTGTGATCTATTTATTTCCCATTTAATTTGCCTAAAGTTCCCACTCTTGTTCAATCACAGATGTGACCAATTTTATTTATTTTTATAAATTCGATATTTGATATTTATATTGAAATTCCATTAAGTTATATAAATGATTACCTGATTTAATTTTAAAGACGATGCTCTTAACAACCTTTTTAATATGAGCTTCTACATTAAGAAGAGTCCCTCAAGTCCATTAGTCAATATAGTGTAGTTCTTCTAGATTATTTTGATACATATATGTATGAGAAAATATTTTTCATGAAAATCAAATTTTAAATTAAAATACGTAGTTTATAAATTCTGAATTTATTATTGAATTAATAGTCTATTATAATTATCGGGATGGAACCAAAATTAATATTTATGAGTTTTTAATTTATTATTGAACTAATAGTCTATTTTAATTAGTGTATTTCTAGCGTAATATTTATATTCAATCATTTTCTAAAAATACATTGATCTAAAAGCTAATGATTTATTTGAATTTGTATCTAATATTGGAGTTTTACCTCGATTAATAGCGAAGCTATTTATTGAGAATGGATTTCATTGAATCTATCTGTTGGGAAATTGTATAATACAAAAAGCGTATTCAACACAGACATGCTTAGAAAAAAATCGTATATATTTGAGATAAGTGAGCATAAGTGTTTGTAATGAATGTCTTTATTAGTATTTGAAATAAGCTTATATTTATGTGACACATTTTTATTTTTAGTTTATCAAAGAAAAGTGTTACTTTTTCTATAGTTAGAAATACTTTAACTTGAAAACTTTATTTTTATTTCTAATGAAATGATTTATAGTCACACAATTCTCTAAGATTTGTTTTGAGTCTCAAATTTCACAAGTCTTTTTAATTCCTCTTTTTTTTTATGTCAATTCAAATAATGTGATAGAAATTAAAACGAATGAACATATTTTAATATTTTTAAAATCTTTTTATTGTAATGTTTGGACGGTTGCTTACCAACAGACATCTAAGCGACTAATCAATCCTATTTCTTGAGTTTGAAATATTATTCTAATTTTGGTGGATAGGATTATTTAGTACTTTATTTATATAATTTATATGGTTGGTACAAGATGAAACATATTTCTTAGAACTAGCTAAGGTAATCAAAAGGCATAAAGTATTTCATCAAATTAGTTGAGTTGCACACAACGTGATACGGACATATATAAAAATGACTCACATATATCCTACCATTACAAAAGGAGTTCATATATACCTTCATCAAATAGAAGTAAAAATTTTAATTTTAGTTTTTTTTTTTTACTTTTAGTTTAAAAAAAATTCACGTGAGGAGGATCAAATATACCTTATATGGATTATATTTTTCTTTATAATTTTTTTTCACTTTTATTAAAAGAAAATGATATATGTGATATGAGTTATTTGTATAATAATAGAATATATATATATATATATGAGTCTCTTTTATAACGAGGATATATCAGACACTTTTTCAAAAATAAATAAATTTACCTAGTGGGGCCAATTTTATCCAAAACAGAGCATAATTGAAGGCAGTTTGTGATAAGATAACGTATGGGCCGACGAAAGTCGAAGGAGATTGGGCTTTGTATGGGGCCCACTAACTTGCATGGAATGTTTCAAACGTATAGTTCAAGCAACCCATGAGAATTTCTTTTCTCTTTTTCCACGTTTTCTTTGTCATTTCTATGTCCCCACCAAATTCATGCAATAAAGATTTTGAGTCAAGAATTGCGTCTCCGACACAGAATCGTCTGAATCTGAATACATATTTGAATATTAAGGTAAATATTGATATTTACAGATTGAATACTAAATAGTTAATATTGTTTGTTTTCTCAACATCTGATTATACACAATTTGTTTTTATTTTAAAAATAATAAATTTAAATAAAATACAAAATTGATGTAATATTATATTAATAAAATATTAAAATTTTTTATATGACAATTGATGGTGATGAATGACGACAGTGATAGAGTATGTCGATTTGGGATGTTGTTGACTGATAATGGTTGTTGTGATTGTATATAATTTGTATAGTGTTTGACAATAGTGATTCATTGTAATTGTTGGTGGCAGCGGCTGATAATTAGTGGTGAAATAATAGTGATAGCTAATGACAGTGGTGAATGATGATGGCAGTTGGCGATATATAATATTGACTAATAATGGTAATTATCAATAGTGATTAGTGAATGTAATAATGGTTGGGATTGAAAATTGGAAATGGTGACTAATGATAATGACGACTGATTTCGGTTATTGACGGAAGTGGTGATTGTAGTTGGACTAAGGATGGTGGATGTGGATGGTAGGTGTGTGATTGACATCGTCGATGGTAATTGTGGGTGGCGAGTGAAAGTAAATGGAATAACGTTGGATTGTCATTTTGTAGAAATTCTCTCATAGACATCTTAATGGTATTAAGACTTTGTTATAGATCTTTAATCATTCAAACTTGTTTAGACCCATTAAGTGATTGTAAAATAAGAAAAACAAACTCAATTAAGATATGCATGATTAAGATTCAAGATCTTGAAAACAAACAAACTTAATTATTGAGATTTGAATGATTAAGATTAAGACCTTGATTATTCAAACAAATGAGACCTTAACTTTTAGTGGCCTAAAAAGTAATTTTAATTATATATATACACATTCTTATCCTTTTCCATCTCAAATTGAGTGACTTATTTTGACTTGACACAAATTTTAAACAATAAAGAAGACTTTTTAATTTTGTGGTCTTAAAGATCTAGCAAATGGCACTAAATGTATTTTAATCTTGTGGTTTTAAACATGTCAGATGAAGAGTTGAAATTAAAAAGTTGTTAAAAAAGAAAAGTTATTCTTTTTGAGAGTTGCTCTTTGCCCAAATCCCTCCTTCCGACTTAGTTAGAAATATCAACTCCAAATAGCTTTAGCATTTCTTGAGTTGAAAAGGTAATGAACTAAAAGGAAAAGTATGTCAAACAAATTGAAACAAATGAGTGTTATTTATAATATAGTACTTATAGGAAAACAAAAAAAATTAATTTCATATAGTAATAATATTATTGTTATTTATATTTGCTATAATTAATTCAAAATTTATAAAATGTTAGCCATTAATTGTGATGCAATCTGTAGGGTATTGTGCAAAATTTTATTTATTAATATTGTGAGTAATTTAATTCAAAAATCTAAAATATTTCTACTTAAAAGTAGTCAATTTCTACTTATGATTTTCTTTTCTCCTTTTCACGTTTTGCTTGCCATTTGTATGTCCTCAAAATTCGGCTCATAATCGTGTTACACATTGGTGACTCAATAAAATTAGTGGTCAATTTTTTTTAAAAAAATAAGTGATTTATAAATTTATTTTGTATTTATTATTTTAGTATAGATTTTAAAAAGATATATAACTTTTAAATTCACATAATACTATTATTGATATTAATTAGGATCAATTCAAGTTAATAGGATGCACTATGATTGTAATTAAAATGTGTTGCATACTATTTTACAAAATTGTATTATTAATATTAAGATGTGAGTAATTTAATTAAAACTTTAAAATGTTTCTACTATAGAAAGTAATCAGTTTTTTTAACCTTTTCTACAAATTTTAATATTTTTAAAGTGAAAATAAAATTATATATAAAATTCACTATTAAAACAAATATTTTACTAGCCTCTTGTTTCCAAATAAAATGTATCTTAAACTTTGTTAATGGCGAAGTCAGGATTTTATTAAAGAATATTCATAATATAAATAATTACACCCCAAAAAAAAAAACTTTAGCCTTATATATATAATATTAATATTAGCGCAAATTACAGAAATACACACATTTTGTTTCATTTCTTTCCATTATCCCCTATTACTTTTAAAAATCTCCAAAATTCCTTATTTCTTTAATGTATCTGAGCTGTATATTAATGTATCCGAGTCAGTATTTAATGTATCAGAGCTACATATTAATGTATCTGAGCCGATATTTAATGTATTCGCGCTACATATTATGTATCCGAGCTACATATTAATGTATTCGAGACAATATTTAATGTATCCGAGCTTCAATTATTGTATTCGGTTTTTTTAATTTTTAAGGGATTAATGTAATTAGAAACTTATTAGGGATAGATTGTAATTTCATATTAAAACTATGAGATTTATGTAATTTACCCATAATATAATTTTCAACAAAAGAAATCCTAATAAACCCCTTGCCTCCTTTAGCTCCGCTTGTGACTCTATTATTCATTCTGATTTTCTTGGTTTCTCTAGGTATAAATTTGGTTCATTTTGCACTTATATATAAAAGCTCAATAATGACATCATATAATAGATGAAAAGAGCTGAAATTTGTCAATTCTTCAAATCAATTTATAGTGCAATTACTTGCATTAAGTTTGTACCAAATGATTTTTTTAAAATACATGATGAGGAGTAATTGGATGAGACAAAATCAAAGGTAGAAATACATGATGATAATGTTGTATTACCACCAACGGATGCGGTGCAGCGAATGGGGCTGCTCTACCCTTAATCAAAGGTCTTGGGTTCAAGTCCTCAGTATGAACAAATCATTGGTAGGAAGCGCTTTCTCCCGAATGGGGCCCTATGTGACACAAATTCGAAATAATTGAGCTTCAATGCTGATACTCGACATCGAGTGGAAAACAAAAAATAATGATAATGTTGTTATCCTTGTGACTGAAGTTGTAACTTTGGGCTTCTGCCTTGTGTTACTTTGAGGTCTTATTGAGCCCAGTTAGTATTGGGTTTCTTTATGGATTATAGGTAATTTCACACTAAAAAGATTTGGGTGTTGAATTTTTAAATAACGAGTTATTTTTGGGCAAAATTTTCTCATTCAAAAAATATTGAAATTCTATCATATATATGTATGAACTTCATGCAAAAATGTTTAAAGTTTTATCACGTACTTAAACTTTATGTAAAAATGACTAAAGTTTAGCAATATATTTGCCTGAACTTCATATAAAAATATGTGAAATTGATCTTGACAAACAACGTCAAACTTCAAATAATAATGTTTGAAGTTTGACCTTGACAAGGCTCCCAGCAAAAAATGTTTGCAGCTATTCAAACTTTAGGTACAATGTCATATATATGAGGTGAAATGATTAAGTTTATAAAATAAATTCAACTTCAATTGCAACTTAAATATTGTTGGTATTTGTGTGGATCGACGCAACACTCAAGCCCAAAAAGACCAACAATTAAAGTGTAGCAAAATTGTTTCGAGTTTTTGCATGGATTGCTTGCTCCTATTTTAGGATGGTCTTTAATTTTCATTCCTCGAATAAGTGATTTTAATTTTTCTCTCTACTTCTCATTTAATGAAAGTTTTTTGGCCGATGTACTCTTAACTATGACCTAATTCACAAAAAATATTTTGCTTGATAAGGTAAAATAATTGTAGGAATAAGTTATGTCTTAAGAAATAACTTTGTAGATTCTGAAAAATAAACTTATGTCTCAATCGATATAACTTCTACAGGAACTAAATTGTGTCTTCAATTGTGCTTGGTTAATTTTGCTTTGCAATTTTTATTTTTATTTTTTATGTCGAGAGTATTTTTGAATTTATTACTTAAAGTGTTGATAAACGCCACACGACATGCCAAGATTTAAATTCGAATTGGATTCTAGTAAGAGATCATTGTGTTTGTGTCGGCAGTCAAACAAATAAGAAAAGTGGTGATTATATCTTTCTTCCCATTACAAATGTCACGCTTTGCGTGTTTCCTCCTCATGTCCATTAGCGCTTTTGAAGAGAGGCAAAAAAGGGTCATCGAAACAATATAAGCAAGCTTTTATTGCTATGTAACCTAACATTTTGCGTTTACTTATTTAAATTTAAAGATAAATAAGCGAAATTCGACACATCTAAGAAAACCAAATAGTCTTCTATTCTTTTTGGCTACATCTTTGCGCATTAACAACGAATAGAGTGCCACAATTCCATTCGTCATGTTTGATCTATACAGATCAAAGCCCAAGAGAGTGAATTAAATATCACAAATTTGACTGATTAACAATAAGGCAGACAATATAAAGCACATTATTGTTGATACTAATTATTGAAATAGTAATTTTTGAAATTACACTTTCAACTAGTTAGTTGTTTCGGATACATGTATTTGATGGCTCACATACATATATCTTAAATACACGCAAGTTAGATTAGGTATAATTTATTTCAAATACAATGTATTCATGATTTTGATGTATCCGAGATACATTGACTCTCTCGTTCGCCTCTCTGCTCTTTTGCTCACCTCTCTTTGTATCAAATAAACGGACAATATATCTAATGTATTCGTGTATAAATATATGTATATGATATCAAATAAATTTGTACTAATATAATCATCAATTGCATCTACGTGCTCTGTATCCAAATAAACAATATATTTAGTGTATCCATACATATAAATACATGTATGTGGTATCAAATAAATATATTTATCAATTGCTTCAAAGTGTCGAGCAAAAAGAGGAGAGAGAGAGGGGGAGGCAATAAGTGATTATGTAATTATTTAAAAGTAAGGTGGAATTTTTGTAAATATTTACTCTCTCCGTCTTTTTTTAGTTGTCATGATTTTCCTTTTTAGTCAAATTATAAGAATTTTGACGAATATTTTATGATGTATTTTTTCATTACATTGATATGTAAAAAATTGTAATTTATAGTATTTTTCGTATAGTTTTTGAATATATAAATTTTAATTTAAAATATCAAATTAATGTAATATAATTTAATTTTGAAAGATAATCAAATTTGCTTTCGAAAAAGGCAACATGACAACTAAAAATGGAGGAAGAAACGAAAGACAGTAATAGGTAATTTCTCCTAAAAATCAAACACAAGTCCAAAAAAGGGGATTGCCCCCAAAACTGGAGCAATTCAATTCTGAAAAATCAGCAGAAACTTGCAACCCTAATGGAAGCTGAGGGAGATGAAGCCTCTCACCATACTCAAATTCCATCCACTTCAAGCAAAGATTCAGTCTTGGGCTCTTGGCAATCCCTACATTGCCCCAAGAACTCATCACAGCAATTCTTGTAAGACTTCCCGTGAAATACCTCTTACAGTTCAAGTGTGTTTCGAAAATTTGGTTTGCTTTAATCTCTAGTCCTCATTTTGTGAAGACCCATCTTAGTTTTTCTGCTAAGGATAGATTTCTGTTGGAAATAGACACTTACATTGTTCTGTCAGCTCTTTATTTTATGACTCTGTAACTGAGGCATTTAACTTGGTTTATCCCATTAAAGGCAACAAAGGAATTGTTGGTATGGTAGGTACTGTTAATGGGTTGGGTTGATTTGTTATTGTATTGAGTTTAATGACTTTGTTCTGTGGAATCCGTCAACTAGAAAGTTCAAGAAAGTGCCTGACGTTATGCCTACACAGACATTTCGTTGTGGTTTCACTTGTAGTTTTGGATATGATGAGGTTTATGATGATTATAAGGTAGTGGCTATTTTCCGTGATATCCATATCAAAATATATAGTTTAAAGAGTGATTCTTGGAGAGCACTTGATGATTTTCAAGGCGAGATGGTCTACAATAGTTTGAGCAAAGTTTTTGAATGGGAAGCTTCACTGGGTTACTTCTGTTGATGATGGTTGGGACATAATGTCCATTGATTTGGTTGATGAGAAATGGAGAAAGGTGGAGCAGCCTTGTTATGGAGTAGAAGAATTTTTTTTGACACTTGGAGTGTTGGGAAGTGATTTTTATGTGCTCTGTAGTCATGAGAAAACTGATATGTGGGTTATGAAGGAGTATGGGGTTAAAGAGTCTTGGACCAAACTGTATTCCATCAAATGTTATCTGTGTGAGCTTTCTCCACCCCTTTACATGTCAATTGAAGGTGAAATTTTGCACGTGCTTGAAACAAATTTAACGATATACAATCCAGAGGATGATTCAATGAGATATCCAGTGGTTACCATGCTTATGCCAATTGTCTGGAGGCTGAACTCTTTATTGGAAGCCTAGTTTCTCTAGTTTTACAAAACGAATCAATGACACAACATTGAAGGCTGCAAACTAACAACTTGTAAGTGTCCGCTCTATACATTTTTCCCATGTTTTTTTAAATCTGCTTCTGTTGTCAAGTATAGAACAATACATTCCATATATAAATGCCACCTTTTCAGCACATCTACTTAGATATGGTGGTTGCCCTTTTTATTGTTGCATAATTCTGTGGAACAACAACTTTTTGCAGTTTGTAGTTTTTGGTGCCTTTGGCATTCTAAGTAAATGATATTGGACTTTCTTTCTTTTTTTAAGCAGTGGCTTAATGGGGTACATCTTGTGCTGTTCTAGACAGAGTAAGAGTAATGAACACTAAGGTGTATGTGAATATGCCAATAATAATTAGCATATATAGTCCTTGACAGGGTCATTCTTTAGTCTAGGCCTTTGTCAATGATCGTTTTTTGTTACACTTGATGAAGAGACAGAGGAGCACATAAATCATAGAATAACAGTTAATGCCTGAAATGTCATCTATTTGGGTGTTTTCCCCTTGCTGCTAATAGCTTACTGTTATTTGGTTATTTGGTCAATCAAAAGTCTGAATCTTCTTTCACTTAGGTGATACCATTAACTTGAGCAAAAGTAGATTGAAGGAGAAAAAAATTGTAGGAAGTGTTAACTGTTATGATCTTGAGTGTATCAGGCTCTTCTCGACTAGTCATTCTCTCCATTTTCCTAGTTTCTACTTGGATGTATGACGTATGTCTTGTTTAAATTTCAATGGACCAGTTTTGTTTAGCTAAACAACTACTCCGACCATAGTTGAGAAGGTAGATATTACCATCATTCTAGGAGGACAAAACTTCACAAACATTGGTAGAAATCCTTATTTTCCAAAATTTTGGATCATTTTGTGTTTGAACAAAGACATATTTGGAATCCTTATACTCATATTTTGTGGATGAATTGCAGGGTTGTGCTGAATCATGCATGTGTACAGGGAAGCAAACTAACTGATCTTTTGGCAAACAAATCTACTACTACTATTGCCACTAATTGTTTGTATAAGATGCAGTTTATCTACTACTATCATTGTTATGAACAAATGTTTGTACTTCCTGTAATAGTATCTTGCTTTTGATTCCACCATCACTTGTTGTTTATTGTGATTACGTTATCACATTATTTTTTGGTTGTTATTGTTTCCTTATTAGTTGCTTTATTTTCTCCACTGCCTTTTTCGCTTTTCATAGCTACTTTGATATGTTGTACTCGAGTTGAGAGTCCTTCGGAAACAACCTCTTCACCTCTGTGAGGTAGGGGTATGGTCTGTGTACACTCTACCTTCCTAGACCCCACCTTGTGAAATTTCAGTGGATATGTTGTTGTAACCAAAACCAAAACGAAAAGAAAAGAAGATAAGTTCATATTGAAGAATAGAATAACAACTTATTTCTAGGCACAAAATCATATACATTTATGCATCATTCCACCAAGCTCTTTGGTTTTGTATAGACCGACTTTTGATGTCAAGAAAGAGAGACAATTGTTCCCCTCTGAACTTTAGAAATATCCAATTTCTGCATGTTTAATACCCGTAGAATGTGCATGATTGAAGTGAATTGCAAACCATCTGTCAATGTTTTGTTGGATAGAGTTATCCTGTACATGAGCTGATAGGTGATCTTTTCTCATATGTCAAAGTTTTGTTGTGCCGGTTGTCAAAAATGTGCTGATGGGAGGTGACGTATACTCCATGAATTTAGTCGAGATGTACATAAGCTGGTTGTTACTAACTTTTCTTCTATTCATACAAAAACTACAAACACATGTACAACATTCATTATTTGTTTTTTTCCTGTATACAAATCATCATACATTGTAAACCATTCCTACCTCTAAAGTAGAAGCATGGGGTACACTTAAAGTGTATGTAGGTGGTCTACTGTTCCTTCTCAAAAAGTCATAACCAAAATTTATAGCTATTTTCTTAAATAAGCTAGATCCTTGTTTGGCTCTTACATAGGAATGTCCCAATATGTAAGCTATGCCTGCTTCCCTTGCTTCCATCAGTTCCCTCAACTCCTCTTGTGCACTTCTATCAATCTTGGGTGATTCTGGTATAACAAACCTCACCCTTTTCTTAGGCTTGGTTACGCGTGGAGAAAGTATTTCTTTCCGTTCTGATGTTCCAACTAATTCAGCACTTACATCCTCGTCCTCACAAAGTTGAACACCTGATAGATGAGTTGACGGGGTTCCAACAACAGTCAGGTTTTCAAAATCCTTTCTAAGATCTTCACCATTAACATTCAACCCCATCTTTCCTGTTCTTATAAACTCAGCTATGCTACACACAAGATCATTCTCAAATTCTGAATCATCTTTATGAGCATCGCGATAACCATACCTGACAATGCATCTGTATATGCGGTACTCTCTTGGACCAATGTGTCCAACGAGAAAACGCTCCTCATGTTTAACATGAGGAACTGGGACAGATTTGACACAAAGGAATACTAAGACCTGGTGGAATGCTGGAAGATTGGTAACAAAGTGAGAGAAGATTGCTGGGATTCCAGATACGAGCTCAGTGTGTATGAGGCCAATGCCACGAACACGTACAATGCCTAGGCTGGGACCAAGACCGAGTAGCCACTCAACAGAGACCTTATTTTGGACATCAAATTCATACTTCTTTAAAGAGCCATAGTGCCAAATGCACATTACTATCATGAAAGCAAAGGCCATCACAATAGGTACCCATGCTCCTTCCAAAAATTTAATCAGAGAAGCTGAGAAATACAAGGCCTCAATCGCCCCAAAGAATATCACAAAGCAAAGTGCAAGGAGGACACTCTTGCGCCAGCACAAAACAATCACCAATGACATCAAACAAGTCGTAACCAGCATGACAGTTATGACTGCCAAACCTGATACAAAGCAAAAAATAGGGATGTGGATTAGAAATGAATATCATTCAGCATTGAACATGAAAATTGGTCTCCCATGTTGGAGGGAACAAATTCAACAAGTAATTTTGTTTTGGACAGAACCAAGCACAAAGAACATTATAGTAAACTTTAACAGTCAATCTATAGATTGATTATTTGATGAACTCGAATAAAGACACTTAAGTTTAACGCTCCATCAAAGAAGGTAAATGATTTCTACAAATCAAATTTTTACTTTCCCTTATTCATATGACCATACCTGAAGCATTGCCCATCCTTTTGGTGTCTCTAAAGCCAATGGTAACAGCCAAGCATAGTAGCATTAAGGTCCAATTGATCTCTGGAATATAAATCTGTCCATGTATTTTTGACGACGTATTCACTATTTTGACTCTAGGAAAGCAACCCAGAGAGGAGCATTGTTTAATAATTGAAAAGGTTCCAGTGATGATGGCTTGGCTCCCTACCACAGCTGCAAGTATTGCAATCACTAGAACAGGCAACCTTAGTATCTCTGAAACAACAAATTTGAGATGACCTTCATCAGCTGAATTTTCTTACCACCGTTATGTTTCCCCCGTAAAAGCAACTAGGAATATACATACCTGGTACTGAAACATAAAAGCCAATACCATAGCTATCACTTTCAATAACATGATGCTGTGAAAGATAAGCAGCTTGTCCCATATATGCAAGTATCAGTGATGGATAAACCATGAAGGTAAAAGCAATCTGCAAAAGGGAAAATAGTCTCTTATACATCCAACTCTGGTAGAAATACACAAGTTGACTATATGTAAACAATCAACTGGAGTCAGTTTTTCTCTTTTTCTATAGAAAAAAAGAGAACCTTCAAGGAGATGTACCTTGAAACTATTCTAACTGACCATTAATTCATCATATTGTTATCACATCAGTAACAAGTGGGAAATTCAATATTAGCTCTCTGGAAAGAGGATTACTGTCAACAGTTGCATTGCATATATTTTTGTATGGTATAACCGTCTCATTTAAAAGCTTCGATACTAGAGAGGGTTCATTATTAATATCTATTTTAGGTCTTCAGTACATCCTCGTACGTGTGAGCCTATTACTTTTTCTTAGGCCTGACACGTGAAAATACTTTTTGAGAAGTTGTGGTGAGACTTCCGAAATCAGAACCTCTACATGATGAATGTGTGACCATTAAGCCTATTCAAGTATGCAGAACAGGAAATAACATGAAGAATGAATATATACCTGTATTGATAACTGGGAGAAATGTCCTAGATCAGCAAACATTGCTTCTGAACCTGAAAGACATACTTGTATATTTGATGATCATCGTACCAAAAGAAATAGTAGTAGATAACTCTTTTGCTTGAGGAAAATAATCAGAAAGCAATGAACAACTATATTTTACCTGTTATGCACAGGAGGATCCCTCCCAAGGACATCCAGCCTCCTCTTTGAGTTTTTTTCAGGAATTTGTACATGTAATATGGAGACAGTGCTCGATACACATGACGGTCCCACTTTATTATATTATATACACCAATAGCACTGATACACATAAGCCATATTATCACAACAGGTGCAAACAAAAATCCAACCCTGTGGGTGCCATAATGCTGAAGGGCAAACAAGGCTATCAGTATGACACAAGTAAGTGGAACTTCTACATCTGCAAATGACATATTTTAGAAAGATAGCATGTCATTTTGAGCATAGGGATCAAGAATTAAATAGTATTTTGAATGACCTACACAAATTTGAATAAAATAAAGAAATCGAAGCTAGAATATATCACTCAAACAGACATGTTCAAAAGGTCCTCACAATAAAATGTTAGACCCTTCTTATTCTAACGTCTTATGTTGCCTCTTTTCCTTTGTGTAAATATTTTGCCAAACTATGTATGGTACACGTTATATTAAAGAATCTCCAAATGGTAGGAAGAGAATTCTAGATGTTCTTTCATGATTAAGCAGGCTGAAAACCTATTAAGATAGACATTTTAAGCTATGAAGACATTGAAACAATGTGAATAATCACTTTTGGCACGATTTTGGAGCACTACCAGGGGATATTATGTTCCCTGTATCTCTCAAGGTCTGAGGATATTTCTCACTATACTTTGCCAGCATCAACGATTGCACCTAACTTATGAAAAAAATCTGGTTTCTCCTAAATTCATTGGCTGTCATTTGGAATCACAAATCATTTGTGTGGACTTGTGTTTGGAGAATATACAGGACACTAAAAGTAATAAACTAAAACCAAATATTTGTTGGCTGATAACTTTGCATTTACATCTATGGTTGCCTTCGAATCGTATTTGCTCCAGTCAGATGGAATTGGTAATCTATAGATATGTTAATTAGCATATGATAAGAACACCACGGGTTTCAAGAAGTTGGAAATCCATTTCTCATGACTTCAAAATGTGCACTATGGAAATAGTACTAGTGCTTTATAATCTTTAACTTCAAATTCTGTCGTTTTGAAAAAGGTCAAACCACTTAATAAAGAGTACACAGTCATTTTTATTTCTCTTATTTACCAGATTATCTGAAACCGTTTAAATTTGAACTTGAAGGTTCATCAAGTTTCCCCTTGGTGAAAAGCTATAGCACATGTTTCATGAGACCTAAAGGTCAAAAGGCACAATCACTTTTTTCATTATTTGGTAGGTTAGAAAGGCACAATCACTGTTAATCGTACAGTTTTTCTTCGAGGTTAAGCAGCTTAAGAAAAAACATATAGCATAATGATCTCATAGAAAAAGATTAGATAATACTTACATTTGTGATGTTCTTTTCCAATAGCAAGTTCAATGCCAGATACTGCTGAGAAAACTGCACAAAAGTCCACAAAAAGTGAATGATGTCAGAAACTAACAAACACCACAAATTCCAAACTCTTGGTCAACCAATCAACCATGCTACAATCCCAAGTCAGTTGAAGCCGGTTATATGAATCATCTATTCCGTTCTATTCAGGTCCACTAAGGCAATATTTACATGTCTACCAGGACATGATTCTCAAAATCCAACACTTATTCCTCCAAGGGAAACTAGTTTAATTCTAAGTAGTTAAAGGCTATTTATCCAAGTTCCTTAGAGAGAGGTGTCTCACGCCTCTAGGTAAAGACGAAACAAGAGTCAATGGCAAGGGTGAATTGCCACCATGAACCAAGTATTGGGAAGGTTGAGGATCAAGTTTCCTTTTCATTTCCGAGTGGTAGCTGGCAAAAATTATATGCAGAAAAGCGGTAAGAACTAGAAAAAATTGTGCACTAGCAATAATAACAACCTAGCTAGTGTAATCCACAAGTGGGGTCTGCAGAGGCTGGCATGTACGCAGTCTTACTCCTACTTTGTGAAGGTAGATAGGTTGTTTCCGACAAACCACGGCTCAAGTAAAGAATATCAAAAAACAAGTGTGCAAAGCAAATTCCTTTAGTGGAAAAAAAACCATGCTGAAAACAATGAAAACAAGAACAGTAGCAACAACAAATAAATACAATAACTGAAGCAAGGGAATTAACATGTAATACTAGAATCGAAGAAAGCACAGCAGCAATAAATGCAAGAATATTTATGTCATCAATGCAATCACTTGGGATGTAATCTTTGAAGTTCGAATCGAGGCTTCGGAGCAGAATTGACTATTGTCATACCTGAAAGAGCAGGTGTGAGGATGCCATCTCCAATAACCATACAAGCTCCAATTAAAGCCAATACAAGCAGAAATCTCTGCAAAACTCTATGTCTCTCCAAAGTTGATTTAAGTGTGGCCCCAAAAGTAGTTGGAGCAGGACTAATGATATTATCTTTCTTATAACTTGATAAGTCTTCATCTGCTAACTGACAACTGGGCAATGAATTAACCTTAGCATGTCTACAAAGTAGTGAATACAAAGCAAATGTTCCGCCTTCACCATTATCATCAGCTTTAAGCACAATGAACACATACTTCAAAAGAGGAACCAAAGTCAATGTCCAAAACACAAATGATAAAACCCCATAAATTTCTTCATTACTCTCTGAATGTGTAATGTCTTCAGCAAAAGTACTCTTATACACATACAAAGGTGATGTACTCAAATCCCCATAAACAACTCCTAAACTCTGATAAGCCAATGTCAAGATTGTCTTCCAAGATTCTTTCTGCAAACCCCACAAAAAATTATCAAAAGGGTGATCTTAAATTTCTAAAAAATTAACTAAAAAACTAAACTTTTAAGACTTTACCTTCACACGATTCTGATTAACCCCTGTTTCCAGATCCATAGCAGGTATTTTTTAGAACCATAAAGATACAATTTTTATTGAAATTTCAAGAATTTCAACCAATACCCATTAATCTTTACCTCAACACAAGAACAAAACTTTCAAGAAAATACAAAAAACAACACAACCACAAAGATTATTGGGAAATCAAGATTCATATAATGGAGAAAATGACTGTGGTAGCTGTAGCAGGAAGACAGCTGAGGGTGGGTGGGTAGCCAGGTAGGGGGAGGGGGGGTGGAGTGGATTACAATATGCTAAAATGCAGTTGAACAGCTCTTTGCCACAGAGATATTGCTCTAAGCAAATGACAGGGAAAGGTAAGAAAAATTTGGAATCTGAGCATAAGAGTAAGAGAATATTTTGGACATCAACACTTTTAGACAAATTTAGGAAGTGTTATTTTTTTAAATAAAAAAAACATATTATTTATTTATATGATGTTTTTATTTTTATTTTTATTTTGCTTTGTGAGATAAATGAAAAGAAGAAAAGAAAGTAAGATATATCATTTTCAATTGGCCCTGGGGGAGAGTCGAAAGTTGGAGGTTTATGAGAGAGTGGGGCTTATGATAGCTTGCATACTCTCTCATTTCGTATTTTACGGGTGTTTGATTAAGTTCAAAATTTAAGAATGAAATAAATTTTAAAAATATTTTAATTCGAAATAAAATGTAGATGTTCATGTATTTGTAAGTTAGTTTATCAAGAAGAAAAAGTTTAATATTGAATTGTTACTTTTTTCAATTTAAAATAATTTTAATCTTTGAAAGTTGATCCAAAATATATAATTGATAATTTACCAAATTAGGAAGGTGTTAATTCTTTTTTCTAAATTTTTCATTGACATATTTCGAATCAATAATAAATATAGAAAGTTAATGATAATTATGTCTACCTAAAAAGGAAAAGAAAACCTAATTTTCTTTTTTCTAATTTTTTCCATTGATATATTTCTAATCAATATAGAAAGCTACTGATAGTTATGTCTATCTAAAAAGGGAAAAAATCATAATTAAGGATATTATGGTTAAAACTCCTCTTAATTTTTAGGAGTAATTGAGGGTTTGTTTGAAAATTATAATCTAATAATATAACTACAAATTCTCAATCTCTCGTCAGAATTGGAAAATGTAATTATTCCTTCCAAGTTATATTCAATTTCTATTGAATGAAATAATTACTTGATCAAATAAATAGGTCAAATTGTGAAATTATATCTAATTACATTCAAATTTTTTCTCAAATCCAATTCTCATGTGGCTCTCTAAACAAGCCCCAAGTGAATTCTCCATGTGACTAAACCTAAAACATCAATTCTTTTAGAAATGAGAGAGTGTTAAATATAAAAATATATCATTTTAAAAAAATAGCGATAAATAAAATAATATTGCAAAAATTAAGATAAAAGAAAGTTTTCATATTTCCAATATTCATAGCACATAAAGCTTAGTAGTGGTGCCAACAATGTTACTTGAAGGTATTCAAAATTTAATATATATGCCTAAAAAAATAGAATAGTACTTATTTTTAACACACATATATATATATATAGTTTTTATATACACAATATATTTGTTAGATAAAGAGTATATAATAAACAACCATTATTAAAATATTAAATCTTATCCATATAAAGAGTAACAACCATCGTTAGATCATTAAATCTCATCTATATGTTCATCTGAAAAAGAATTAACTATGTCATGATATATAAGAAACATTAAAATTGAAAATCGATTGGTATTTACACTATATAATACCACCATTTTTTTTTTATTATTATTCCCAAAATTCTAAAAGCGTAATTGGTCACGATCTTTCGTTAAACATATTAAGACATGTAATTACATTCAATTACATCATCCAATTACTCTTTACATTTCTTTTTACATATTATTTTTTAATTAAACACTTCATTTAAGAAATCATTTAATAGAAAACTACTTAATTACTATGTCGTGCATATTAATTATGATTTGAAAATTTATATTTATTTATGTTATGATAAGAATAATATTTTAAAAAATTAATGATTTTTCTTGATTTATTGAAATTGACAAATACAAAAAAAATATGGAGCGATACAAGATAGCTTTCTAAGTTCTATTCATTGATGTTACTTGTTAGTTATTAATTAGTATATAACTTTCTTTTTCATTCTTGAATTAAATGTTTAGTTTCTACTTTTATTATTTGGTTTGAATTTATTCGTGAAAACCTACTTAAAATTCACCACAAAAGACGTGTAATTCTGCTCTTTATCTTACTTGAAGTATTGGAAACTAAAACTTAATAATATAATTTTAAAAACGTGCAAAAGAAAATAGAATATCATTTGGGACCTTGAAGTTCTTTTGGGAAAGAGTGGGTGGTTTGTAACTTCACTCAAGTAATTAGCATAAACAAATAAATGGTGTATTCATTAGCTTAAACTTTTAGATGATTTGATTACACACTTTAATATGATATTAATTTCGATTATATCAGATAGAGCTCTAAGTTTCAGGTTTCACCGTAACCTATTTACAGAGGGGGGCCCAACCTATAGGTGGGGTGCACGTGCACCCGTTAACTTCGGAAAAAATTATGTATATATATGTATATTTATTTGAGAAACTGACATAAATTAGGATATAATTAACAGTGCACCCATGAAGAGTATAAGTGTGCCATTGTGCTACTGATACAAACTAGAAGAACCTCCCATGAAAGACCTAGGTTCGAATCCGCTTCAAATCGCTCATAAACAATGGTACGCAATCTTCTTTCTAATAAATTAATAAAGTATGAAGAATTGGTTATACACTCCAATAAAAACATTAATTATTTCCATGAAGTTTTTTTTAGAGAATAAAATTACATCACTAATCTATGAAAGTGGACTCCATGATATATATTATGCCATAAGAAATCAAAGCACGACAACCTTTTAATAGTGGTTTTTACATTATTTTATTTTTAATATTTATTTTCAAAGTTATGGTACTTACTAGGGGAGTTCATATTTAGTTTTTTTTTAAAGCTAATTAAATATTCTATTTTTCTTCTGACAAAAAAAAGTAAGACTAGAGATTAAATTAAAATAATCTTGTGATTAGTGACAATCTACCGACCACATATTATGTCTACAATTGTATTTTGGGTCTTTGAAATATGCGTCAACATTTAAAAATAGACATATGATAGGATAATTACGAGTTACTCTAAACACTAATTCATTCAACTAGTTTATAAAATATATATACAAAATATATAGATGATATATATATTTTATATTAATATACATACATTTTACTTATAGTGTATATGTTGCATATGTTTCTGCTATGTTGATTCATACGATATATATCTGTAACTTTTTTTGATTAAGTGTTGTATTAATTTTCTGTCTCGATCATAAAACATGATGGAAGAGCCTAATGAAAATAATAATACTATAATAAATAACTTGCATTATTGTTCAAGGTCTTCACTATGCTCTCCCCACGCTTGATTTAATTTATTTTTTTATTAATAAATATAATAATAGGAATGTTTCTAGAAAAACAATTAAATTTAATCAAGTGTTATTGAATGAATCTTGAGTCTCAATTCCGAGGCGATTGGTCAGACCTGTTCGTAATTTTCATTGTCAGATAAATTAAGTTAGCATTTGATTATAAATTTAATATATGTTTGATTAATATTTTTAAAAGTATATTTTTACCTTTTAAAAAAAAAAAAATCATAACACATGATTTATATCAAAAGTTTAGTACAAAGTCAATATATTATCCAAAAATCATCACACAAACCACAACAAAGTACAACTAAAGTAATTAGTTTTAGCGTTTCATGTTTTAGAGTACAACATCACCATATGAAAATATTTGTTAGCTCAATTTTTTTATAAGTCGTTAAGTCATTGAACTTATTTTTTTGGTCATATAAATGAATATCTTGCAAAAGTTGGGGTTAAGTGAATAAGGCATTGTCCGTGAAAAAATTGTTGGCTAAATTATGTTTTTTCAAAACAAATTGTAACTAGATAATTACAGTTATCTGAACGTAGATATCAATTTCAAAATTGTGTTTTATGAGTGAAAAGAGTAGACAAAATTAGATAGAGTCACAAATAGATGTTTTTTTTTAATATATATAAAATATAAAATATTGAGTAAATTTTAAATGAACTCAACAACTATATTTTGATCCAATTTTTTTCTCTTGGAATTTTGAGTTTTTTGCCATTTCTTTGTCTTCTAAGACTAAACAAATTTTACCAATTTTTTTTTTCAATCACACTATATAAAAAATAAATTTTATATCCAACTAAATCTCCAAAAGTTGTATGATTTCAACACCCCACAACTAATCTTGTGAGATAGCTTAACATTATTCAAAACAACTTTTTCCTATAATTATTGTTCAACAAAATATGGAAAATGACTAATATTTGAAGAAACAAAACCAAAATCAAAACTAAACAAGTTGTTTGGGTAGATAAGAAGTTGAATTGGCATGAAGTTGACCAAACAAACAAGAAAGGGTTGTCATAAACACACACACACGAGTCTTTGACTATACATTTATAATAATAAGATATGCTATATATGTATGTTTTACCTAACTAGCTACTATACATTTTTTTGTCTCCATCATGCAAAACAAAATTTCAACTATGATTTTTCTTCAAGATTTAAGAGTAGTTCATTTCTCTTTTTTCTTTTGTTAGTGGGATGCATATATAGTCATTCCTAAGAAAAGTATTAATGACTGATTTCATAACATGAAACCGTGACCGATGATACGAAGATAATTTTATTAATTCCATTTCAATTGGTAGCTCTAATTAATTTCTTTTTCTCTTTTGTTGTATATGAATTTTGATGAATACGCTAAGAAAGAAAATAAATAATAGGACACGATGTCATTAAAGCAAAATAACTTGGATAGCTGTCAATGAAGTTGACATGAAAAATCTAAATAATTAAAAGATATCAAAAATCAAATCATATAAGCTTACGCAGACAACTTCTTGACCTACCCCACCCCCACGCCACCCACTAAACGAAAAAAGATAACGATGATTAATCTACAAAAATATTTAAGTCTGCATTTAAATTTGTAAATTAATATTTATTTTGTTAATAAGTTTATTCATTAATTAAATTTTAACTTGAAATAATTATTCGAAAGGTAAACAACTTGTTTACGAATAATTTAAGTAAAATAGTGATAATTTATATTACTAATTCACAAAAGTTATGTCCAAAATCAAATCCAATATTAGATTAATGTCCAAATTAAAGGGTAGATTTGATATGCATCTAAAAAATAAGACCAAATAAAACTATAGTGTCCTACAATAGTAGGGTTGCCTTATAATATATTTAAGGGATTGCTTGTCTTTTAATTGTTTCCTTGAATTAGTCAAAATTTGATATTTTGTATTTTACACCCAAAATATTGAGAAAAATACTTTTGGGTCAAAGGAGGTCCTTTTACCCTTAAAAAGGTGAGGCGGGGGCGCGGGGGTAATCCCTATATTGAAAGGTTAAAGAGGGTAAAGTGAAATTTACTTTAATATTTATGTAATTATAAAAAAAATATTATGATCATAAATATGTCACAATATTTAAGATCTTCCTTTAATGAAAGTAATTAATAGTAATATGTTATTTTCCATCATTTATCCTTTGATCTCCCTTTTTATGGCAATTTCTTTTACATATTTTTTTTTAAAAAAAAAGAACTCCCAAAATGGAATTTTCTGGAAAAACAAAGAAAAAGAAATTGGGGATATAAAAAAAAAAGTGAAAAAGATGAGTGAAGTTGACTTACTTGAACCCAAACGTGCCACATCAGCTGTGTTTGCACGGTTGGTTTTGGTTCGATAATTTTGATTTTAATTCTTGAAAATAATATATCATTGTATACTGGATTTATTCGATATCGTTTGGTATGTTTAGGTTCAGTATAAATATTTGCGGTACAATGAATCAGTAATCATAATAATCTTTTCGACTTTAACATACATATATTTTTATACGTAATAAAGAAGGCTAGAGAATTATGACTTCAAATTTTAAAGAAATGTTTATACATGCTAACACATAACATGTATTGAAATATTCAAAAGAAAGTACAATCAATTTGGTTTTTAATGAATTACACAAAAAATATATATTTCAATCAAGATAAAGTAGTCAAATTTCCAACGTCATTGATTAGTATTGTAGTAATACAAACATGAGTTATATAATAACTATATACTTCAGTATGATATTTAATATTCTGATATTTCTATATTTACTTATAAATATCGAATATTACAAAAATTTAAAACACATACCAAATAACATAATACTAAAATTGCAATATAATAATTTAATATCTCCTATATTAATCCTTAACGAACATAGATACAACAAGGAGCGTGCATTCTAAGTTCCAACCGCTTTATATAAGTGAATGTCGAATTATGACTTCCATATAATAATTTCATTTGATATTCGATAACTTATTTGGAATCCGATTAAACTTGAGCTCGTATTGAGAAGTTCAATAATGAGAAGTAAGTGCTCTTTAATAAATACAATTTCATATTTAAAACTCGAAATTATACTATCTAGTTAAAAATAAAATCTTAATGCTTATTATCTAGTGTCGGGTAAATAAAATATCTAATTATATTTCCACTATAGCCTTTATAATACGTGCAATGACTACTCTAGAGATGTTACACTACTTTTCATGGAGTTGTTGTATAAATTATATATTGCTTATCACTCCATTAAATCTTCCAAAAAGGGTGTTTAATTATGGCAATACAATTTTGACAAAACGTGATTTCTGCTCTCACTTTATGTCAAAAAATCAATTATGATGCAATCTTTTTTTCTCTAAATATGGGGGAAATAAATAAAGCAAATAGCGATAGTGGTTAAAAATTGACAATCAACATTAGAAAATAGAATTATTACTCCATATGATTTGATTTAAAAGAAGTCCACGCTGCACTACTAGAAAATATGAAATTAATTTCAAAACTTATCAATAATTATTACCTAATCTATTGCAAAAGAAAACTCTTAGCTAATTGATTTTTTAAATAATTCGTAGCTAAATGATATTAACATAAATTATTTTTTGTTTAACTATGTCAGTGTTTGTCGCTAATTCCTTATTTTTCTAGTAGTGTCGTTACTCGTTAACACTAACAAACCTTGATTTTAAAAATGCAAAAGGAAAAAATTGTCCCTCATTTTTTTTGTTTTTTACTCGATACCCTAAACTAGAATTGAAGTTCAACTAAATCAGGTTTTCTATAAAAAAAAATCTCATATTAAGAGGTAAGTGCTCCCAAATAAAATCAATATCATATTCATAACTCAAATTCAAAATATTTGACTAAAAATGACAAAAATACTTACCACTTCATCTAAAATCCTTATTAATTGGTTAGAGGTAGAACTTACCCGCACGGCCGCACCTAATATATACACAAAATACATGCATGTCATGTGTTTGAATTTATAATTTATTTTACTTAACCTTAATTAGCTAACATGCGTTTTACTTCATTAAATCACGTATAATCATGATAATTGTATTTGGCGATGGCCGTGTGATTAAGTTTTTACTTCCGCGTAGCTTTTAAAAAAAATAGGACGATTATTCTCTACATTTTATTTTGATTTTTGAGAAACTTCTCATTGTCAGCCCAACTTATAAATAGTTTTTTGCAAAGGAAAAATTCGTTTGGCCAGAAAATTTAGTCAGAATTTAACCAGAATGATAAAATAACATATTTCATACTATGTTATTTTACCTTTTTGAACATTTTTATTTTTTTAATTTTAATATATTTTAATTAAAAAATAAAAAAAGATCAGCTTATTTTAAAATAAAAAGAATATTATAGACTTTTTAAATTTCTGTGGCCATTTAGCATTACCCTTTGCAAAATTACTTAACTACGATCACTAATAAGAATTACTTGAAATCACAAATTGAAATTGAAATTTTATTGTTTTAATAGAATTTGGGATTTGAAATCATAGCAATTATATCTGCTAAATTAATTACTATTAATTATAGCTTTAATTCAGTCAACTCATCCCACTTGGACTCTTGCCTATTTATGACTAGACTAGAAGTATCAAGTAATGGTGGGTGGATATATTCAAAGAATTGAATAAATGCACATATTAATTTATTTTTATCTCAATGAGTTATTATCATAATATAGTCAAAACATGTACAATTTTTTTTTTCAATGTCATTTCTTAGGAAAATAATAATTTATGTTTGTGGTTAGGATCCTAACACATAGATTAAGTTTGAATGTTTGAGTTTAGCTAGATTAGCCAGAATTTTATGTTCAAAAATGACAAGACATAATTAGGTAAACTTATATTTATGTGGTTGATCACAGAGGATTAGATGGAAAAATATTTGATCATGATTATGAACGACATTAATTGGAATTGTTTGGTGATGACCATGAATATGTGTTGTTTATTAAATGACTAAATTCTTACAATTAAAAACAAACAGAAAAAATCATATGAATGATTCATTCATGACCAATGAATCTCCTTACCTTAGGACAATTAATCTAAAGTGAAAGAGATTATTGTACTAATAATAGAGAAGTATTGAGAACATCCCTAAATTCAATTCGAAAATTATTAGTTTCATTCTCCAACTACTGACAACCTTAAAAATACTCATTTACTTGAGTGACTGAACTTAAATACACCCGATCGATCTTGCAACATAGTGAAATACATTCCTAAATCCTCGCTAAATTTAGGAGTGTTCTCAGTACATCTCTCAATTTTTTATTAAAAGCCCACAAGAGTTTGAGACCACTTGATATGTCATGTGACAAATTGCGGAGGGGGGGTGTATCTACGTTTAGTTAGTCTTGAAGTAGAGGAGTATTATAAAGACTGTCAATAGTTTATGGACGAAATTAATAATTTATGTCAAGTTAACAAATGCTTTTAATATTTCTCTCTAATATTTATTATCTTTGATTCAGGTTATAATACACACAGTAGCGAGGTCAATTTTTTTAGAGATAATAGTTTTTAAAAAAACCTTAAACTTGGAGGAAAACGTTATATTTGAAATTAAGTTGAAATAAGATGTTGAAAGTATAATTAACCTGCTTTTTGAAATTTAAATAATGGATAAATTTGATAAACTTACTTGAAACAATCTCCAAATATTTAAATTTCTTGAAAAGAAATATGTACGTTCCAAACAAAACAAGTAGTTTCTCCATTAAATTAAAATATAGTACATATTTAATTTTATGTACAAGTAGTTTCAAAACTTTTTTGCAAAATGGTACTTTTTGTGGGTCTATTAATAATAAAATTTTAATGGCCGACATTTCTTCTTGATTTGGACATTTTCTAAAAATATCTAGACAAAAGAAAAAATTGTTATTATGTTTATTTAATCTTTTTTTAACTTAATTTTACTACTAACAATTGTAGAAGAAAACTTTTTTTTTCTTTTTTCCAAAGTTGGTATTGTATACCTACTTTTTCTTCTGAAAATTTCCACACAAATTGTTGGTTCATACCAAACAATTTACTAATTAATTGTTTATAAAATTTCTTCACTTCAGTTGACCTACATTGTATTTGGGATGTTTACTTGACGCTTAATGTTGTCTATATAATATAATAATAGTTAATTATTTTTATAATCTAACAAGGTGAAAGTTTGAATAACCAATCAATCGAACTATTTTATCTGGTTTATATTAAATTAAACACATATTTGATATTATACCTAAATATTTTATTTTTATCCAATGAACCAAACATCTAGAAATAAAAGTTCATTTTGTACATTTTGATGTATTTATCTCAGAATTAGTAATTATGAGATTGTTATTCTGCATTGAAGGTGATGTAATTTTTTTTTTATATAATTATGATATAACTTATTTCGAAACTGCTAGTTTTAGATTAATAAAAATTTAACGAAATAAGAAATAATAATCTCATATTTTATCTCAAAATTACTATATATTTCTTATCTAACAAAACAAAATATCGAATGCCACGATACTAAAATATTTGATACATGAAACCATATCGAAATCTACGATCTACAATTAATATAATAGAGAATTAGAGATATATAATCTTTGTTGATTAACAAAAAGGATGGAAAATGTCTACAATTAGAAAACTCAAGCTATTAAATATCGAAAGGGAACGGTTCAAAATAGAAGAACATGGATCACACAAATCAAAATCAACACATACAAACTTACATGCTTAACACAACACACAACACAATAACACGTTTTCATTAGGTATTTTGGTAAGTAGTTTGACTAAATATCTAAATGTATGAGTGTGTTTGGTACGAAGAAAAATATTATTCGATTTTCTTATATATGATGATTAGTAAAAAAGTTTTAGAGACATTTCAGACCGATTAATGTGTCTCTCTAACTTTAACACACCTCATCTTCATCACCATCCCCAGTGACCCCATCCCCACCACCCTGCACTCCCTACCTCACCTCACTACTAAAAAAACATTATTTTCTAATTGAAAATTTCTACTAAATGATGTTTAGTGACTATTTCTATAGATATTTTGATTGAATCAGTAAGAAAAGAAAAAAAATATCATTTTCACACGAAAAAAATTAGGAAGCCTTTCAATATTTCAGTGAAAGTTTATTTTTTTTACCATGCATTTTTTTAGTGATCTGGTTTGGTAGAAAATGAGGGAAAAATCATGTTTTATAATATAAATTTCTCATTGATTTACGATGAGAAAAACCTTTGTTTCTAGTAATACTTCCGTGATATTTATCTAAATTATATATAAATATTCTTATAATTATTATTTTTTGTTGACATATCAAATATTAAAAAACAAAAAAAAAACCTAGCACTTAATTTCCTAGAAACATGTTCCAAAATAATATTTCCTTCGTATCAAACACACCCGAATAAGTAGTTGTCATAAAGTGTTTTAGTTGCCGCCTAAGTAGGTTAACAATTAGGAACGTATTACATTGGCATACTAAGCTATATAATATATAGTTAGGTAAAACGTCAAATATATCCATCAAACACCTAAAGTAATTATATTATATCATATCCAAGTAAATAAGCCAAAATAAGTGAATATATAATAAGGTTGTCCTTAATTAGGGTGTCTAAAAACATTATATTATTGATCACCCACCTTTTCTATCTTTTTTTCCTCCATATTTTAAGAGATTTATTTTATCATTGTTTTCTTGTTTGGAATTCTATGTCCTACTAATAAAAAGAGGATTAGGTGAATACTAAATATAAATATTGAGGGTTTTGCTTTCGAATTTGAGAAATGAAAAATTATCTTTAATAAGGAACGATAAATCTTTATAATGAACTTTTCAATATAAATCTGAAAAAGCCAAGCTCTAAAATAAATATCAAATATTGAATAAAAAAAATGAACACATAACATACTACTTGTTTTTTTTTTTCAATAAATAATTTATCATTATTATATAACTCCAAAGCATCAATTCACATAAAAAGAGCCGCTAAGTGAATTTCCTCATCACACAAAAGATATTCATGTGTGTACCATATTATATGGATAATCCGATCCACAAAATCATGATTGGAAAATGAGATTTTTTTAAGGAAAGGTTGAGATATTTTATGATATTAAAGTATTTCTAAATAAGGAAACATCTTTTAATTGTCTTAATAACCGGATCAAACTGAAAATTCTAATCGATTTGAAATGAGTAAAACAAAAAAGGAAAAATCGCTCAACAAATTAAATTTGTCGAAAGATTTTTTGTTATACAAGTTGTTTGAAAAGCATTGTTGAAGTTTTCTATTTGATTGTATCAAGAGATCCCAAGGCATTAGAATTTTCATATTGGTCCAAGTCATTTTAGGACAAATGAATCATTTATGACGAAGAGAGTGAACCGTAAAAGAATAATTTTAATTATAACCAATATAACTGATCTGTGTTTTCAATAGTTTACAATTCTTCTTCATAAACAAATCTTTTTGAATGTAGGATGAAATTTGAAGCTACTGTTAAATAAATAATTATATCAACTTAATTGTTTAACTAGAGTTGTAATAAAAAAACAAAAAAACAAAAAAGTGTTTTGAGTTGAGTGGTTGGATTATGATCATTTCAACAAATAGATTTCAAATGCTACTAAATTGAATGAGATATGACAAGTTTTTCTTTTTGGACTCGGAAAAATTTATAGTTGTTGTTCTTCAGGTGCACATTGAATAAATTTGTATATATGCAATAACTCACAAATTACATAGAAAACGTAAACTGTACTAGATAAATCATCAACGAGGTCGATTGAGAAACATTAACTGAAGAAATCGATCACTGATCTTCCTTACGGAATATCAAAGTGTTTCTATTTGGAGATTGGACCCATGTAGTCACTTCAACCCAACTAAGGCCACTCTAGTAATGCATACACCATGATAAAGACTTTTAAGTAATGTACCTAAATTTTGATATTTGACATAAAGCTTTTACCTAATTATCTCTCTTTCTCTTTCACTTTTTATGATTGAATTGGTGACTAAAAATGAAAATGGGATTTATTTTATGCAAAAGAAGTTGACATCATTAAAGTCAATAATCAAAGTGGCTATTTACGTAAACTCAAGACATCCTCATCAATAGCTCCCACACGTGGAAGATTGTTTCATATTGGGCCCTTTCACCAAATGGTCCAATTATTCATGATTTGGACCTCTCAATTTGTCTTTTTTTATTGATTGGATTAGAGACTTGGACCCACTTTCAAGAAAATTCAATTTGTTTTTTGGACATGGACAAAGGCTGCATATATATATTACACATATACATCAAGGATAAGTATTGGAGTAGTTAGTTTCAAGTTTCAACCATATTTGATGTTTTCTTGGAACACCCAACTTGAACAAGTAAAACTTGATGTAATGGTAGGAGTCGTCTGGTCGCTGGTTAAAATTATGCGAGTATCAATGAGTTTTTCAATAAAATACACCAATTCCTTCATAACGTATACATGTCTTAGTTATGCGATTTTTCAAAATTGCAAACCAGTGGTTGCATTAATTTGTTACATGAATAACTTACTTCTTAACTAGATATTAAATGTTGTATAACTTATAAATAAATTAATGCATACACAAGTCACATCTTTACTAGCTACCAAACGACTCTACTCTTTTATAGTGTTT
Organism: Solanum stenotomum; assembly: GCF_019186545.1. NCBI lineage: Eukaryota > Viridiplantae > Streptophyta > Magnoliopsida > Solanales > Solanaceae > Solanum > Solanum stenotomum. Next base: position 45,666,983 of record NC_064287.1, on the reverse strand, counting down.
TTCTTTTCCATTAGATATTCGATATTCATTTTGATATTTCGACTAATTTGAATATGAATTTTTTTTAAAAAGAAACTTCTTAATAGGATATTTTTTACTTACAGCACTTGAACCCCCAAGCATCTAGTTAAAGGTACAACGAGTGTTATCCATTGCATTATCACTTTTGGTGGTTTACTTTTACCCAATGCCTCTCTTTCTTTCTAGAAAGGAAATATATATATAGTGCATGGACACATTCATAATGTTGGCATCATGATATGTCACAAACCATTTTACGTAGTGAAAATTAAGTCGGAAGAAAGTGAGAATGACCTTTAAATCCTGAATGGGACATGTGCTACAATCCGCTAGAAGAAATCATTCCACCAATTAAAAAATCAATTTGTCAAGATCCAAATTCGAATTAATTTATTTCCTCATTTTTTGGTACAATGTTGAACAAATTGAAGAAAAAAAAATCAACTCTGGAAAAAATCCATTTTTTCCCTTATTTTGAGTCTTGTCTTTATTTATTTTTGTAATCTTCTGTTCATAAAAGTGTAGGACACTTCTGTTGAAATTTTCTACATGAATAAATGGCTGCTGCCTTAAATTATACCACCTTTAATGAGAATTATGATTGCCATTCCTTGTTACCTTATCAAAATATATATAAAGAAGATTTAGTCTAAATACCAACACCACCAATCGCTTAAACTAAAAATAACCAACCAAGGTATAACACATGTATTATCCATGCAAAGTATGTGTATAATTATTTTTAGTCTGTGTATATCAGCTAGAAAAAGTAAATAGTGAATCTGACCGATTGTTTGAGGTGGAGACCCCTCACCATAATTTTTTTATATATTCAATTTTATTAGTACTTCCATTCTAGAAGAAGTTAAGAGTCAAAAAACAAGAAGTGAAAAATGGTGTTGGTTCAAGAATTTTCTACTTATCAATGATTTCTTAGCCATTAATATCAATTTAGTGAGGGGGGACCAACCAAGTGTCAATGAAAAGGATAGAAAATGTTTCCTCCATGGCATTTCTACTTGAGTATTTGGAAACCTTAATGCTCATATATATAGGAACACTAGTGAAAGAAAATTAAAATTGAAGGTCAATAATTATGTTGCTTTTACATTTGGCATCTTTATTTTTGGACCACTCCAAATTATCACCATAAGATAACACCTTTCACTTTTTCTGTTTTTTTTTTCTTCTTTGGGAAGTATTGATAGCCACTTAAAGGTCAATCTTTTAGAATATGAGATATAGTACTTCCTTTGTAGAATCTATGTCTTGCGATTAGAAAAAGTAAATTGTTAATTCGATCAGCTATTTGTGTAAAAATTCTTTAGTTATTTCACCTGCTATCGTACACCAACCTATATTTTTTTGTTGCTTTTATTGAATGAAGTTGTTAACAAGTGTGAAATAGTAAAAAAAATTAATTAAAAAAATCAATAATTGTATTTAATTTTAAGTATTAGTGATTCATTGGACTAACATCTTTCATAAAAGTGAGAAATTGGGAAAGCTTCTACTTCAAGTACCTTAGCATATGAGAAAAAAAGAAGCAAAAAAGAGAGTAAAAAAGCATATTATATTTTTATGTTACCCATATGTAAAAATCACACCATATACACATTTAAGGGTCAATATTACAAGTTTTAAACACATTCTTAAAATATTCTTACTTATAGCAGTTTATTTACGGGTTATAACATATTACTTAAATTTAAATTTATTTAAAAATTAATTACAGGTTTATTTAAAAATAATTAATCTCTTTATATTTTTATATTATTAATTATTAATAGCTAGCTAATATAATTTCAGTTCCTTTTTTAAAATCGAAATTATCAGTTACACGAATTTAGGGATTTACATTGATTAGACTTCCTTTTTTACCGTTACACTCCAATTAATTTTATTTAAAGATAAATTTCCATTTATTTAATAAATGATTAATCTATTTATGGTTTTTTATTATTAATTAATAATATGTAATTAAATTGATTTCTGTTCCTTTTTTTAAATCTGAAATTATCAGTTACATAGATATAGGGATTCACCTACAACAAGTTTCCTTCTTTACCGTTACCACCTCCCATACGTCAATCCCACCCCCTCCAAACCGCCCATACGTCATTCCCTCCCCCCTCCCCCCACGCTCATCCAGTTCTACATGCCATTAACACACTAGCCCAATTTTACCTTCATCTATCACATCTTTCTCACCACCAAACTACACTAACTTTACAATCCTCCATTCAATTTAGTTTTTTCAACAAAATCATGTCGAAGAAAACGGTTGTAACTCCTCGAAAGATCCCTCGATTAGTCGAAGAAACTTCTACGGATGAAATTCATGCTCCATCTTTCAACATTTTGACTCAAACACCGCTGCCAAACATTGTTGAAACTCCGGCTAGGGGTGATTCATCTCTATTGAAAGATCAAAAACAGAA